>NC_090815.1:33030011-33345011 GCF_000390325.3 Nicotiana tomentosiformis | reverse complement strand
GCAGAGTTGGTACAAGTTGTATTTGCTGGATCTATTTGATGGGCAAAGCTTGTTTACTACCTGTACACTAGTTGTGCACCTTCGTTATTGATATCTAATATTTTGTGACTATTTATTTGGATACCTCTCAGTAATATAAATATTATTAAGTTGCACGGGTTATGAAAAGTGAGTATCTTTTTAACTTAAAAACCCCGTCACTATTTCACTAACGTTAGTCAAGATACTTACTGAGTATATGGAGTCAGTTGTACTCATACTACACTTTTGCACCTTACTCTTCAACTCAGCTGAGTTGTTGTGAAAGATAGAGCCTAGTATTGAAGACGTACCATCGTTTCAATTTCAAGCTACCTCTTCTTGTTCATGGTAGTTCAGGGCTTCATTTGTGCTTATATAAACTTCAAATAGATGTTGTATTTATTCTTCATACCAGCCTTGTAAATCTGAATCATAGTGGCTCATGACTTATACTATTAGTGTGTGGGATAGTTGTATTGAATTCTTTTGTAGTTTAATTTATTATCACTGATGATTTTTTATTATTTTATAACTATTATTTTTTAGCTTATTTAGTGAGCTGGGTTAAGTGCTATTACGACTTTGTGATTGGGTGGTGACATCAAAAATGCCCTTGCCTTGGTCCACTCCACAAATTGATCTTGATCTAGTTTAAAGAGCATTCAACGATATCAAATGCTGTGGGACTCAACTAAACAATTAATGTTTCGCTCAAAGTCAAAATCTACCTAAACAATTAACCCTGAATTTCACTAGTAAAACCTCAAAATGTTAATCATAATTGGGCCGCTCATCATTCCACGAGTCCAAATCTATCTTTAGATATTTATTCTAAATTTAGATGTTCAAACCTCATTTAGGTGTTTCTATATTTCTCCAAAGTTTCACCAAATTTCATCTTCAATCCATGTTTAAAGGTAGATCTAGCAATAGATTCATGATAAAAACATAAGAATATTTGCCCTAATATTGTAGATGAAAATCTATCTCAAAATGGCTCAAACAATAGCCATCTAGCTTAGAAAATTGTGAAGAATGAAAAAATAAATTACAAAATGAGGCTATTTATATTAAGTTGGAATTTTGGCCCAAAGCAAGACTTGGCTATAGCGCACCAAAAATCGCACCTGAGTTAGTTTCGCCCCATGTGCACTTACCTTTTACCGCACCTGGGGAAGGTGCAGCCTCAGTTGTGGTGCAACTCTACAATGCACCAGCACCAACTTTCAACAATATTCAACTTTTCCGAATGTATCAAAACTCACCCGATCCCTCAATAAAGAAGCGGATCTAGAATTTGAGGTGTATGAGTTCCTACTGTAATTTTAAATTGATATGCAATAATAACTGAGTTCACAATTAGATATTCACAAATATTTAGTAAATTTCTTAATATAAATACAGAGTTTACGCAAGAATTATTGAGTTTCCAGAAATCCGTATTCAATGCTCTAGGTCTACCCACCCTCGTGAATCCTTCAGAACCATCACAATAAGTCCTAAAATACTATAGGAACCTATGAAATACAGCTTACTGCTAAAATCGAGGGATTAAGTTGCTACCGTTGACCAATACGAGAGATTCTTGAGAAGTTCTACATTGTGTTGTCACCCCTTCAAAAAAGACAAAGTGAGAGGATGAAACAAAATGCCGGTTCCCGTCTAGATTACATGAAGTGTCATTATTATCATAGTACTATTTTTTTTAAAATTTCTCTGCCGGGTATTGGCTGAATCATCCACGATACAACAGCTAATGACGGGAGTGACTTGATTATAAAATGACTTTGGCTTATTTAATTGACCGAAGTCGACGATTAATTGGTTCTAACTGAAATCATTTGCAATTATTAAGTTTATTTATCATTATGACAAAACTGCCTTTCACATTGCCAGTTCTTGGACAGTAATAACAAATTGCTGGTGGCACTATTTATAGCGCGAGATAAAGACTTGAGAACATACTAAAACCAAGTATTTCAACATCTTAAATTTCAAGCACCAACAACTATGTATTTAATAACCCTAAAATGACTACTGGCAGCTCATAAAAATATATGCAAGTTGACAACCGTTTGTCAGTGACCTTTACAAGTTAGTTTAATATTTGTTGCTAGACTATTTTTGTTTGAATTAGATTACCAACGGACGAGGAAAATATAGGCAAGTTGATAACCATTTGTTAGGGGCCTTTCCATATTTTATAATTTTGGTTTCTTTGCACTTCAATTCCTTCTTTTTTTTTCTGCAACAACTCCATTTTTCTACTTAGTCTATTTTTGTTTGTATTAGTTTACCAATGGACGAGGTAGATCAATAAGAGTGGACAAAATATAGCGGATTGCTATGAAGAAGACAGCAAAAAGCGAGGGGGGGATTCGTTAAAGGTGTGTACAGCGACGTAGGAATTAGAGGTTTCAATTGGTGGATAATTGAATGTCTATTCAAGATTGCGAAGTTGAATCCCTTTTTTCCCCTCGATCCACTAATGAAGGGAATAACTTCTAATTAAAAATGACTTAGGCATAATAATTGAGCGGAGTCGATGATTAATGATAATAAACTTTACCGACTGAAATTCGATTAAATAAATCACATCATACAGGTATTACATAATACCTTGATCTGGTTAGCACTTAGCAGCTGGCCAACTGACTTTTGCGCTACTGTTTTCAATTAATAATGTTAAGAGAGTTGGTCATGAAAAAAATACCAGGGAGTGGGGAGTACTATTTTGTAATAATTTCTAGAAACTAACACTTGAGATGCTGACTAATAGAGAAAGCAGACCGATACTTTCTATCTTTCGCATCTTGAACTTTTTTTCTCAAAAGCTGAAAATATAAAAAGATTTTGCATTTTATTATGATTATACAGTATTTAGTTCGCTGTACTTCTTATTTCTTACATTCTTGTTAGTGAATGAGGTTGTTAATGCCTCAATAAAAATTGTAAGGTAAGGTCTAGCGCAGTATATGTTTTCTTATGTCCTACGCCTTTGGAAATTATCCAAACGGCTATGAGATCATTCGCCCTCGTGAGACTATGCCGACAGTCTAGTGAGGTTGTAATCATAAAGCAATGGAGGCGCAGATAGATGATTATATAGCCAAGACATCTAAGCAACAGTACTGTGGCATTTGCTTCCCCCTACTTGTACTCTTCCTTTGTGATTTATTTCTTTTATTATTAATATAACAAATACTAGGCAGCATGGCTAGTAGCATAATTTGCCAAAAAAAAAAAAAAATTGCAAAAGATAATTTAAAAAAAACCTTACTAAACCCCAATGCGGAGATTAGTAAAAAGCGAGGAAGGCTTTGGCGATTTTCATAGGCGATTTAAGGCCATTCTCCTTTTTAGCCTTGCCATGACAGTTCCGGCCGGCGGCCAACCATCTTTTCCGGCTGGTTAGTCTCCTGCCTCCCTCACCCCAACTACTACGACCACAAACAACAACTCCCAACTCCTAGATTATACTAACATACTCAAACCAGCAGTTCAAAATAGTCTCATGCAGTCGTCGATCCCTAATCCAAAACCTACTGTACATCCTATCCCTATGCGACGAGCTACTATTTTACATGGAGAATCTTTCATTAAGTTTACAGAAGCGTAGGTTGATCGCATGAATATAATTGAAGGCTTACAATACGCAGTTGTTGGAAAATTGTCATATGGTTTGCTAGAACTTCAAGAGTTACATAGAATCATCCCATTCTAATGTGGAATCAAAGGAGAATATAGTGTTGGTTTCCTGAGAGATCGACATGTCTTAATTAGATTGACATTATGGGAAAATTTCATTAATTTTATATCCAAAAATGCTTATTATGTTAAAGTCAAGGATGGGAGTGAGTACCAATTGCGACCATTAATCTATGATGCAAAATTCAAGGTCGGGGAAGAAACTCTAATGGCTATGGCATGGATTTCGTTTCCAGGTTTGTTACCAACATTTTTTGTCAAAGAATATTTATTCTCTATAGATTCAGCTGTGGGGAAGCCTCTACATCTAGATATGGCTACTATCAATAAGACACGACCTAGTTGTGCAAGGGTTAAAGTCCTTGTGTCATGCCCTAAACTCAGGAAGCGCGACCGGCGCTCAACCGAGAGAACTCGACCGAGCAAGCCTATTAGATTTCCTTCTACCCAAACTCATCCATGAATAAAGAGAAAATGTACTCTATTATTCAAATACTGAAAAGATTTTATTAACAACTTCCTTTTTATTCCCATTAGCAGCTTCATTCATAATTTTTAAAATATTACGAGTTTATAGAATTAATGAAAAACATGATTTCCAAATACCAACATTTCTAGTTCAATTCCCAACATCAACCACAACCCATAACCTGTCTACGGAGCCTCTAAGTACAATAGAAGAGCAATATGGAAATATCGGCAACAAGGCCCCGACTATACCTCAAAACATAGTACATGAGAAACAAAATATACATGACCCCGAAATGAAGTGGGACTCACCAAATCAGCTGAAAAGAGTATACTTCTATCACTGATCAATGTCGTATGCTATAGAACCACTTGCATCCATTAAATATGCAGCGCCCCGGGCAAAAGGAACGTTAGTACTATCGAATAGCACTAGTATGTATAGCTAAAAGTCCTCTTTCAAAATAAAATTCCCATATAATAAAAGGAAACACATAGAAACAACAAGTCACAATCAACAATATCCAAATGTCAAGTTAAAACATAATAATTTTCAAAATACGAACTTCATATACAATTGTTGGTTGGGAGATCATTAGCACCGATATAACACCGTCTCTGTTAGCACGGAGTACGATCATGCCCGATCGGCTAGGCAATCTCCCAACGAACAATGTGGTTTGACATGTGATGCGAAAGAAAGTTGTTACCAAGAGTAGTACCACCAATGGCGCAACATGGCGTCCAATCTCCACCCGATCAGCTAGGCAGCCTTCCCACATATGCCGTATGGGATAACTTTTCCAATCCACAATTGCTACCGGTTTCATCCCAATTAAGGGTAATAATATCATAATTTATCTAATATTTCAATTTCATCCCAAATAAGAGGAATAATCACAATCCACCCCTGCACCGGCACGTGTAGTTTCAGGTGTGGGCCTTATGACCCACCCTTTTTCGGTTTTGCTAATGATGCTCCCAAAAATATATTTGATTTAATTTGCACACAGAGGTAGCATAAATACAATTTTACTCACCTCAACATCTTTCACATTGTATAAATTCTCATTAGTATTTTCAATCATTCACAACGACAATATTTCTTTGGCTTATTTTGCCATTCACAAGATTCTTTATTCCTGGCATGATGGCCGTATTTCATACTTTACACTTTTACCTCTATCGATTTCAAATATCACCATTAAATATCAACATATAGAATATTCCGGAAATTACAACTTTAAATTCATTAGAAATGAATAATTTAAGCACAATAGATTTCTTTTCGAGAAATAGAGTAAAATAATTGACAATTGATGCGCAGGTTAAAATCATCAACAAGTAACACACCATTTATTCTTGAAATAATTTTTCCCAAAAATGGCAATACATAATTTCCACTCATGAATATGTAAGAACACAAAAAATATTGAAAATACTCACAAAGCATAGTATTTGTTAAAACAGCCACATATGGCATGACTTGAGTACAAAAGCTTTTAGGCAATTCTATTTTCGAAGTCATTTTAAAACATTTGAGTCGAGGATCATTTCATAATCTTTCTCACATATCTCATTTCATTGGCACCACTAGCCACAACTTTAACTTAAATTCTTGGCACGCTGGCCACACTCTAAATCCCCAATTCACTTATTTTACTTCCAACCATCTTTTATAGATTATCAACAACAAGACATTTCAATCAAGACTTTAGGTAGACATACGAGCAATTAACAGTCTTAAGAATATTGAGATTTTCTCACACAATTTGGCATCATAACCTTTATTTGGAACACGACTCAAAGACATAGCATTTTAATATACATGTCATTCTTGAACACATTTCCAAAGGACAACATAATGTGATAGGAATATTCGGAACAAATGTTGATTACACAATTCTTATCACTTTGCTTATTCGGGACAATCGAATTTATTGGAAACAACTCGGAACATAGAATAAGGAACTTGAGACAACCATACTTGGAACTTACGGAAACATCATGGAATTCAATTCTAAGAGAGAAAGTTTAGCCAACATACCTCGCTTTGAGCTTTTCTTAAATTACTACAACATTCCGGAAATTCTAGCAATCCCAATTTATTTTGAGATATAACAAAATTGAGCATAAATTAGGAAGGTATTCATGGTTTCAGCTCATTTGAGCATTTTATCAAACACTAGGTGTGCAAATTTAACTACAAGGTTCTTCTACAATATTTTCTTCATTCTACAATCCAATCTTTATTTATTTAAGCTCAACAATCTTCCCACAAAACTTATTGGTACATGAATGTATAAATAATACTCTCATATCCAAGAATCATACTCCTAATCAACCATCTTCTTCTACCCAAATTCGAAATTGAAAACTAGGGTATGGAACCTTACCTCTTAGATGAAGAACTTGTGTGATTTTCTTGTTGGATTTTAAAGCTTGGGCAAGATTTTGATGAACAAAACACTTCATCTACTTCCTCTCTCTAGAACACTCTCACTTCTCTCTAAAAACCCTCAGATAATTGCCCCAAAATAAGCCCCAAAGCCTATTTTTCAAAATGCGGTCGGGTTATAAAAATAGAAAAATTAACCCTCCGAAAGCAGGTCTGCGTCGCATAATGGGTATGCGGGTCGCTTAATTAACCGCGAAACTAGTGCCCAAAACAGGGCTACACTGGTCCATTCTGCGACTAGTTTTGCCGTTGCAGAACCACTTTCGCGATCGCATAATGATTATGCGGTCGCACATCTTACCGTAGAATCACATTCTTCCAAATTGTGGTAATTTGGTTATAACTTCTTGTAGGAGTGTCCAAATGACAAACGGTGTGAAGCGTTGAAAACTATACTCAAAGATATTTTATTTGATAGGTAGATAATCACATAACTACTTATATATTTGTAGATATGCTCGTTCTAAGTTTGGTCTTGTGCGTACCCATTTGAAACTTTAGTCTATCATTAAATTTCCAACTTGACTTAGACTTAGGACTCTCCTTAGACCCCACATCACTTATAATATGCCTCGTACACTTATTATCATATCCAATTGATATCCATCCTATTAATAGTCCTAGTCTTCATACAAAATAATATAATTAACGCACATCAACTTTTTTAATAGCGCTTAAGCACTTCAAAATATTTTGGGGTGTTACACCCCTCCACCCCCCCCCCCCCACTTAAGAACATTCGTCCTCAAATATTTCACAATTCACTTCTAAGAATAGAGTTATCCTTCTACCTCCAACTATTATACGTAGGCACTTATGAAAACATCAACCTCATACTTCCTTTCCAAAATTTCAACTTACTTATGGCCCTTAAAATTTGGCTATCTTTACAAATTCATAAAATTTTCGGCAGAGTTTCTGTAACTGGGCCTATCCACCTGTCAGAGAATCACCAAAATCAACCTATCAACACATCCACAACTCGAAAAATTATCACAATGTATATCAACAGTACTAATCTCAACATTACATGCATTATATTATCAAGAGTGATATCTGGACATGAGCTGCATATATATTAATCATAACACATAGAAAGTACCTGTCAAATCACAATTATTTGACTATACACTCAAGTGAGAACATTTTATTTCCTTAACACTTTTGGCCCTCAAGGTGGCCTCCTCGACTTACAGACTTCGCCATAACACATTAACAGAGGCAATCTCAACTCCCAGTCTTTTATAACAAGGATAGCAAATAGTTGCTCCTCATAATCCAATTATCCATTAACTTCACCTTCTTAGACATAGACACATGAAACACCGGGTACACGGAGAACAATAATAGGAAAACATCATACTCATAGATTGGCCTATTTCCTTCAAGACTTCATAAAGCCAAATGTGACTACAAATACTTTACCTTCCTTAACAATTCACCCAATATATTCATAGAGAAAATCTTGAGAATAACCTGTTCACTTTCTTCATCTCTAAATCCCTACGCCGAACACCCAAACTAAACCTCTGGCTACTTTCATCAATTATTCCAAGATATGCTAACATGAATATGACCATCAAATTTCCTATCCAATATATTTAATCACAGGATGACGCTTCTTCTTTGACATGTGATATATGGGTGGCATAATCGGGAGGATAAAAATACTAGCACCTGTTATTCTTGGAAGACTAGTATTCATGAAAAGGACAACAACAATTGTTTCATTCCATATTTGCCTTGTTTGGCAATAGTAGGTCTCAAAGAGGAATAGCCAAGTACATGACACCAGTCGTCTCCTAGAGTGTAGGGAAAATCAGTTTAACTCGAAATGAGAATATTCTAGCACCCTGAATGTGATATGGGTTTTCAAAATATATGAAGTTGCATTATGCTCTTAACAGTAACTAGCACAAGGAATCTATGCCGCAAGCCCATGAGGATGAAAAAGAAGTTGAACACTTTTGAGATCATTATCATTCTAACAATTTAACTCTTCCTGATAGTTGATCCTATATGAGAGGACTAGAGATACAACAAAAGTGTCTTTCAAATCAATATGCTCTCATGTTATTAGACGGTGAAAAGGATTCATGATAATATACACAAAGGAACAAAGTGATTGTTCAAACTATAGGAGCCACATACACCAGAGAGGAAAAAAGTGCCTCAAGAAGGATCTCAATATTAGGTTGTTTTACATTAGATATGATACCACATAGGTTAATATTATGATGGTGCGTGCATAGGCACAATTGAGCAGATGTTATCCATTCGAATCAGAAGGTTCTGTAAGAAATTCTTAAGGTATATTCCCTTGGTGAGAATTTAGGGAAGTAGTGGGAAGTATTAACCTAAGGTTATAACTCATTCCAAGGAAATCATTAAAAAACTCAATTCCTCAAGAGGTTGTAACTAATAGAATTGTGATCAAGAGGCTTCACGAATACTATGTCTCGTTCAAAGAGTAGGTACATGCAACATTTTTTGATTCCATATTTTGGTTAAGACCATATTTATATAGGCCCCTTCAATATGGATATACATATACAACAAGGAAAATAATCCAGTGTTCAAAATGATGTACTAAGGAGTGACTTGCTGATGAATTTAGATAGACAGGGCAGTACCTTAATTGATGCCCCTCTACTCCACATCCAAAATATGCATTAGTACCATAGTGATTGACATACCCCCGAATGACATCTCATACACTTCACACAATGAGGATGGGGTCCACTAAACTAACTCGCCCCCACTTACCATATATTTACCCTTTTTGCATACATCATAAGTATTCCCCTTAGTCTTCATCCAAGCCTTCATGGCGGGAGTAACAACCTCTGTAACAACTCGTTGTATGGACTTTTTGACTTTTCCAAATCTACCACCCCAAACACGCTTCTGAGCATACTCACAACATGACACAAAATATTTTTTCCCAAATATCGGGCAGACCAGGATGGGTGTATCCAACCTAAGGGCATTTGTTCTTCTGGTGCCCCCTCTTTCCACAACCATAACATATTTCAAGAGTCATCAAACACGTAACCAAGTGGCGTTTCTTACAAATCAAACATTCCGGCTTATTAGTAGAAAAAACCCTATTTTGTTTCTTAGCTGCTCTCACCACATAATCTGGTGGCGTGGTAACATTAATATGAACTAGTAAACTTCCCCTAGCAACTGGTCCTTTCATTGCCTTCTTGCTGCCTCGAACCCGTGGGTTACTCATATGGAAAATGAGGCATGACGGGGAATTTAGCTTCCCATCTTGAACTCTATCGCATGATATAGAGTATCAAAGAAGTGTGAAATTCATAAATGCCCATGTAGCTTCCTCATTATAGATGTGGTCGACAACACACCGATAAGAAGGACTTTACTAGACATGGCTCTGAGACATCCTATGACACTTTAAAACCTTAGGATCTGATAACAAGTTTGTCATGCCTCAAACTCGGTTGAGCGTCAGTTGCACTCCCCGAGTTTAGGGCGTGACACCTTATTGATTTGTTAGCTGAGTTGCCTAAGAAAGTTCGAATGGATATTGAGAATGAATCTACGGGGAGATAAGGAATAAGTGGGTACAAATTCAATATGATATGTTACCTAAGTATAGTAAGGAATGTAAATTATAAGGACATAATCAATTTGAATGTTGGCGGATTCACCCAGAATTAATGGAGCACAATGAAACAGTTAAACAAGTTATTCTTGCTGTTCAAGGTAGAGAAGGTGCTGAGCAAAATGGAAGGAAGTAGAATAGTTCTAATCATCTAATTAAGATCTTGTCAAGTGCTACGGTGGTTGGAAACATAGGTGAACAATGGAAAGAAGTAAGAGATAATCGAGTCAAGAATGGTGCAAAGCAGGTGGAGGATCATGTCAAGATTGGAAAGAAAATAGATGCAGTTGATTGAACTGGAATGGAACTAGTTCCAATTGATAAAGGACTAGTCCAAGATGTTCAAACAGCTAACAAATATGCAACACTGGAGGTGGAAGAAAGTGAGCAAGATGAGAACAATCAATTAACTTTGGTGGAAGAGGATACAGTTATTCAAAGTCCAAAACCTACTCCTAAATCCAAAGGGATATTAAATCCGATGGCAACAATATTTAATCCAAACACAATTGGGATTGAAGTAGCTTAGGAAGGGCATAGTACTATTCCTAAAAGCAAAGGGAGTACTTGAGAAGTTTTAAAAGAGACTACTGCACAATGAGTGAATAGAGCTTTTGGTGGAGGAGCTACCAGATACAACGGACATCTATCACACATGAGGATGCTAACTACAGTAGGTTCGCATAAAGAAGAATTAGGTATGAACGCATAACATATAGCCAAAGGTGCAACAACACCACTACTGCCTTGACCTGGATTTGCATCTTGGAATATTTTGCGTGCAATACGCTTAAAAGGAAGTCCTTGTCAAGCTTATATTTCAGTCAAATAGATCAGGTGGAGTTGCCTAAAGCTCAAAATAACAAGTGCAAATGCCCAAACTCAAATGCAATGAGAGGCAACTATTCAAGAATTTATTATGAGTCATATGCACATAGGCTTTCTCAAGGATCATGGTTCTTAGTTCTTTTTGTATTATCAAAGGAGTGTTTTACACATGACTTTGATATTAGAATTCGCGTATTTTCATTTTTTACGCACTTTCATTTTGTGGGACCTCCTGTCATATTTTTGTTTTATTTTGATTATTAATAAAAACACTACTAGGCAACCAGTCTAGTGGTATATTTGCTTAAAAAAGAAAACCTAATGCGTGAGGAGCTTTGACGATAGGTGATTTGCGACGATTGGAGGAGAAAATTATTGTGAGCCTCTCAAGGCTGTTCCGGCCACTCGCCGGTCTCCTCATGAGGTTGGTCAGTCGTCCCTCACCCCTGTAAAGCCTCCCCAAACATCCACAATTCCTAGTTTGATCCAAAATTACGCAAAATTATTAAATCCACAAGCATTTAATACCCCCATTCAACTACCCAGTATAAACCTAAAACCTCTTGAATATTTACATAGTGGACCTCTTGTTCGATGGAAGAAAACTAAAGTTAAACAATCCATTGCTCAACAGCAAATATAACTAGCAGTTTTTGGTAAGTTTTCTTATGGAAAACCTATTATTCAAGAGTTGAGGAAAGTTATTCCCCTCCCATGTGAATTAAAGGGTCCATGCACGATTGAATTGATTGAGGATACTCATGTCCTCATCAAATTGTCATTAATTGTTGACTACATTCACCTTCTACCAAAGCTTGCTTTTTATTTGAAGTCACAAGGAGAGATGTGGCAGATGAGGTGCACAAAGTGGAGCCCATAGGGGAAGCCTAAGGAGGAGACCCCTATTTCCATTGTTTGGACTTCATTCTTGGACTTGCCTCCTAATTTATTTGGTAAGAAATTTGTGTTCTCTTTAACTAATGCAGTATGGAGGCCATTATGTATTGACATGGCAACTCAAAATGGTACGACACCTAGTTGTGCTAAGGTGAAAGTTGAGGTTAATTGACTTTCAAATGTTTCTCAAAGAATAAAGATTATAGAAGAGGAGGATGAAACTGGCCCTGAGAAATCTAAATGGACCAAGATCAAATATGATTACATGCCTAAATATTGCAAAACCTTTAAGAAGCAATGTCACAAGGAAAGTGAATGTTGCATTATTCATCTAGAATTACATCAAAAATTTAATTTACCAGGTGATGATAAAGGCACGGAGAAGGAAATATAGGCAGAAGATGAGTTAGTTGGTACAACCGCAGCTTCAACTAAGGTCTTGACAAGTGGTAAGTGGTTAGATTGCCTCTTCCAACCACTGGCAAAAATGAATGGATGAAAAAGAGACAAAATAAATATTAACGATATAAGAGAGGGTACATTATTGAAAATATGGAGAATAATGGTGTACAAGCATCAAAAGAACAAAAAACAAAGGGGAGGGAGAATTGGTAGCTACTAGCAACTCTTTTTAAGCTTTGGGAAATAATGAGGAAGATCAAGTGGTTTTTGATACTACGGTTGGCAAGGAAGTAATTGTAGTTGACAGGGAGAATCAGTTGACTCCTAAAGGAATGGAGAACCGATTCAAGTACGCAGAAAACTGGGAAACAATTAGCGGCCAAAGAAGGGAACCCTAATCATAACACTATTGGGATAACAAATAAGAGTATAAAAGAAAATATAGTTGACTGGGTACATAGAATGTTTGAAACATCAAAAGAGGAGTTCAAAGTTACTCTAAACCATTCATGCCCTGAGGTACCATCTCAAACATTAGAAAAATAAACACAAAGAAGATTGTCTAATGGTGCAATTTCTACAAGAGGATCATAATTGAGTGATGAAGTTGAAGTTATACAAGTTATTGGCTTAATTTTAAAAGCTAAGGAGGTTTGTCAAGGCGAAAATGGAATGAAGAAGTAAGATGATACATCAAGCCTAAAGGACACAGCCAACCCTAGCAAAAAAGCTACAGTGAACCTTAGCAGGTTCCATGAAACATTAAACCCTAATGCTGAGGGTGTACTTGTTGAGGGTGTTTCTAAGGAGATTGATGGTAATGGTGAGCTTGAAGCTTCTCCAGGAAATCTATTAGAGGCCTCAGCAGTTCCAAATAAACCATTGGAAGAAAGAATGACCATTGAAATCACTGGAACAGTAAAAATAGTTTTGCCAGGAACAATAAACCCTAACCCTAGCTTGAGTTCTGGTGAAGATGCATGGTGTTAAACAAGGAGATTCTACAAATGTCTCAGTGAACCTTACTAAGCAAGATGATGTGTAGAACGCCTCTCAACATGGTCAGCTGGCAGTAGATGAGGTGTAGAACACCTCTCAACATAGTCAGTTGGCAGTAGATGAAGCACAACCAAACATAACCAATAAGGCAATTCAAATTGTTGAACATGCAGTTGATGATACATGTATCCTTGTTGGAAAAAGGTTTAGTGTTACAAGTGGTATATTGGCTAAGGGAATTCTTATAAATCAAAGGGGTCAAAAGGAGTTGGGCATGACAGCAAAGAATCATGAGCCAAAGCCTTTGTCATTTCAGGTTGTGGGCAATGACCATAATGAGCAAGAAGAACTACGTAAAGATCTTGAGGAAGAGTCTACAACCACTAACTTTCACCAAGTAGCTAGGGAAGGGGACATATCCCCTAGAAGTGTTGACAAAACAAAATCAGCTGGTAAACAGGCCAAGAAGCATAAGGACAAGACCATACCAGTTAGGGTACAATCAAAGAAGAGTGGGCTCTCTATTTTCAAGTAATCTCATGGATAAGGTTCTAATTTGGAATGTGAGATATATGAATACACAAAAAGCTTTTCAGAGATTGATTAAACTTCATAGAAAGTATAATATTTACTTAATTGGATTGATAAAACCTTGGCAAGATATCAACAAGTTCGAAGAATATAGAAGAATGTTGGGGATTCATGCTGCTCTTTCAAATGTGAATGGAAATATTTGGGCATTTGTTGACGAGGACATAGATATGGAAATCATGATGGACATGGAACAACAAATGACTCTCAAGTTATTTCATAGAGTACTGGGGAAGGAGTTGATAGTCACACAAATCTATGCCAAATATGATGATGTGGAGAGGATTAAATTATGGGCTCTTTATACCATCTAACTTCTGATATAGAACCACCTTGGCTTGTAGGAGGTGATTATAATATTATTTTGACTGAGAAAGAGAAGTGTGGGGGTCTGCCTGTTTACCTTAGTGAAGTAGAGAACTTTACACATTGTGTTGACACTTGTGCCCTCTATGATCTTGGCTTTAAAGAAAATCTATATACATGGTGGAATGGGAGATGTGACGATGCTTGCATCTTTAACAGGCTAGACATATTCTTGGCTAATCAACAATTTCAAGACCTATTTGCATCTTTGGTGGTTGAATACTTGATCAAATACAGTTTTGATCATGCACCCATCTTGTTGTCTTATAATGTCAACATTGTCCAAGTCAAGAAACCATTCATGTTTCTTAATTTCTAGACAAAGCATGAAAAAATTTTGGAAGTGATGAAGGAATATTGGCACACGGGCATCATGGGAAACCCTTTCATCTTGCTCCAAAATAAAATGAATAATGTAAAGAATGCACTGGCAGTATGGAGTAAAGCAACATTTAGGGACATTTTCAAACAAATTGCAACTTTGGAAGATGTTATCAAGGTTCATGAGATTGAGTTTGAACTTAATCTTACTGCAAAAAATATGGAAAATCTTCATAAAGTCCAAGCAGACCTCACTAGATATCTACACTATAAGAGAAATTTTGTAGACAAAAAGCTAGCATGCAGTGGTTTGAGGATGGGGACAGGAATATTATGTTCTTTTGTGCTCATGTTAGTGGAAGGAGAAAGGGGTTACAAGTGTACAGAATCTTTGACAATAATGGTAATTGGCTTGACTCACAAGACGACATGGCTAAGGAGGCACCGGAGTTATTCCAAGCTCAGTTCACTGAAGAGAGGCTACCAACCAACTTTGACATTGTGAATCATGTTCCAATGTCACAACCCTCATTTTGGGGTTGTGATTTCGTTCAGAACCGGTGAAAAAAGGCCTTCTGATTCTATGGCGTAGACATGCCTACTCGGGAACCTTGGGCTTTTTAATTTTAAGCATATATAAAGGGGAGGGGGTAGAGGTATTGAAGCTCAACCTGCCTACACTGTGCGTGCTGCCACCAAGCCATACAGAATAAGTGACCTTGAGGGGAAACCTCAAGGTCCTGCCTGGACGAGTCAAAGGAGTGTCTTAGGTATCCATATGAGTTAGGCAACACTATGGATTGCATGACACCTTTGGGTTAGCGTTGGGCACCAAACGAGTACTGAAGACTCGACGTGTGGGATAGGTAGGCACCGCGGGCTACCGAAATAATAGGTCGAGAACTCCGTGCCGATTGGATACTTGAAGCATCTACCTTAGTGGATTCATGTGTCCACTTATGAGCTTAGCTTGGGTTCAACTATGCGAGCGAGGGTCCGTTGGTCTAGACATGTAGTTGTGGGGCAACACGTCACTTTCAGGATGGAAGTATGTCGCGAGGTCTATGTATGGGCATGGCACGAAAGACACACATGACAAAGGACAAGGAATAAAGGTTGCCTTACTCGGGCGAAGCACAAGCTGGGTGCGGATGGATGAGGCGAGTTTCAAGCTTGAGGATTAGACTATGTATGCGAGAGCGATGCTCAGTTCTAAGCAAGGTACAGACATATCCTAAGCCATCCCTGGGTGTACGCATGTATGAGGTGCAGTAGAGGCGATACACCATAATTAGTCGAGGCCAAGAGCCTTGACATCATATGGGCGGCACAGTTGGAGCGAGCCTTCTAGGTAAGCTTTACCACAGTCTCAAGATCGTGCTAGAAAACTTGAGAAAGGAGATAGGCTGGCCTACAATGAGGGGTGACTGCAGGCACCGCAAAGGCTATTCGGTGGCACTGACATACGTGAGTAAGTCAGACCGTGACACATGGTATCAGAGCCAATTAAGGCCACACTATGCCATGACATGATGTCAAAGCAAGAGTTGGGATAGCAAGTGTATTTTGGATGTCACTGCAGAGATCATATCGAAGTAGAGATTGATGTTCATATGCAACAAGAGATCGAGAAACTGATGCTACTAGTCGAAAAGGCATTACGAAGGTGAGGAGATTGATTCAAAGGAAATAGCGAAGCTTCAGAATTTAGCGGATTTCCACGTTGGAAGGTGTCGTTCTAGAAAAAGGTATGCCAAATGATCGGGGACCATTAAGATGGGGCCAAGTGAGAAGCACACCGAAACGGGAAGCCGTGCTAGCAACCAAGAGAGTTCTTGTCTATAGTTCGAGTACAGACATACTACTAGGAACATTGGGTACTTGCTGAGGAAGTGATAGTTGGAAAACAAAGAGCTTTGTTCGTGAATATGGCGATGCTACCACTTTGAGAATGTAGTATTCACCAAGGGTACATCCCAAGAGCTTACTGAGTACCAAAGGGTACGAAGCAGTTGAGCTACTGAAGTTTTCATGTTCTAGCATGAATTTCCTAAGGTCGGGCTAATATGCCAAGTGGGACGAGTGCGCTTAGATGTATCCTCCACATGGAGTATGGGAGGATCCGCCTATGTAGAGGCACTGGGGCAAAATTGTGAGTCCGTAAGCAAGCAAGTCTTCAAAGGTAATGAGGGCAAGGAAAAGGATATGATAGTATTTGAGCTACGAGAGCTATGCTAGAGGGCGTGAAAAGGTTACGGGAATGATAGTGCTACGGAAGCTGCACGAAAGAGCATGCTGATATGCTTACGATTATGGGAATGAGGATCTAGAAAGCAAAACGACCGATCGGGTCATTACCATTATGCTATATTTTGAGACACAAGGTCATTTCCGTGCGAGTGTCACTTTTAGTGTGGCACGAGGTCTTTAACGTTTGGGTGTGACTTATATTGTTGCACGAGGTATTTGTCACGCAAGTGTGACTTATATTATGGAATGAGGTCTTTGTTGTGCGAGTGTGACTTATATTGTGATACGAGGTCTTGTCATGCAGGGATAACTGATAATATGGGCACGAGGTGCCATATCTGTGGGATTCTATTTGATGATTTATTATCGAAACTGTACCTTTATTTGTTCTAAATTGTTATCACTTGTTCTGATGAGATTTACATTTATTGTCTTCTATTATTCTTCATGTTGCTACACTTTGATATTTTACATAGGTTATTTGACTAGTGAGTTTATTGACTTGAACCTCGTCACTATTCCATCGAGGTTTGTCTTGATACTTACTGGGTACCAATTGTGGTGTACTCACATTACACCTCTGCACATTTTTGTGTAGATCCAGGTACCTCAGAGCGTGTTGGGAGTTAGTGAGCTGATTCTGAGTTTCTGTGGAGACTTCAAGGTATACCTACTGTCCCACTCGCAAGCCTCGATGTCCCTATTCTATTTATTTTTCTTCTGTTTATGTCTTCCAAACAGAGTCATAGTGTTGAGACTTCATGTATACTCTGTGTAGAGCTTATGACTCTGTATTATCGGGTTTTGGGATTGTGATTGGTGTATTACCATAGTGGCGGTGTTTTGGGCCATTTCCTCAATTTTATTAATTATTAAGCTGTTATATTCTCTCTGATGTTGTTGTGTTCCTTAAGGTAGGATTTTAGGTCATGACAGTTGGTATCAGAACTCTAGGTTCATAGGTTCTATTAGTCATAAGAAAGTTTAGTACAGTCTTGCGGATTAGTACGGAGACATCTTATCTTTAAGAGGCTACGGAACTATTAGAAAATTTCACTTCTTTCAGTCCTTATCGTGCGAATTTATTGATTTTGGAGTTTGATCCTTTGCTTTCTATTCCCTCACAGATGGTGAGGACATGAGTTGCAATTATGTATGATGCTTCCCCTAGGGCAGGTGCTGCTAGGGACCGGGGCAGTGGCAGAAGCAAAGAAGGGGCACGTGCTGCAGCCAAAGCATATGCCATAGCAGCAGATCATGAGCCACAGGTAGCTTTGGTTAGTGAGTAGGCACCCGAGGCACTTGTTGCTACCCCTAGACTTCGGGAGACTTTAGCGCACTTTCTGAGCATGCTTGGTACACTAGCTCAGGTGGGATTGATCCCAGTTGCACTAGTTACTTCTCGGGCTGGGGGAGAGGGGCCCAGAATCCCGTCACTCATACTCCTGAGCAGCGGGCACATGTTGATCAGGATTCGAGTGTTACACCGGGGTAATCCATGATTACGATTTAGCCTGAGGTTAGGCTAGTGGCTTCGGAGGAGGAGCAAAAGAGGTTAGAGAGGTTCAAGAAGTATCATCCTCCTACTTTTAGTAGTGCAACTTTTGAGGATGCAAAGGGTTTTCTAGACCAGTATCACTGTATTCTGTGCACTATGGGCATAGTGGAGTTAAGCGGGGTTGCACTTACTATTTTCCAGTTGACAGGGCTAGCATATAAATGGTGGCAGACTTTTTAGGAGAGTAGGCTAGCTGGCATAGCACCACTTACTTGGGCTCAGTTAACTGATCTATTTTTGAGAGAGTTTGTTCCATAGATCCTCAGGGATGCGTTACGCATTGAGTTTGGGTAGTTATGCCAGGGGACTATGACTGTATCTGAGTATGCTATGAGATTTATTGAGTTATCTAGTCATGCACCTGCTTTGGTTTCCATTTTTAGAGAGAAAGAGTCCGCATATTTGGTCAGTCAGTTCAGTCGGCACTATAGGTTTCACGGGGTTCTCTAGTTATCCATGGGTGCTAGAGCACTCATTCGGGACAGCTTCCATAACCATCTTAGTAGAGAGGTTGCTTTGAGGGAGGGGATATCAGGCACGTGGTGAGAGATTTTCCAAGACTCCGGGCTAGTGTACCTCAGTAGAGTGCTCAAGCTATGGTTTCTACTCCAGCTGCTACTCTACCTACACAACCAACTAGAGTTGGGGAACAGGTGGGTAGAGGGCATACTAGAGTGGGAGTCCAGGCCCGTTGTTATACTTTTTCTGGTAGGACTAAGGCCGTTGCACCAGATAATGTCATTACAGATATTGTTATGGTTTGTCATAGAGATGAATTAGTTTTATTTGATTTGGGTCCTGCTTATTTGTATGTGTCGTCCTATGTTGCTTCATGTTTGGATATTTTTCGTGATTCTTTAAGTACCCATGTTTATGTGCCTACATTTGTTGTAATATTTTATTGTGGTGGACCGTGTCTATCACTTTGTTTGGTCACTATTGGGGGTTGTGAGACTAGGGTTAACCTTTGGTTACTTAATATAGTGGATTATGATGTGATGTTGGGTATGGATTGGCTAGCTATGTATCATGCTATTCTTAATTGTCGCCATAGGACCGTGACATTGGCTATGCCGGGGTTGTTTAGGTTGGATTGAATTATTATCAAGAAAGTTCTAACAGGTTTTGAAGAGTTTGGGACGGGTTGTCCACGACTTGCGGTTGAGGTGATCTATAGGCATTGGGAGTCCGTTGCGTATTATGGTTTTGTTCTACGGGATTGAATTAGTGAAAGGTTTTTTTGTTGATGGGATGTTTGTCCTACTTATGATTCCAAGTTGAGGATGGGATCCTCGTGTTTCCCTATGGATCGGTATGTTTTGACCAGGCTAGGTACATATGTTAGGATGAGATTTTTTGTGGTTATTTTGTGTGTTTTGCTTCTACCTTGTGGGATGGATTCATAATATGTTGTTGACAGTTACTTGTACCTATTGCACTTGTCGGATATTTCTCTCATGTGTTTCTCTTTTCATCTTCAAATATACTAAGGTTGTGCTCGATGGGTACGGATTGCGACGTATGTGACTAGGCAGCAGTTGGTGTTGTTTGTCGGTCGAATATCTTGTACTAGATGAGATAAGATAATTGGACCTGGAATTAGTGTGATCGGACATGCATAAGGTATGTAAGGATAATATTGTTGTTGATCAGCTTAGAGTTTGGCGTTGGTTCTTGTTAGGCGTGAGAACTTCACGACTTGTTGGTTAGGCAAATGGCTATGCATTTCTACATGTTTGTTACATCATTATCAGTGTTGGGAAGATTTGGAACAAGGTTCTAATTGATATTAGTTTATTTACCGGTATTGGGTTTGGTAATAGGCAGCTATTATGGCCAGAGATGTTGATATGGGATTATAAGCGATGGGTTATGTTGTGTGGTTATATCTCACGACAATACTTATGTTTTTTTGCAGCTGGTTGAGGAAGATACAATGTGTATACATGAGAATCGGGTCTTAGTAGGAGGCTTAGATGTTGAAATTTGGTTTTAAGGCTTATTGGTTAAGGTTGAAGGAATAATCTTCAGTCGAGATGGTGTTGATGGGCTTATGTGGATTGATGTGACGTGGGATCTCCCGTGGCTATGTGTATGGTGAGTATATGTAGTAATTTGATGGCTATGGAGCGACTCTTGGTACGTTCGAGGACGAACATTTGTTTAAGAGATGGAGAATGTAACGACCCGATCGGTCGTTTTGTGTATTTGAGCCCCATTTATTCTTTTTGAACTTCCCATATGTATATTTGTTGTTTTATGACTTGCAGGGAAGGTTGGTTTCATTTCGAGGAGGTTTTGGATTGATTTGGAACAATTGGTTCTCAATTTGGAAGCTTAAGTTGAAAATATTGACCGAGGCTTGACTTTTGTGAAAATGATCCCGGAATTGTTGGGTTTCCAATAGGTTTGTATAGTGATTTTGAACTTAGGCGTATGTTTGGAGTTGGATTCGGATGTCCTTAGGTTGATTTAGCTCTTTTTGCCGAATATTGACAATCTGAATGTTTAGAAATTTCCTAAGTTTGACCATGGTTTGATTTTACGGCTATCGGGTTTGGATATGGTTCCGGGACTTGGAAAAGGCCCGATTTATTATTTGTGACTTGTGTGAAAAATTTACTATCATTCCGAGTTGGTTTGGTAGGAATCAGACACTTGGTTGCAATTTTAGCGATTCTTGAGTTTCATTGTAATTTCTATGTGTTTTGGTGTTTGATTCATAATTTCAGATGTTATTTTGGTATATTGAGCTCGCGATCGAGTTCATATGCTATTTTTAGACTTCTGTGGATATTTGGTGTGGAGCCCCGGGTGCTCGGGAGAGCTTTAGACGCGTTTCGGAGTGTTTCGAGTTATTTTAGTTTTACTGGTTCTTTGTTGTTGCTGCATGTCTCGCAAATGCGAGATACTGCACGTATTTGGGAGCCATAACTTTTGCGAGGTGGGAACTGCAATTGTTAGGTGGGGGTATTCTAATCATGTCGCATTTGCGAAGCATGAGCCGCATTTGCGACATTGCCTGGGTTATGGCCAATTCACATTAGCGAGCTTATTATCGCTTTTGCGGTGTGGCCTAGCTTCCCATTTGCTAAAGATTATGTCGCATTTGCGATCCCTGTGTTGCATTTGCGATTCTCTTGTCACATATGCGACATTTGCAGCTGGCAGGAGGCGATTTTTGAAGAGGATTTTCACATCTAGCTATTGGGTAAGTGATTTTGACTCAATTTCAATAGTTTAACTTGATTTCTTATTGATTTTAATATCAAAACCATGGGATTCGAAGAGAAATTTGGGGAATTGTTTACTATGTTTTGAAAAATAAAAATTTACGATTTGAGAGTCGATTTGGACTCGAATTTGAAAACCAAACCCATATTTGGACTCGTAAGGCTATGGATAGTCAAGATCTACCCTTCCACTCGGCTATTGACCGGGCAAGCGCGTGGTTGACGTTTTGGAAAATGTGTAAAGATCTTAACTTTGTTAATTAAAATTGGTTTCACTTGTCTTGCTTGATATTATTAAGTCATTTTTGGCTAGATTTGGACCGATCGAAGGTGAATTTTAAAGGAACAACATTTTAGAATATTGATTGAGGGCTTTTGAGGTAAATATATTGCCTAACCTTGTGTAGGAGAATTACCTCTTAGGATTTGGCTTAATTACTTATTTGTTATATGTGTGAAACAGCATGTATCCGAGGTGACGAGTGTGTACACAGTCGTTTGTGTGATTTATGACCGGATTTGACATGAGGTTGCTCTTATTGTCTTGTTTTCATTGTGAGGTCATTGCACTATGTGTATTCCCTTTGGATAATTACTTGAGCTTATGTTCCATGCTAGAGATCATGCTTTAGCATTCTATCTCCTTATTTGACCAAGTTGGGAATTTGTGAGATTGTTTCTAATTTAAGTTAGTTGAATTCATGCTTAAATGTTGAACAACAATCCACATTTCATTAGTGGTTTGTATATGTGCACTGCGTTGGCAGATTGTGAGTTTATGTCTTGATGACAATTGTTGCCATGTTGTGTTGTTATGATTATGGCACATATGGACCTGTTGGGCGAATTGTTCTGGTGTTTACACGAGGTTTCTGTCGTGCTAATGTTATTGATGATATTTCACATGCGGCGAGATAAGGCGGGATATATATATATGGGCGAATTGTTCCGGTGTTTACACGAGGTTTCTGCCGTACTAATATTATTGATGATAT
The DNA here is from genome assembly GCF_000390325.3 of Nicotiana tomentosiformis. Taxonomy (NCBI): domain Eukaryota; kingdom Viridiplantae; phylum Streptophyta; class Magnoliopsida; order Solanales; family Solanaceae; genus Nicotiana; species Nicotiana tomentosiformis. Next base: position 33,322,285 of record NC_090815.1, on the reverse strand, counting down.
TGCACATGCGGCGAGATAAGGCGGGATATATATATATATATATATATATATATATATATATATATATATATATATATATATTATCAGGTTTGTGCTTGTTGCAAGACAAGGTGGGATGATTGTTAATACGCGTGTGGCGAGACAAAGCGGGCATTTACTTTATTGTTGGCACGCGGTGAGATAAGAGTGGCTATGTGGGGATGATATGTGATGGCCTGGGGCATTTTATTGATGATGTTTGTGTGGTGGTGAAAGAGAGGTATTCTTATTTGTGCTTATGACTTCGTTGTGTGTGTCATATTATCAGGTTTGTGCTTATTGCAAGACAAGGTGGGATGATTGTTAATACATGTGTGGTGAGACAAATCGGGCATTTACTTTATTGTTGGCACGCGGTGAGATAAGAGTGGCTATGTGGGGATGATATGTGATGGCCTGGGGCATTTTATTGATGATGTTTGTGTGGTGGTGAAAGAGAGGTATTCTTATTTGTGCTTATGACTTCGTTGTGTGTGTCATAAATTTTATGTGATTTGTTGTGTTGTTTCCAATGTGCTAATTTGTATCTCTCTTATTACCAAATAATTGGGTTGCCAAGATGGATTTGCCTACGTGGAATTGTTATCTCATATTCTGTTGAGTTGTTGGTAACATAATAGATTGAAGTAAAAAGAAAGTTGTTACCAAGCATTACTTTATTTGACTCTTGATATATTCCTCTTGAATATGGTATTGGTAACTTACATGGGGACAATATACATGGTGGCATAAGGTCCTTGCCGTGAGGTTGTGGTGTATGTTGAGGCACATAGTCATTGTCGTACTAGTGTGACTTATATTTTGACACGAGATCTTTACCATGCAAGTGTGACTTATATTGTGGCACGAGGTCTTTGTCGTGCGAGTGTGACTTATGTTGTGGTACGAGGTCTTGCCGTGCGAAGTTGATTGATAATATAGATACGAGGTTCCATATGTGTGGAATTTTATTTGATGACTTATTTTCGAAATTGAAACTTTATTTGTTCTAAATTGTTATCAATTGCTCTGATGAAATTCATATTTATTGCCATATGTTATTCCTCATGTTGCCAGTCTTTGATATTTTGCACATGTTATTTGACTAGTGAGTATCTTGACTTAAACCTCGTCACTACTCCACTGAGGTTAGTCTTGATACTTACTAGGTACCGACTGTGGTGTTCTCATACTAAGCTTCTGCATATTTTTGTGTAGATCCAGGTACCTCAGAGCGTGCTACGCATTAGTGAGCTGATTTCGAGTTGTTGTTGAGACTTTAAGGTATAACTGTTGTTCCGCTCGTAGGCCTCAGAGTCCCCATTCTATTTTTTTTCTTTTGTTTACGTCTTCCAAACAGAGTTGTATTGTTGATACTTCATATATATACTCTATGTAGATTTTATGACTCCGTATTACCGGATTTTAGGATTGTGATTGGTGTATTACCATATTGGCTGTGTTTTGGGCTATTTTCTCTGTTTATTTAATACTAACTTGCTATATTCTTTCTGATGTTGTTGTGTGATAGGCTTACCTAGTCTTATAGACTAGGTGTCATCACGATCCTTAAGGTAAAATTTTGGGTCGTGACACTACATATGCTAGTTGATGCATTTTGTATATGCACGAGATTTGTTAGTGAGTTGTTAGACACTTGCAGAGTGTCAGATTAATGTGAAATGAGAGTTATCATCATACATTGAAACGTTAGACTAGTAATAATGGTATTTAGAACTGATACAGAATTAGATCATTGTTATGTACAGACACTCTATATTTATGTAGGAGCATTGGAGCACACACTACTTCGTGTATGTCTCATTGTGTGCAGAGTTGGTACAAGTTGTATTTGCTGGATCTATTTGATGGGCAAAGCTTGTTTACTACCTGTACACTAGTTGTGCACCTTCGTTATTGATAACTAATATTTTGTGACTATTTATTTGGATACCTCTCAGTAATATAAATATTATTAAGTTGCACGGGTTATGAAAAGTGAGTATCTTTTTAACTTAAAAACCCCGTCACTATTTCACTAACGTTAGTCAAGATACTTACGGAGTATATGGAGTCAGTTGTACTCATACTACACTTTTGCACCTTACTCTTCAACTCAGCTGAGTTGTTGTGAAAGATAGAGCCTAGTATTGAAGACGTACCATCGTTTCAATTTCAAGCTACCTCTTCTTGTTCATGGTAGTTCAGGGCTTCATTTGTGCTTATATAAACTTCAAATAGATGTTGTATTTATTCTTCATACCAGCCTTGTAAATCTGAATCATAGTGGCTCATGACTTATACTATTAGTGTGTGGGATAGTTGTATTGAATTCTTTTGTAGTTTAATTTATTATCACTGATGATTTTTTATTATTTTATAACTATTATTTTTTAGCTTATTTAGTGAGCTGGGTTAAGTGCTATTACGACTTTGTGATTGGGTGGTGACATCAAAAATGCCCTTGCCTTGGTCCACTCCACAAATTGATCTTGATCTAGTTTAAAGAGCATTCAACGATATCAAATGCTGTGGGACTCAACTAAACAATTAATGTTTCGCTCAAAGTCAAAATCTACCTAAACAATTAACCCTGAATTTCACTAGTAAAACCTCAAAATGTTAATCATAATTGGGCCGCTCATCATTCCACGAGTCCAAATCTATCTTTAGATATTTATTCTAAATTTAGATGTTCAAACCTCATTTAGGTGTTTCTATATTTCTCCAAAGTTTCACCAAATTTCATCTTCAATCCATGTTTAAAGGTAGATCTAGCAATAGATTCATGATAAAAACATAAGAATATTTGCCCTAATATTGTAGATGAAAATCTATCTCAAAATGGCTCAAACAATAGCCATCTAGCTTAGAAAATTGTGAAGAATGAAAAAATAAATTACAAAATGAGGCTATTTATATTAAGTTGGAATTTTGGCCCAAAGCAAGACTTGGCTATAGCGCACCAAAAATCGCACCTGAGTTAGTTTCGCCCCATGTGCACTTACCTTTTACCGCACCTGGGGAAGGTGCAGCCTCAGTTGTGGTGCAACTCTACAATGCACCAGCACCAACTTTCAACAATATTCAACTTTTCCGAATGTATCAAAACTCACCCGATCCCTCAATAAAGAAGCGGATCTAGAATTTGAGGTGTATGAGTTCCTACTGTAATTTTAAATTGATATGCAATAATAACTGAGTTCACAATTAGATATTCACAAATATTTAGTAAATTTCTTAATATAAATACAGAGTTTACGCAAGAATTATTGAGTTTCCAGAAATCCGTATTCAATGCTCTAGGTCTACCCACCCTCGTGAATCCTTCAGAACCATCACAATAAGTCCTAAAATACTATAGGAACCTATGAAATACAGCTTACTGCTAAAATCGAGGGATTAAGTTGCTACCGTTGACCAATACGAGAGATTCTTGAGAAGTTCTACATTGTGTTGTCACCCCTTCAAAAAAGACAAAGTGAGAGGATGAAACAAAATGCCGGTTCCCGTCTAGATTACATGAAGTGTCATTATTATCATAGTACTATTTTTTTTTAAATTTCTCTGCCGGGTATTGGCTGAATCATCCACGATACAACAGCTAATGACGGGAGTGACTTGATTATAAAATGACTTTGGCTTATTTAATTGACCGAAGTCGACGATTAATTGGTTCTAACTGAAATCATTTGCAATTATTAAGTTTATTTATCATTATGACAAAACTGCCTTTCACATTGCCAGTTCTTGGACAGTAATAACAAATTGCTGGTGGCACTATTTATAGCGCGAGATAAAGACTTGAGAACATACTAAAACCAAGTATTTCAACATCTTAAATTTCAAGCACCAACAACTATGTATTTAATAACCCTAAAATGACTACTGGCAGCTCATAAAAATATATGCAAGTTGACAACCGTTTGTCAGTGACCTTTACAAGTTAGTTTAATATTTGTTGCTAGACTATTTTTGTTTGAATTAGATTACCAACGGACGAGGAAAATATAGGCAAGTTGATAACCATTTGTTAGGGGCCTTTCCATATTTTATAATTTTGGTTTCTTTGCACTTCAATTCCTTCTTTTTTTTTCTGCAACAACTCCATTTTTCTACTTAGTCTATTTTTGTTTGTATTAGTTTACCAATGGACGAGGTAGATCAATAAGAGTGGACAAAATATAGCGGATTGCTATGAAGAAGACAGCAAAAAGCGAGGGGGGGATTCGTTAAAGGTGTGTACAGCGACGTAGGAATTAGAGGTTTCAATTGGTGGATAATTGAATGTCTATTCAAGATTGCGAAGTTGAATCCCTTTTTTCCCCTCGATCCACTAATGAAGGGAATAACTTCTAATTAAAAATGACTTAGGCATAATAATTGAGCGGAGTCGATGATTAATGATAATAAACTTTACCGACTGAAATTCGATTAAATAAATCACATCATACAGGTATTACATAATACCTTGATCTGGTTAGCACTTAGCAGCTGGCCAACTGACTTTTGCGCTACTGTTTTCAATTAATAATGTTAAGAGAGTTGGTCATGAAAAAAATACCAGGGAGTGGGGAGTACTATTTTGTAATAATTTCTAGAAACTAACACTTGAGATGCTGACTAATAGAGAAAGCAGACCGATACTTTCTATCTTTCGCATCTTGAACTTTTTTTCTCAAAAGCTGAAAATATAAAAAGATTTTGCATTTTATTATGATTATACAGTATTTAGTTCGCTGTACTTCTTATTTCTTACATTCTTGTTAGTGAATGAGGTTGTTAATGCCTCAATAAAAATTGTAAGGTAAGGTCTAGCGCAGTATATGTTTTCTTATGTCCTACGCCTTTGGAAATTATCCAAACGGCTATGAGATCATTCGCCCTCGTGAGACTATGCCGACAGTCTAGTGAGGTTGTAATCATAAAGCAATGGAGGCGCAGATAGATGATTATATAGCCAAGACATCTAAGCAACAGTACTGTGGCATTTGCTTCCCCCTACTTGTACTCTTCCTTTGTGATTTATTTCTTTTATTATTAATATAACAAATACTAGGCAGCATGGCTAGTAGCATAATTTGCCAAAAAAAAAAAAAAATTGCAAAAGATAATTTAAAAAAAACCTTACTAAACCCCAATGCGGAGATTAGTAAAAAGCGAGGAAGGCTTTGGCGATTTTCATAGGCGATTTAAGGCCATTCTCCTTTTTAGCCTTGCCATGACAGTTCCGGCCGGCGGCCAACCATCTTTTCCGGTTGGTTAGTCTCCTGCCTCCCTCACCCCAACTACTACGACCACAAACAACAACTCCCAACTCCTAGATTATACTAACATACTCAAACCAGCAGTTCAAAATAGTCTCATGCAGTCGTCGATCCCTAATCCAAAACCTACTGTACATCCTATCCCTATGCGACGAGCTACTATTTTACATGGAGAATCTTTCATTAAGTTTACAGAAGCGTAGGTTGATCGCATGAATATAATTGAAGGCTTAGAATACGCAGTTGTTGGAAAATTGTCATATGGTTTGCTAGAACTTCAAGAGTTACATAGAATCATCCCATTCTAATGTGGAATCAAAGGAGAATATAGTGTTGGTTTCCTGAGAGATCGACATGTCTTAATTAGATTGACATTATGGGAAAATTTCATTAATTTTATATCCAAAAATGCTTATTATGTTAAAGTCAAGGATGGGAGTGAGTACCAATTGCGACCATTAATCTATGATGCAAAATTCAAGGTCGGGGAAGAAACTCTAATGGCTATGGCATGGATTTCGTTTCCAGGTTTGTTACCAACATTTTTTGTCAAAGAATATTTATTCTCTATAGATTCAGCTGTGGGGAAGCCTCTACATCTAGATATGGCTACTATCAATAAGACACGACCTAGTTGTGCAAGGGTTAAAGTCCTTGTGTCATGCCCTAAACTCAGGAAGCGCGACCGGCGCTCAACCGAGAGAACTCGACCGAGCAAGCCTATTAGATTTCCTTCTACCCAAACTCATCCATGAATAAAGAGAAAATGTACTCTATTATTCAAATACTGAAAAGATTTTATTAACAACTTCCTTTTTATTCCCATTAGCAGCTTCATTCATAATTTTTAAAATATTACGAGTTTATAGAATTAATGAAAAACATGATTTCCAAATACCAACATTTCTAGTTCAATTCCCAACATCAACCACAACCCATAACCTGTCTACAGAGCCTCTAAGTACAATAGAAGAGCAATATGGAAATATCGGCAACAAGGCCCCGACTATACCTCAAAATATAGTACATGAGAAACAAAATATACATGACCCCGAAATGAAGTGGGACTCACCAAATCAGCTGAAAAGAGTATACTTCTATCACTGATCAATGTCGTATGCTATAGAACCACTTGCATCCATTAAATATGCAGCGCCCCGGGCAAAAGGAACGTTAGTACTATCGAATAGCACTAGTATGTATAGCTAAAAGTCCTCTTTCAAAATAAAATTCCCATATAATAAAAGAAAACACATAGAAACAACAAGTCACAATCAACAATATCCAAATGTCAAGTTAAAACATAATAATTTTCAAAATACGAACTTCATATACAATTGTTCGTTGGGAGATCATTAGCACCGATATAACACCGTCTCTATTAGCACGGAGTACGATCACGCTCGATCGACTAGGCAATCTCCCAACGAACAATGTGGTTTGACATGTGATGCGAAAGAAAGTTGTTACCAAGAGTAGTACCACCAATGGCGCTACATGGCGTCCAATCTCCACCTGATCAGCTAGGCAGCCTTCCCACATATGCCGTATGGGTTAACTTTTCCAATCCACAATTGCTACCGGTTTCATCCCAATTAAGGGTAATAATATCACAATTTATCTAATATTTCAATTTCATCCCAAATAAGGGAAATAATCACAATCCACCCCTGCACCGGCGCGTGTAGTTTCAGGTGTGGGCCTTATGACCCACCCTTCCTCGGTTTTGCTAATGATGCTCCCAAAAATATATTTGATTTAATTTGCCCACAGAGGTAGCATAAATACAATTTTACTCACCTCAACATCTTTCACATTGTATAAATTCTCATTAGTATTTCCAATCATTCACAACGACAATACTTCTTTGGCTTATTTTGCCATTCACAAGATTCTTTATTCCCGGCATGATGGCCGTATTTCATACTTCACACTTTTACCTCTATCGATTTCAAATATCACCATTAAATATCAACATATAGAATATTCCGGAAATTACAACTTTAAATTCATTAGAAATGAATAATTTAAGCACAATAGATTTCTTTCCGAGAAATAGAGTAAAATAATTGACAATTGATGCGCAGGTTAAAATCATCAACAAGTAACACACCATTTATTCTTGAAATAATTTTCCCCAAAAATGGCAATACACAATTTCCACTCATGAATATGTAAGAACGCAAAAAATATTGAAAATACTCACAAAGCATAGTATTTGTTAAAACAGCCACATATGGCATGACTTGAGTACAAAAGCTTTTAGGCAATTCTATTTTCGAAGTCATTTTAAAACATTTGAGTCGAGGATCATTTCATAATCTTTCTCACATATCTCATTTCATTGGCACCACTAGCCACAACTTTAACTTAAATTCTTGGCACGCTGGCCACACTCTAAATCCCCAATTCACTTATTTTACTTCCAACCATCTTTTATAGATTATCAACAACAAGACATTTCAATCAAGACTTTAGGTAGACATACGAGCAATTAAGAGTCTTAAGAATATTGAGATTTTCTCACACAATTTGGCATCATAACCTTCATTTGGAACACGACTCAAAGACATAGCATTTTAATATACATATCATTCTTGAACACATTTCCAAAGGACAACATAATGTGATAGGAACATTCGGAATAAATGTTGATTACACAATTCTTATCACTTTGCTTATTCGGGACAATCGAATTTATTGGAAATAACTCGGAACATAGAATAAGGAACTTGAGACAACCATACTTGGAACTTACGGAAACATCATGGAATTTAATTCTAAGAGAGAAAGTTTAGCCAACATACCTCGCTTTGAGCTTTTCTTAAATTACTACAACATTTCGGAAATTCTAGCAATCCCAATTTATTTTGAGATATAACAAAATTGAGCATAAATTAGGAAGGTATTCATGGTTTCAGCTCATTTGAGCATTTTATCAAACACTAGGTGTGCAAATTTAACTACAAGGTTCTTCTACAAGATTTTCTTCATTCTACAACCCAATCTTTACTTATTTAAGCTCAACAATCTTCCCACAAAACTTATTGGTACATGAATGTATAAATAATACTCTCATATCCAAGAATCATACTCCTAATCAACCATCTTCTTCTACCCAAATTCGAAATTGAAAACTAGGGTATGGAACCTTACCTCTTAGATGAAGAACTTGTGCGATTTTCTTGTTGGATTTTGAAGCTTGGGCAAGATTTTGATGAACAAAACACTTCATCTACTTCCTCTCTCTAGAACACTCTCACTTCTCTCTAAAAATCCTCAGATAATTGCCCCAAAATAAGCCCCAAAGCCTATTTTTCAAAATGCGGTTGGGTTATGAAAATAAAAAAATTAACCCTCCGAAAGCAGGTCTGCGTCGCATAATGGGTATGCGGGTCGCTTAATTAACCGCGAAACTAGTGCCCAAAATAGGGCTACACTGGTCCATTCTGCGACTAGTTTTGCGGTTGCAGAACCACTTTCGTGATCGCATAATGATTATGCGGTCGCATATCTTACCGTAGAATCACATTCTTCCAACTTGTGGTAATTTGATTATAACTTCTTGTAGGAGTGTCCAAATGACGAACGGTGTGAAGCGTTGAAAACTATACTCAAAGATATTTTATTTGATAGGTAGATAATCACATAACTACTTATATATTTGTAGATATGCTCGTTCTAAGTTTGGTCTTGTGCGTACCCATTTGAAACTTTAGTCTATCATCAAATTTCCAACTTGACTTAGACTTAGGACTCTCCTTAGACCCCACATCACTTATAATATGCCTCGTACACTTATTATCATATCCAATTGATATCCATCCTATTAATAGTCCTAGTCTTCATACAAAATAATATAATTAACGCACATCAAATTTTTTAATAGCGCTTAAGTACTTCGAAATTTTTTGGGGTGTTACACCCATGGCATGACAACCCCCCCACTTAAGAACATTCGTCCTTAAATATTTCACAATTCACTTCTAAGAATAGAGTTATCCTTCTACCTCTAACTATTATACGTAGCCACTTATGAAAACATCGACCTCATACTTCCTTTCCAAAATTTCAACTTACTTATGGCCCTTAAAATTTGGCTATCTTTACAAATTCATAAAATTTTCGGGAAAGTTTCTGTAACTGGGCCTATCCACCTATCAGAGAATCACCAAAATCACCCTATCAACACATCCACAACTCGAAAAAGTATCACAATGTATATCAACAGTACTAATCTCAATATTACATGCATTATATTATCAAGAGTGATATCTGGACATGAGTTGCATATATATTAATCATAACACATAGAAAGTACCTTTCAAATCACAATTATTTGACTATACACTCAAGTGAGAACATTTTATTTCCTTAACACTTTTGGCCCTCAAGGTGGCCTCCTCGACTTACAGACTTTGCCATAACACATTAACAGAGGCAATCTCAACTCCCAGTCTTTTATAACAAGGATAACAAATAGTTGCTCCTCATAATCCAATTATCCATTAACTTCACCTTCTTAGACATAAACACATGAAACACCGGGTACACAGAGAACAATAATAGGGAAACATCATACTCATTGATTGTCCTATTTCCTTCAAGACTTCATAAAGCCAAATGTGACTACACATACTTTATCTTCCTTAACAATTCACCCAATATATTCATAGAGAAAATCTTGATAATAACCTGTTCACTTTCTTCATCTCTAAATCCCTACGCTGAACACCCAAACTAAACCTTTGGCTACTTTCATCAATTATTCCAAGATGTGCTAACATGAATATGACCATCAAATTTCCTATCCAATATATTTAATCACGGGATAACGCTTCTTCTTTGACATGTGATATATGGGTGGCATAATCGGGAGGATAAAGACACTAGCGCCTGTTATTCTTGGAAGACTAGTATTCACGAAAAGGACAACAACAATTGTTTCATTCCATATTTGCCTTGTTTGGCAATAGTAGGTCTCAAAGAGGAATAGCCAAGTACATGACACCAGTCGTCTCCTAGAGTGTAGGGAAAATCAGTTTAACTCGAAATGACAATATTCTAGCACCCTGAATGTGATATGGGTTTTCAAAATATATGAAGTTGCATTATGCTCTTAACAGTAACTAGCACAAGGAATCTATGCCGCAAGCCCATGAGGATGAAAAAGAAGTTGAACACTTTTGAGATCATTATCATTCTAACAATTTAACTCTTCCTGATAGTTGATCCTATATGAGAGGACTAGAGATACAACAAAAGTGTCTTTCAAATCAATATTCTCTCATGTTATTAGACGGTGAAAAGGATTCATGATAATATACACAAAGGAATAAAGTGATTGTTCAAACTATAGGAGCCACATACACCGGAGAGGAAAAAAGTGCCTCAAGAAGGATCTCAATATTAGGCTGTTTTACATTAGATATGATACCACATAGGTTAATATTATGATGGTGCGTGCATAGGCACAATTGAGCAGATGTTATCCATTCGAATCAGAAGGTTCTGTAAGAAATTCTTAAGGTATAATCCCTTGGTGAGAATTTAGGGAAGTAGTGGGAAGTATTAACCTAAGGTTATAACTCATTCCAAGGAAATCATTAAAAAACTCAATTCCTCAAGAGGTTGTAACTAATAGAATTGTGATCAAGAGGATTCACGAATACTATGTCTCGTTCAAAGAGTAGGTACATGCAAAAATTTTCTGATTCCACGTTTTGGTTAAGACCATATTTGTATAGGCCCCTTCAATATGGATATACATATACAACAAGGAAAATAATGCAGTGTTCATAATGATGTACTAAGGAGTGACTTGCTGATGAATTTTGATAGACAGGGCAGTACCTTAATTGATGCCCCTCTACTCCACATCCAAAACATACATTAGTACCATAGTGATTGACATACCCCCAAATGACATCTCATACACTTCACACAATGAGGATGGGGTCCACTAAACTAACTCGCCCCCACTTACCAGATATTTTTCCTTTTTGCATACATCATAAGTATTCCCCTTAGTCTTCATCCAAGCCTTCATGGCGGGAGTAACAACCTCTGCAACAACTCGTTGTATGGACTTTTTGAATTTCCCAAATCTACCATCCCAAACACGCTTCTGAGCATACTCACAACATGACGCAAAATATTTTTGCTCACATATCGGGCAGACCAGGATGGGTGTATCCAACCTAAGGGAATTTGTTCTTCTGGTGCCCCCTCTTTCCACAACCATAACATATTTCAAGAGTCATCAAACACGTAACCAAGTGGCGTTTCTTACAAATCAAACATTCCGGCTTATTAATAGAAAAAACCCTCTTTTGTTTCTTAGCTGCTCTCACCAATAATCTTGTGGCGTGGTAACATTAATATGAACAAGTAAACTTCCCCTAGCAACTGGTCCTTTCATTCCCTTCTTGCTGCCTCGAACCCGTGGGTTACTCATATGGAAAATGAGGCATGACGGGGAATTTAGCTTCCCATCTTGAACTCTATCGCACGATATGGAGTATCAAAGAAGTGTGAAATTCATAAATGTCCATGTAGCTTCCTCATTATAGATGTGGTCGACAACACACCGATAAGAAGGACTTTACTAGACATGGCTCTGAGACATCCTATGACACTTTAAAACCTTAGGCTCTGATAACAAGTTTGTCATGCCTCAAACTCGGTTGAGCGTTAGTCGCGCTCCCCGAGTTTAGGGCGTGACACCTTATTGATTTGTTAGCTGAGTTGCCTAAGAAAGTTTGAATGGATATTGAGAATGAATCTACGGGGAGATAAGGACTAAGTGGGTACAAATTCAATATGATATGTTACCTAAGTATTGTAAGGAATGTAAATTACAAGGACATAATCAATTTGAATGTTGGCGGATTCACCCAAAATTAATAGAGCACAATGAAAAAGTTAAACAAGTTATTCATGTTGTTCAAGGTGGAGAAGGTGCTGAGCAAAATGGAAGGAAGTAGAATAGTTCTAATCATCTAATTAAGATCTTGTCAAGTGCTACGGTGGTTGGAAACATAGGTGAACAATGGAAAGAAGTAAGAGATAATCGAGTCAAGAATGGTGCAAAGCAGGTGGAGGATCATGTCAAGATTGGAAAGGAAATAGTTGCAGTTGATCGAACTGGAATGGAACTAGTTCCAATTGATAAAGGACTAGTCCAAGATGTTCAAACAGCTAACAAATATGCAACACTGGAGGTGGAAGAAAGTGAGCAAGATGAGAACAATTAATTAACTTTGGTGGAAGAGGATACAGTTATTCAAAGTCCAAAACCTACTCCTAAGCCCAAAGGGATATTAAATCCGATGGCAACAATATTTAATCCAAACACAACTGGGATTGAAGTAGCTTAGGAAGGGCATAGTACTATTCCTAAAAGCAAAGGGAGTACTTGAGAAGTTTTAAAAGAGACTACTGCACAATGAGTGAATAGAGCTTTTGGTGGAGGAGCTACCAGATACAACGGACATCTATCACACATGAGGATACTAACTACAGTAGGTTCGCATCAAGAAGAATTAGGTATGAACGCATAACATATAGCCAAAGGCGCAACAACACCACTACTGCCTTGACCTGGATTTGCATCTTGGAATGTTTTGCGTGCAATATGCTTAAAAGCAAGTCCTTGTCAAGCTTATATTTCATTCAAATAGATCAGGTGGAGTTGCCTAAAGCTCAAAATAACAAGTGCAAATGCCCAAACTCAAATGCAATGAGAGGCAACTATTCAAGAATTTATTATGAGTCATATGCACATAGGCTTTCTCAAGGATCATGGTTCTTAGTTCTTTTTGTATTATCAAAGGAGTGTTTTACACATGACTTTGATATTAGAATTCGCGTATTTTTATTTTTTACGCACTTTCATTTTGTGGGACCTCCTGTCATATTTTTGTTTTATTTTAATTATTAATAAAAATACCACTAGGAAACCAGTCTAGTGGTATATTTGCTTAAAAAAGAAAACCTAATGCGTGAGGAGCTTTGACGATAGGTGATTTGCGATGATTGGAGGAGAAAATTATTGTGAGCCTCTCAAGGCTGTTCCGGCCACTTGCCGGTCTCCTCATGAGGTTGGTCAGTCGTCCCTCACCCCTGTAAAGCCTCCCCAAACGTCCACAATTCCTAGTTTGATCCAAAATTACGCAAAATTATTAAATCCACAAGCATTTAATACCCCCATTCAACTACCCAGCGTAAACCTAAAACCTCTTGAATATTTACATAGTGGGCCTCTTGTTCGATGGAAGAAAACTAAAGTTAAATAATCCATTGCTCAACAGTAAATACAACTAGCAGTTTTGGGTAAGTTTTCTTATGGAAAACCTGTTATTCAAGAGTTCAGGAAAGCTATTCCCCTCCCATGTGAATTAAAGGGTCCATGCACGATTGAATTGATTGAGGATACTTATGTCCTCATCAAATTGTCATTAATTGTTGACTACATTCACCTTCTACCAAAGCTTGCTTTTTATTTGAAGTCACAAGGAGAGATGTGGCAGATGAGGTGCACAAAGTGGAGCCCATAGGGGAAGCCTAAGGAGGAGACCCCTATTGCCATTGTTTGGACTTCATTCTTGGACTTGCCTCCTAATTTGTTTGGTAAGAAATTTGTGTTCTCTTTAACTAATGCAGTATGGAGGCCATTATGTGTTGACATGGCAACTCAAAATGGTACAACACCTAGTTGTACTAAGGTGAAAGTTGAGGTTAATTGACTTTCAAATGTTTCTCAAAGAATAAAGATTATAGAAGAGGAGGATGAAACTGGCCTTGAGAAATCTAAATAGACCAAGATCAAATATGATTACATACCTAAATATTGCAAAACCTTTAAGAAGCAATGTCACAAGGAAAGTGAATGTTGAATTATTCATCTAGAGTTACATCAAAAATTTAATTAACCAGGTGATGATAAAGGCACGGAGAAGGAAATAAAGGCAGAAGATGAGTTAGTTGGTACAACCGCAGCTTCAACTAAGGTCTTGACAAGTGGTAAGTGGTTAGATTGCCTAAATATTAACGATATAAGAGAGGGTACATTATTGAAAATATGGAGAATAATGGTGTACAAGCATCAAAAGAACAAAAAACAAAGGGGAGGGGGAATTGGTAGCTACTAGCAACTCTTTTTAAGCTTTGGGAAATAATGAGGAAGATCAAGTGGTTTTTGATACTACTGCTGGCAAGGAAGTAATTGTAGTTGACAGGGAGAATCAGTTGACTCCTAAAGGAATGGGAGAACCGATTCAAGTACGCAGGAAACTGGGAAACAATTAGCGGCCAAAGAAGGGAACCCTAATCATAACACTATTGGGATAACAAATGAGAGTATAAAAGAAAATATAGTTGACTGGGTACATAGAATGTTTGAAACATCAAAAGAGGAGTTCAAAGTTACTCTAAAACATTCATGCCATGAGGTACCATCTCAAACATTAGAAGAATAAACACAAAGAAGATTGTCTAATGGTGCAATTTCTACAAGAGGATCATAATTGAGTGATGAAGTTGAAGTTATACAAGTTATTGGCTTAATTTTAAAAGTTAAGGAGGTTTGTCAAGGCGAAAATGGAATGAAGAAGTAAGATGATACATCAAGCCTAAAGGACACAGCCAACCCTAGCAAAAAAGCTACAGTGAACCTTAGCAGGTTCCATGAAACATTAAACCCTAATGCTGAGGGTGTACTTGTTGAGGGTGTTTCTAAGGAGATTGATGGTAATGGTGAGCTTAAAGCTTCTCCAGGAAATCTATTAGAGGCCTCAGCAGTTCCAAATAAACCATTAGAAGCAAGAATGACCATTGAAATCACTGGAACAGTAAAAATAGTTTTGCCAGGAACAATAAACCCTAACCCTCGCTTGAGTTCTGGTGAAGATGCATGGTGCTAAACAAGGAGATTCTACAAATGTCTCAGTGAACCTTACTAAGCAAGATGATGTGTAGAACGCCTCTCAACATGGTCAGCTGGCAGTAGATGAGGTGTAGAACACCTCTCAACATGGTCAGTTGACAGTAGATAAAGCACAACCAAACATAACCAATAAGGCAATTCAAATTGTTGAACATGCAGTTGATGATACATGCATCCTTGTTGGAAAAAGGTTTAGTGTTACAAGTGGTATATTGGCTAAGGAAATTCTTATAAATCAAAGGGGTCAAAAGGAGTTGGGCATGATAGCAAAGAATCATGAGCCAAAGCCTTTGTCATTTCAGGTTATGGACAATGACCGTAATGAGCAAGAAGAACTGCGTAAAGATCTTGAGGAAGAGTCTACAACCAATAATTTTCACCAAGTAGCCAGGGAAGGGGACATATCCCCTAGAAGTGTTGACAAAACAAAATCAGCTGGTAAACAGGCCAAGAAGCATAAGGACAAGACCATACCAGTTAGGGTACAATCAAAGAAGAGTGGGCTCTCTATTTTCAAGTAATCTCATGGATAAGGCTCTAATTTGGAATGTGAGATATATGAATACACAAAAAGCTTTTCAGAGATTGATTAAACTTCATAGAAAGTATAATATTTACTTAATTGGATTGATAAAACCTTGGCAAGATATCAACAAGTTCGAAGAATATAGAAGAATGTTGGGGATTCATGCTGCTCTTTAAAATATGAATGGAAATATTTGGGCATTTGTTGACGAGGACATAGATATGGAAATCATGATGGACATGGAACAACAAATGACTCTCAAGTTATTTCATAGAGTACTGGGGAAGGAGTTGATAGTCACACAAATCTATGCCAAATATGATGATGTGGAGAGGATTAAATTATGGGCTCTTTATACCATCTAACTTCTGATATAGAACCACCTTGGCTTGTAGGAGGTGATTATAATATTATTTTGACTGAGGAAGAGAAGTGTGGGGGTCTACCTGTTTACCTTAGTGAAGTGGAGAACTTTACACATTGTGAGGACACTTGTGCCCTCTATGATCTTGGTTTTAAAGGAAATCTATATACATGGTGGAATGGGAGATGTGACAATGCTTGCATCTTTAACAGGCTAGACATATTCTTGGCTAATCAACAATTTCAAGACCTATTTGCATATTTGGTGGTTGAACACTTGATCAAATATAGTTTTGATCATGCACCCATCTTGTTGTCTTATAATGTCAACATTGTCCAAGTCAAGAAACCATTCATGTTTCTTAATTTCTAGACAAAGCATGAAAAAATTTTGGAAGTGATGAAGGAATATTGGCACACGGGCATCATGGGAAACCCTTTCATCTTGCTCCAAAATAAAATGAATAATGTAAAGAATGCACTGGCAGTATGGAGTAAAGCAACATTTAGGGACATTCTCAAACAAATTGCAACTTTGGAAGATGTTATCAAGGTTCATGAGATTGAGTTTGAACTTAATCTTACTGCAAAAAATATGGAAAATCTTCATAAAGTCCAGGCAGACCTCACTAGATATCTACACTATAAGAGAAATTTTGTAGACAAAAAGCTAGCATGCAGTGGTTTGAGGATGGGGACAGGAATATTATGTTCTTTTGTGCTCATGTTAGTGGAAGGAGAAAGGGGTTACAAGTGTACAGAATCTTTGACAATAATGGTAATTGGCTTGACTCACAAGACGACATGGCTAAGGAGGCACCGGAGTTATTCTAAGCTCAGTTCACTGAAGAGAGGCTACCAACCAACTTTGACATTGTGAATCATGTTCCAATATCACAACCCTCATTTTGGGGTTGTGATTTCGTTCAGAACCGGTGAGAAAAGAACTTCTGATTCTATGGCATAGACATGCCTACTCGGGAACCTTGGGCTTTTTAATTTTAAGCATATATAAAGGGGAGGGGGTAGAGGTATTAAAGCTTAACCTGCCTACACCGTGCGTGCTGCCACCAAGCCGTATAGAATAAGTGACCTTGAGGGGAAACCTCGAGGTCCTGCCTGGACGACTCAAAGGAGTGTCTTAGGTATCCATATGAGTTAAGCAACACTATGGATTGCATGACACCTTTGGGTTAGCGTTGGGCACCAAACGAGTACTGAAGACTCGACGTGTGGGACGGGTAGGCACCGCGGGCTACCGAAATAATAGGTCGAGAACTCCGTGCCGATTGGATACTTGAAGCACCTACCTTAGTGGATTCATGTGTCCACTTATGAGCTTAGCTTGGGTTCAACTATGCGAGCGAGGGTCCGTTGGTCTAGACATGTAGTTGTGGGGCAACACGTTACTTTCAGGATGGAAGTATGTCGCGAGGTCTATGTATGGGCATGGCACGAAAGACACACATGACAAAGGACAAGGAATAAAGGTTGCCTTACTCGGGCGAAGCACAAGCTGGGTGCGGATGGATGAGGCGAGTTTCAAGCTTGAGGATGTGACTATGTATGCGAGAGCGATGCTCAGTTCTAAGCAAGGTACAGACATATCCTAAGCCATCCCTGGGTGTGCACATGTATGAGGTGCAGTAGAGGCGATACACCATAATTAGTCGAGGCCAAGAGACTTGACATCATATGGGCGGCACAGTTGGAGCGAGCCTTCTAGGTAAGCTTTACCACAGGCTCAAGATCGTGCTAGAAAACCTGAGAAAGGAGATAGGCTGGCCTACAGTGAGAGGTGACTGCAGGCACCGCAAAGGCTATTCGGTGACGCTGACATACGTGAGTAAGTCAGACCGTGACACGTGGTATCAGAGCCAATTAAGGCCACACTATGCCATGACATGATGTCAAAGCAAGAGTTGGGATAGCAAGTGCATTTTGGATGTCACTGCAGAGATCATATCGAAGTAGAGATTGATGTTTATATGCAACAAGAGATCGAGAACCTGATGCTACTGGTCGAAAAGGCATTACAAAGGTGAGGAGATTGATTCAAAGGAAATAGCGAAGCTTCAGAATTTAGCAGATTTCCACGTTGGAAGGTGTCGTTCTAGAAAAAGGTATGCCAAATGATCGGGGACCATTAAGATGGGGCCAAGTGCGAAGCACACCGAACCGGGAAGCCGTGCTAGCAACCAAGAGAGTTCTTGTCTATAGTTCGAGTACAGACATACTACCAGGAACATTGGGTACTTGCTGAAGAAGTGACAGTTGGAAAACAAAGAGCTTTGTTCGTGAATATGGCGATGCTACCACTTTAAGAATGTAGTATTCACCTAGGGTACATCCCAAGAGCTTGCTGAGTACCAAAGGGTACGAAGCAGTTGAGCTACTGAAGTTTTCATGTTGTAGCATGAATTTCCTAAGGTCGGGCTAATATGCCAAGTGGGATGAGTGCGCTTAGATGTATCCTCCACGTGGAGTGTGGGAGGATCCGCCTATGTAGAGGCACTGGGGCAAAATTGTGAGTCCGTAAGCAAGCAAGTCTTCAAAGGTAATGAGGGCAAGGAAAAGGATATGATAGTATTTGAGCTAGAGAGCTATGCTAGAGGGCGTGAAAAGGCTACGGGAACGATAGTGCTACGGAAGTTGCGCGAAAGAGCATGTTGATATGCTTACAATTATGGGAATGAGGATCTATAAAGAAAAACAACCGATCGGGTAATTACCATTATTCTATATTTTGAGATACAAGGTCATTTCCGTGCGAGTGTCACTTTTAGTGTGGCACGAGGTCTTTAACGTTTGGGTGTGACTTATATTGTTGCACGAGGTATTTGTCATGCAAGTGTGACTTATATTATGGAATGAGGTCTTTGTTGTGCGAGTGTGACTTATATTGTGATACGAGGTCTTGTCGTGCAAGGATAACTGATAATATGGGCACGAGGTGCCATATTTGTGGGATTCTATTTGATGATTTATTATCGAAACTGTACCTTTATTTGTTCTAAATTGTTATCACTTGTTCTGATGAGATTTACATTTATTGTCTTCTATTATTCTTCATGTTGCTACACTTTGATATTTTACATAGGTTATTTGACTAGTGAGTTTATTGACTTGAACCTCGTCACTATTCCATCGAGGTTTGTCTTGATACTTACTGGGTACCAATTGTGGTGTACTCACATTACACCTCTGCACATTTTTGTGTAGATCCAGGTACCTCAGAGCGTGTTGGGAGTTAGTGAGCTGATTCTGAGTTTCTGTAGAGACTTCAAGGTATACCTACTGTCCCGCTCGCAAGCCTCAATGTCCCTATTCTATTTCTTTTTCTTCTGTTTATGTCTTCCAAACAGAGTCATAGTGTTGAGACTTCATGTATACTCTGTGTAGAGCTTATGACTCTATATTACCGGGTTTTGGGATTGTGATTGGTGTATTACCATAGTGGTGGTGTTTTGGGCCATTTCCTCAATTTTATTAATTATTAAGCTGTTATATTCTCTCTGATGTTGTTGTGTTCCTTAAGGTAGGATTTTAGGTCATGACAGTTGGTATCAGAGCTCTAGGTTCATAGGTTCTATGAGTCCTAAGAAAGTTTAGTACAGTCTTGCGGATTAGTACGGAGACATCTTATCTTTGAGAGGCTACGAAACTATTAGAAAATTTCACTTCTTTCAGTCCTTATCGTGCGAATTTATTGATTTTGGAGTTTGATCCTTTGCTTTCTATTCCCTCACAGATGGTGAGGACATGAGTTGCAATTATGTATGATGCTTCCCCTAGGGCAGGTGCTGCTAGGGGCCGGGGCAGTGGCAGAAGCAAAGAAGGGGCACGTGCTACAGCCAAAGCATATGCCATAGCAGCAGATCAGGAGCCACAGGTAGCTTTGGTTAGTGAGCAGGCACCCGAGGCACTTGTTGCTACCCCTAGACTTCGGGAGACTTTAGCGCACTTTCTGAGCATGCTTGGTACACTAGCTCAGGTGGGATTGATCCCAGTTGCACTAGTTACTTCTCGGGCTGGGGGAGAGGGGCCCAGAATCCCGTCACTCATACTCCTGAGCAGCGGGCACATGTTGATCAGGATCCGAGTGTTACACCGGGGTAACCCATGATTACGATTTAGCCTGAGGTTAGGCTAGTGGCTTCGGAGGAGGAGCAGAAGAGGTTAGAGAGGTTCAAGAAGTATCATCCTCCTACTTTTAGTAGTGCAACTTTTGAGGATGCAAAGGGTTTTCTAGACCAGTGTCATTGTATTCTGTGCACTATGGGCATAGTGGAGCTAAGCGGGGTTGCACTTACTACTTTTCAGTTGACAGGGCTAGCATATAAATGGTGGCAGACTTTTTAGGAGAGTAGGCTAGCTGGCATAGCACCACTTACTTGGGCTCAGTTAACTGATCTATTTTTGAGAGAGTTTGTTCCATAGATCCTCAGGGATGCGTTACGCATTGAGTTTGGGTAGTTACGCCAGGGGACTATGACTGTATCCAAGTATGCTATGAGATTTATTGAGTTATCTAGTCATGCACCTGCTTTGGTTTCCATTGTTAGAGAGAGAGTCCGCATATTTGGTCAGTCAGTTCAGTCGGCACTATAGGTTTCACGTGGTTCTCTAGTTATCCATGGGTGCTAGAGCACTCGTTCGGGATAGCTTCCACAACCATCTTAGTAGAGAGGTTGCTTTGAGGGAGGGGATATCAGGCACGTGGTTAGAGATTTTCCCAGACTCCGGGCGGGTGTACCTCAGCAGAGTACTCAAGCTATGGTTTCTACTCCAGCTGCTACTCTACCTACACAACCAATTAGAGTTGGGGAACAGGTGGGTATAGGGCATACTAGAGTGGGAGTCCAGGCCCGTTGTTATACTTTTCCTGGTAGGACTAAGGCCGTTGCACCAGATGATGTCATTATAGATATTGTTATGGTTTGTCATAGAGATGAATTAGTTTTATTTGATTTGGGTCCTGCTTATTTGTATGTGTCGTCCTATGTTGCTTCATGTTTGGATATTTTTCGTGATTCTTTAAGTACCTATGTTTATGTGCCTACATTTGTTGTAATTTTCTATTGTGGTGGACCGTGTCTATCACTTTGTTTGGTCACTATTGGGGGTTGTGAGACTAGGGTTAACCTTTGTCTACTTAATATAGTGGATTGTGATGTGATGTTGGGTATGGATTGGCTAGCTATGTATCATGCTATTCTTGATTGTCGCCATAGGACCGTGACGTTGGCTATGCCGGGGTTGTTTATGTTGGATTGAATGATTATCAAGAAAGTTCTAACAGGTTTTGAAGAGTTTGGGATGGGTTATCCACGACTTGCGATTGAGGTGATCTATAGGCATTGGGAGTCCGTTGCGTATTGTGGTTTTGTTCTACGGGATTGAATTAGTGAAAGGTTTTTTTGTTGATGGGATGTTTGTCCTACTTATGATTCCGAGTTGAGGATGGGATCCTCGTGTTTCCCTATGGATCGGTATGTTTTGACCAGGCTAAGTACATATGTTAGGATGAGATTTTTTGTGGTTATTTTGTGTGTTTTGCTTCTACCTTGTGGGATGGATTCATAATATGTTGTTGACAGTTACTTGTACCTATTGCACTTGTCGGATATTTCTCTCATGTATTTCTCTTTTCATCTTCAAATATACTAAGGTTGTGCTCGATGGGTACGGATTGCGACGTATGTGACTAGGTGGCAGTTGGTGTTGTTTGTCGGTCGAATATCTTGTACTAGATGAGATAAGATAATTGGACCTGGAATTATTATGATCGGATATGCATAAGGTATGTAAGGATAATATTGTTGTTGATCAGCTTAGAGTTTAGCGTTGGTTCTTGTTTGGCGAGAGAACTTCACGACTTGTTGGTTAGGCAAATGGCTATGCGTTTCTACATGTTTTTTTACATCATTATCAGTGTTGGAAAGGTTTGGAACAAGGTTCTAGTTGATATTAGTTTATTTACCGGTACTGGGTTTGGTAATAGGCAGCTATTATGGCCAGAGATGTTGATATGGGATTATAAGCGATGGGTTATGTTGTGTGGTTATATCTCACGACAATACTTATGTTTTTTTGCAGCTGGTTGAGGAAGATACAATGTGTATACATGAGAATCGGGTCTTACTAGGAGGCTTAGATGTTGAAATTTGGTTTTAAGGCTTATTGGTTAAGGTTGAAGGAATAATCTTCAGTCGAGATGGTGTTGATGGGCTTATGTAGATTGATGTGACGTGGGATCCCCCGTGGCTATGTGTATGGTGAGTATATGTAGTAATTTGATGGCTATGAAGAGACTCGTGGTACGTTCGAGGACGAACATTTGTTTAAGAGGGGGAGAATGTAACGACCCGATCGGTCGTTTTGTGTATTTGAACCCCATTTATTCTTTTTGAACTTCCCATATGTATATTTGTTGTTTTATGACTTGCGGGGAAGGTTGGTTTCATTTCGAGGAGGTTTTGGATTGATTTGGAACAATTGGTTCTCAATTTGGAAGCTTAAGTTGGAAATATTGACCGAGGCTTGACTTTTGTGAAAATGATCCCGGAATTATGTTTTGGGGTTTCCAATAGGTTTGTATGGTGATTTTGAACTTAGGCGTATGTTTGGAGTTGGATTCGGATGTCCCTAGGTTGATTTAGCTCTTTTGGCCGAATATTGACAATTTGAATGTTTAGAAATTTCCTAAGTTTGACCATGGTTTGATTTTACGGCTATCGGGTTTGGATATGGTTCCAGGACATGGAAAAGGCCCGATTTATTATTTGTGACTTGTGTGAAAAATTTGCTGTCATTCCGAGTTGGTTTGGTAGGAATCAGACACTTGGTTGCAATTTTAGCGATTCTTGAGTTTCATTGTAATTTCTATGTGTTTTGGTGTTTGATTCATGATTTCGGATGTTATTTTGGTATATTGAGCTCGCGATCGAGTTCATATGATATTTTTAGACTTCTGTGGATATTTGGTGTGGAGCCCCGGGTGCTCGGGAGAGCTTTAGACGCGTTTCAGAGTGTTTCGAGTTGTTTTAGTTTTACTGGTTCTTTGCTGTTGCTGCATGTCTCGCAAACGCAAGATACTGCACGTATTTGGGAGCCATAACTTTTGCGAGGTGGGAACCGCAATTGTGAGGTGGGGGTATTCTAATCATGTTCGCATTTGCGAAGCATGAGCCGCATTTGCGACATTGCCTGGGTTGTGGACAATTCACATTAGCGAGCTTATTATCGCTTTTGCGGTGTGGCCTAGCTTCCCATTTGCTAAAGATTATGTCGCATTTGCGATCCCTGTGTCACATTTACGATTCTCTTGTCACAAATGCGACATTTGCAGCTGGCAGGAGGCGAATTTTGAAGAGGATTTTCACATCTAGCTATTGGGTAAGTAATTTTGACTCAATTTCAATAGTTTAACTTGATTTCTTATTGATTTTAATATCAAAACCATGGGATTCGAAGAGAAATTTGGGGAATTATTTACTATGTTTTAAAAAATAAAAATTTAAGATTTGAGAGTCGATTTGGACTCGAATTTGAAAACCAAACTCATATTTGGACTCGTAAGGCTATGGATAGTCAAGATCTACCCTTCCACTTGGCTATTGACCGGGCAAGCGCGTGGTTGACGTTTTGGAAAATGTGTAAAGATCTTAACTTTATTAATTAGAATTGGTTTCACTTGTCTTGCTTGATATTATTAAGTCATTTTTGGCTAGATTTGGACCGATCGAAGGTGAATTTTAAAGGAACAACATTTTAGAGTATTGATTGAGGGCTTTTGAGGTAAATATATTGCCTAACCTTGTGTAGGAGAATTACCTCTTAGGATTTGGCTTAATTGCTTATTTGTTATATGTGTGAAACAGCATGTATCCGAGGTGACGAGTGTGTACACAGTCGTTTGTGTTGTTATGATTATGGTACATGTGGACCTGTTGGGCGAATTATATATATATATATATATATATATATATATATATATATATATATATATATATATATATCCCGCCTTATCTCGCCGCATGTGCAATATCATCAATAACATTACGCCCTATATATATATATATATATATATATATATATATATATATATATATATATATATATTATCAGGTTTGTGCTTGTTGCAAGACAAGGTGGGATGATTGTTAATACGCGTGTGGTGAGACAAAGCGGGCATTTACTTTATTGTTGGCACGCGGTGAGATAAGAGTGGCTATGTGGGGATGATATGTGATGGCCTGGGGCATTTTATTGATGATGTTTGTGTGGTGGTGAAAGAGAGGTATTCTTATTTGTGCTTATGACTTCGTTGTGTGTGTCATAAATTTTATGTGATTTGTTGTGTTGTTTCCAATGTGCTAATTTGTGTCTCTCTTATTACCAAATGATTGGGTTGCCAAGATGGATTTGCCTACGTGGAATTGTTATCTCATATTCTGTTGAGTTGTTGGAAACATAATGGATTGAAGTAAAAAGAAAGTTGTTACCAAGCATTACTTTATTTGACTCTTGATATATTCCTCTTGAATATGATATTGGTAACTTACAAGGGGACAATATACATGGTGGCATAAGGTCCTTGCCGTGAGGTTGTGGTGTATGTTGAGGCACATAGTCATTGTCGTACTAGTGTGACTTATATTTTGACACGAGGTCTTTACCATGCAAGTGTGAATTATATTGTGGCACGAGGTCTTTGCCGTGCGAGTGTGACTTATGTTGTGGTACGAGGTCTTGCCGTGCGAAGTTGATTGATAATATAAACACGAGGTTCCATATGTGTGAAATTCTATTTGATGACTTATTTTCGAAATTGAAACTTTATTTGTTCTAAATTGTTATCAATTGTTCTGATGAAATTCATATTTATTGCCATCTGTTATTCCTCATGTTGCCAGTCTTTGATATTTTGCACATGTTATTTGACTAGTGAGTATCTTGACTTAAACCTCGTCACTACTCCACTGAGGTTAGTCTTGATACTTACTAGGTACCGACTGTGGTGTTCTCATACTAAGCTTCTGCATATTTTTGTGCAGATCCAGGTACCTCAGAGCGTGCTAGGCATTAGTGAGCTGATTTCGAGTTGTTGTTGAGACTTCAAGGTATAACTGTTGTTCCGCTCGTAGGCCTCAGAGTCCCCATTCTATTTTTTTTTCTTTTGTTTACGTCTTCCAAACAGAGTTGTATTGTTGATACTTCATATATATACTCTATGTAGATTTTATGACTCCGTATTACCGGATTTTAGGATTGTGATTGGTGTATTACCATATTGGCTGTGTTTTGGGCTATTTTCTCAGTTTATTTAATACTAACTTGATATATTCTTTCTGATGTTATTGTGTGATAGGCTTACCTAGTCTTATAGACTAGGTGCCATCACGATCCTTAAGGTGAAATTTTGGGTCGTGACACTACATATGCTAGTTGATGCATTTTGCATATGCATGAGATTTGTTAGTGAGTTGTTAGACACTTGCAGAGTGTCAGATTAATGTGAAACGAGAGTTATCATCATACATTGAAATGTTAGACTTGTAATAATGGTATTTAAAACTGATACCGAATTAGATCATTGTTATGTACAGACACTCTATATTTATGTAGGAGCATTGGAGCACACACTACTTCGTGTATGTCTCATTGTGTGCAGAGTTGGTACAAGTTGTATTTGCTGGATCTATTTGATGGGCAAAGCTTGTTTACTACCTGTACACTAGTTGTGCACCTTCGTTATTGATATCTAATATTTTGTGGCTGTTTATTTGGATACCTCTCAGTAATATAAATATTATTGAGTTGCACGGGTTATGAAAAGTGAGTATCTTTTTTACTTAAAAACCCCGTCACTATTTCACTAACGTTAATCAAGATACTTACTGAGTATATGGAGTCAGTTGTACTCATACTACACTTTTGCACCTTACTCTTCAACTCAGCTAAGTTGTTGTGGAAGATAGAGCCTAGTATTGAAGACGTACAAGCGTTTCAATTTCAAGCTACCTCTTCTTGTTCATGGTAGTTCAGGGCTTCATTTGTGCTTATATAAACTTCAAATAGATGTTGTATTTATTCTTCATACCAGCCTTGTAAATCTGAATCATAGTGGCTCATGACTTATACTATTAGTGTGTGGGATAGTTGTATTGAATTCTTTTGTAGTTTAATTTATTATCACTGATGATTTTTTATTATCTTATAACTATTATTTTTTAGCTTATCTAGTGGGTTGGGTTAAGTGCTATTATGACTTTGTGATTGGGTGGTGACATCAAAAATGCCCTTGCCTTGGTCCACTCCACAAATTGATCTTGATCTAGTTTAAAGAGCATTCAACGATATCAAATGCTGTGGGACTCAACTAAACAATTAATGTTTCGCTCAAAGTCAAAATCTACCTAAATAATTAACCCCGAATTTCACTAGTAAAACCTCAGAATGTTAATCATAATTGGGCCGCTCATCATTCCACGAGTCCAAATCTATCTTTAGATATTTATTCTAAATTTAGATGTTCAAACCTCATTTAGGTGCTTCGATATTTCTCCAAAGTTTCACCAAATTTCATCTTCAATCCATGTTTAAAGGTAGATCTAGCAATAGATTCATGATAAAAACATAAGAATATTTGCCCTAATATTGTAGATGAAAATCTATCTCAAAATGGCTCAAACAATAGCCACCTAGCTTAGAAAATTGTGAAGAATGAAAAAATAAATTACAAAATGAGGCTATTTATATTAAGTTGGAATTTTGGCCCAAAGCAAGACTTGGCTATGGCGCACCAAAAATCGCACCTGAGTTAGTTTCGCCTCATGTGCACTTACCTTTTACCGCACCTGGGGAAGGTGCAGCCCCAGTTGTGGTGCAACTCTACAATGCACCAGCACCAACTTTCAACAATATTCAACTTTTCCGAATGTATCAAAACTCACCCGATCCCTCAATAAAGAAGCGGATTTAGAATTTGAGGTTTATGAGTTTCTACTGTAATTTAAATTGATATGCAATAATAACTGAGTTCACAATTAGATATTCACAAATATTTAGTAAATTTCTTAATATAAATACAGAGTCTACGCAAAAATTATTGAGTTTCCAGAAACCCGTATTCAATGCTCTAGTTCCACCCACCCTCGTGAACCCTTCAGAACCATCACAATAAGTCCTAAAATACTATAGGAACCTATGAAATACAGCTTACTGCTAAAATCGAGGGATTAAGTTGCTACCGTTGACCAATACGAGAGATTCTTGAGAAGT
Organism: Nicotiana tomentosiformis; assembly: GCF_000390325.3. Lineage (NCBI taxonomy): Eukaryota > Viridiplantae > Streptophyta > Magnoliopsida > Solanales > Solanaceae > Nicotiana > Nicotiana tomentosiformis. The sequence goes on along the minus strand of NC_090815.1, from coordinate 33,294,879 downwards.
TCTACACTGTGTTGTCACCCCTTCAAAAAAGACAAAGTGAGAGGATGAAACAAAACGCCGGTTCCCGTCTAGATCACCTGAAGTGTCATTATTATCATAGTACTATTTTTTTTACTTCTCTGGCGGGTATTGGCTGAATCCTCCACGATACAACAGCTAATGACAGGAATGACTTGATTATAAAATGACCGAAGTCGACGATTAATTGGTTCTAACTGAAATCATTTGCAATTATTAAGTTTATTTATCGCTATGACAAAACTGACTTTCACATTGCCAGTTCTTTGACAGTAATAACAAACTGCTGGTGGCACTATTTTATAGCGCGAGATAGACTTGAGAACATACTAAAACCAAGTATTTCAATATCTTAAATTTCAAGCACCAACAACTATGTATTTAATAACCCTAAAATGACTACTGACAGCTCATAAAATTATAGGCAAGTTGACAACCGTTTGTCAGTGACCTTTACAAGTTAGTTTAATATTTGTTGCTAGACTATTTTTGTTTGAATTAGATTACCAACGGACGAGGAAAATATAGGCAAGTTAATAACCATTTGTTAGGGGCCTTTCCATATTTTATAATTTTGGTTTCTTTGCACTTCAATTCCTTTTTTTTTTCTGCAACAACTCCATTTTTCTACTTAGTCTATTTTTGTTTGTATTAGTTTACCAATGGACGAGGTAGATTGCTATGAAGAAGACAGCAAAAAGCGAGGGGGGGATTCGTTAAAGGTGTGTACAGCGACGAAGGAATTAGAGATTTCAATTAGTGGATAATTGAATGTCTATTCAAGATTGTGAAGTTGAATCCCTTTTTTCCCCTCGATCCACTAATGAAGGGAATAACTTCTAATTAAAAAAGACTTAGGCATAATAATTGAGCGGAGTCGATGATTAATGATAATAAACTTTACCGACTGAAATTCAATTAATTAAATCACATCATACAGGTATTACATAATACCTTGATCTGGTTAGCACTTAGCAGCTGGCCAACTGACTTTCGCGCTACTGTTTTCAATTAATAATGTTAAGAGAGTTGGTCATGAAAAAAATACCAGAGAGTGGGGAGTACTATTTTGTAATAATTTATAGAAACTAACACTTGAGACATGCTGACTAATGGAGAAAGCAGACCGATACTTTCTATCTTTCGCATCTTTAACTTTTTTCTCCAAAGCTGAAAATATAAAAAGATTTTGCATTTTATTATCATTACAGTACTTAGTTTGTTCTACTTTTTATTTTTTACATTCTTGTTAGTGGAGGATGTTGTTAATGCCTCAATAAGAATAGTAAGGTAAGGTCTAGCGCAATATATGTTTGTTTATGTCCTACGCCTTTGGCAATTATCCAAACGGCTATGAGATCATTCGCCCTCGTGAGACTATGCCGGCAGTCTAGTGAGGCGGTAATCATGAAGCAATGGAGGCGCAAATGGATGATTATATAGCCAAGGCATATAGGAAACATTACTGTGGCTTTTGCCCCCTACTTGTACTCTTCCTTTGTGGTTTTTTCTTTTATTTTCAATATAACAACTACTAGGCAACATGCCTAGTAGCATAATTTGCCCAAAAAAAAAAGATTTTGCCAAAAAAAAAAATGGATTTTGCAAAATAAAAAATAAAAAAAAAACTTACTAAACCCCAATGTGGAGATCGGTAAAAAGCGAGGAAGGCTCTGGCGATTTTCAAAGGCGAATTAAGGCGATTATCTTTTTTAGCGCTGCCATGGCCGTTCCGGCCGGCGGCCAACCATCTTTTCCGGATAGTCAGCCTCCTCCCTCCCTCGCCCCAACCACTACGACCACAAACAACAACTCCCAGCCCCTAGATTTTAGTAACATACCCAAACCAGCCGTTCAAAATAGTTCCATGCAGTCGTCGAACCCTAATCCAAAACCTACTGTAGATCCTATCTTTATGCAACGAGCTACTGTTTTACATGGAGAAGCTTTCGTTAAGTTTACAGAAACAAACGTTGACTGCATGAATATAATTGAAGGTTGGCCACAAATTCAGGAGTTACATAGAATCATCCAATGCCAATGTGGAATCAAAGGAGAATATAGTATTGGTTTCCTAAGAGATCGACATGTCTTAATTAGATTGACAAATTTCATTAATTTTACGTCCAAAAATACTTATTATGTTAAAGCTAAGGATGGGGGTTAGTACCAATTGCGAACATTGATCTATGATACAAAATTCAAGGTCGGGGAGGAAACTTCAATGGCTATGGCGTGGGTTTCGTTTCCAGGTTTGTTACCAATATTTTTTGTCAAAGAATGTTTATTCTCTTTAGCTTCAGCTGTGGGGAAGCCTCTACATCTAGATATGGCTACTATCAATAAGACAAGACCTAGTTGTTCAAGAGTTAAGTCCTTGTGTCACGCCCCAAACTCGGGGAGCACGACCAGCGCTCAACCGAGAGAACCCGGCCGAGCAAGCCTGTTAGATTTCCTTCTACCCAAACTCATTCATGAATAAAAAGGAGATGTACTCCATTAATCAAATACTGAAAAGATTTTATTAACAACTTCCTTTTCATTTCCATTAGCAGCTTCATTCATAATTTCCAAAATATTACGAGTTTATAGAATTAATAAAAAAAATGATTTCCAAATACCAACATTTCTAGTTCAATTCCCAACATCAATCACAACCCACAACCTGTCTACGGAGCCTCTATGTACAACAGAAGAGTAATATGAAAATGCTGGCAACAAGGCCCCGACTATAACTCAAAACACAGTACATGAGAAACAAAAGATACATGACTCCGAAATGAAGTGGGGCTCACTAAATCAGCTGAAAAGAGTGTACTGCTATGACTGATCAATGTCGCATGCTGTAGAACCACTTGCATCCATTAAAGATGCAGCGCCCCCGGCAAAAGGAGCGTTGGTACTGTCAAATAGCACTAGTATGTATAGCTAAAAGTCCTTTTTCAAAATAGAATTCCCATATAAGAAAAGGAAACACATAGAAACAGCAAGTCATAATCAACAATATCCAAATGTCCCATTAAAATATAATAATTTTCAAGAAACGAACTTCATATACAATTTATGGTTGGGATATCATTAGCACCGATATACCACCGTCTTTATTAACAAGGAGTCCGATCACGCCCGATCGGCTAGGCCATATCCCCACAAATAATGTGGTTTGACATGTGATGCGAAAGAAAGTTGTTACCAAGAGTAGTACCACCATGTGCGCAACATGGCGTCATATCTCCACCCGATTAGCTAGGCCGCCTTCCCACATATGTCGTATGTTTTGACTTTTCCAATCCACAATTGTTACCAGTTTCATCCCAATTAAGGGGAATAATATCACAATTTCTCCAATATTTCAATTTCTTCCCAAATAAGGGGAATAATCACAATTCGCCCCTACACCGGCATGTGTAGTTTCAGGTGTGAGTCTTATGACCCACCCTTCCTCGGTTTTGCTAATGATGCTCCCAAAAATATTTTTGATTTGATTTGCACATAGAGGTAACATAAATACAATTGTACTCACCTCAACATCTTTCATATTGTATAAATTCTCATTAGTATTTCCAGTCATTCACAACGATAATATTTTCTTGGCTCATTTGACCATTCACAAGATTCTTTATTCTTGGCACGATGGCTGTATTTTATATTCCACACTTTCACCTCTTTCAATTTCAAAGATCACCATCAAATATCAACATATAGAATATTCCGGAAATCACAACTTTAAGTTCATTAGAATTGAACAATTTAAGCACAATAGATTTCTTTCCGAGAAATGGAGTAAAATAATTGGCAATTGATGCGCAAGTTAAAATCATCAACAAGTAACACACCATTTATTCTTGAAATACTTTTCCCCAAAAAGAGCAATACACAATTTTCACTCACGAATATATAAGAACGCAAAATACATTGAAAATAATCACAAAGCATAGTATTTGTTAAAACAGCCACATATGGCATGACTTGAGTACAAAAGCTTTTAGGCAATTCTATTTTCGAAGTCATTTTAAAACAGTTGAGTCGAGGTTCACTTCATAATTTTTGTCACATATTCTCATTTCATTGGCACCATTAGCACAACTATAACTTAAATTCTTGGCACGTTGGCCACACTCTGTATCCCCAATTTACTTATTTCACTTCCAACCATCTTTATAGATTATCAACAATAACAAATTTCCAATCAAGACTTTAGGTACACATATGAGTAATTAAGAGTCTTAAGAATATTGAGATTTTCTCACACAATTTGGCATCATAACCTTCATTTGGAACACGATTCAAAGACATAGCATTTTAATACACATATCATTCTTGAACACATTCCCAAAGGATATCATAATGTGATAGGAACATTCAGAACAAATTTTGATTACACAATTCTCATCACTTTGCTTATTCGGGACAATTGAATTTATTGGGAACAACTCAGAACATAGAATAAGGAACTTGAGACAACCATACTTGGAACTTACGGAACATCATGGAATTTAATTCTAAGAGATAAAGTTTAGCCAACATACATCGCTTTGAGCTTTTCTTAAATTACTATAACGTTCCGAAAATTCTAGCAATCCCAATCTATTTTGAGATATAACAAAATTGAGCATAAATTAGGAAGGTATTCATAGTTTCAGCTCATTTGAGCATTTTATCAAACACTAGGTGTGCAAATTTAACTACAAGGTTCTTCTACAAGATTTCCTTCATTCTACCACCCAATCTTTACTTATTTAAGCTCAACAATCTTCCCACAAACCTTATTGGTACATGCATGTATAAATAATACTCTCATACTCATGAATCATACTCCTAATCAACCATCTTCTACCCAAATTCGAAATTGATAATTAGGGTATGGAACCTCACCTCTTAGATAAAGAGCTTGTGAGATTTCCTTGTTGAATTTCAAAGCTTGGGCAAGATATTGATGAACAAAATACTTCATCTACTTCCTCTCTCTAGAACACTCTCACTTCTCTCTAAAAAAACCTTATATAATTGCCCCAAAATAAGCCTATTTATCAAAATGGGATCGGGTTATGAAAATAGAAAAATTAACCCTCCGAAATCAGGTATGCGGTCGCATAATGGACCGCAGAATGGGTATGCGGGTCGCACAATTGACCGCGAAACTGGTGCCCAAAACTGGGCTGCACTGGTCCATTCTTCGACCAGGTATATGGTCGCAGAACCACTTTCGCGATTGCATAATGATTTTGCGGTCGCACATCTGACCGCAGAATCACATTCTTCCAGCTTTTGTTAATTTGGTCATAACTTCTTGTAGGAGTGTCCAAATGACAAACTATTTGAAGCGTTGGAAACTAGACTCAAAGATATTTCATTTTATAGGTAGATCATCATATAAATCTTTATATATTTGTAGATATGCTTGTTCAAAGTTTGGTCTTGTGCATACCCATTTGAAACTTTAGTCTATCATGAAATTTCCAACTTGACTTGGACTTAGGGCTCTCCTTAGATCCCGCATTACTTATAATATGCCTCGTATACTTATTATCATATCCAATTGATATCCATCCTATTAGTAGTCCTTGTCTTCACACAAAATAATATAATTAGCGCACATCAACTCTTTTAATAATGCTTAAGTACTTCAAAATTTTCCGAGGTGTTACATTCTATTCCACTTAAGAACATTCGTCCTCGAATGTTTCACAAGTCACTTCTAAGAATAGAGTACCTTCTACCTCAAACCATGATACATAGGCACTTATGACAACATCGACCTCATACTTCCTTTCCAAAATTTTAACTTATTTATGGCCCTTAAAATTTGGCTATCTTTACAAATTCATAAAAATTTCGGCAGAGTTTCTGTAACTGGGCCTATCCACCTATCAGAGAATCACCAAAATCACCCTATCAACACATCCACAACTCGATAAAGCATCACAATGTATATCAACATTACATGAATTATATTATCAAGAGTGATATCTGGACATGAGCTGCATATACATAAATCATAACACATAGAAAGTACCTTTCAAATCACAATCATTTGACTATACACTCAAGTGAGAACATTTTAGTTCCTTAACACTTTTGGCCCTCAAGGTGGCCTCCTCGACTTACAGACTTCGCCATAACACATTAACGGAGGCAATCTCAACTCCCACGCTTTTATAACAAGGATAGCAAATAGTTGCTCCTCGTAATCTAATTATCCATTAACTTCACCTTCTTAGACATAGACACACGAAACACCGGGTACACAAAGAACAATAATAGGGAAATATCATACTCATAGATTGGCCTATTTCCTTCAAGACTTCATAAGGCCAAATGTGACTACACATACTTTACCTTCCTTAACAATTCACCCAATATATTCATAGAGAAAATCTTGAGAATAACCAGTTCACTTTCTTCATCTCTAAATCCCTACGTCGAACACCCAAACTAAACCTCGGGCGACCTTCATCAATTATTCCAAGATGTGCTAACATGAATATAACCATCAAATTTCCTATCCAATATATTTAATCACGGGATGATGCTTCTTCTTTGACATGTGACATATGGGTGGCATAATCGGGAGGATAAAGACATTAGCACATGTTATTCTTGGAAGACTAGTATTCATGAAAAGGACAACAATGATTGTTTCATTCCATATGTGCCTTGTTTGGCAATAGTAGGTCTCAAAGAGGAATAGTCAAGTATATGACACCAGTCGTCTCTTGGAGTGTAGGGAAAATTAGTTTTACTCGAAATGAGAATATTCTAGCATCCTGAATATGATATGGGTTTTCAAAATATATGAAGTTGCATTATGCTCTTAACAGTAACTAGCACAAGGAATCTATGCCATAAGCCCATGAGGATGAAAAAGAAGTTGAACACTTTTGAGATCATTATCATTCTAACAACTTCACCCTTCCTGATAGTTGATCCTATATGAGAGGACTAGAGATACAACAAAAGTGTCTTTCAAATAAATATGCTCTCATGTTACTAGACGGTGAAAAGAATTCATGATAATATACACAAAGGAACAAAGTGATTGTTCAAATTATAGGAGCCACATACGCCGGAGAAGAAAAGAGTTCCTCAAGAAGGATCTCAATATTAGGCTGTTTTACATTAGATATGATACCACATAGGTAAATATGATGGTGCGTGCATAGGCACAAGTGAGCAGATGTTATCCATTCGAATCAGAAGGTTCTGTAAGAAATTCTTCAGGTATAGTCCCTTGTTGAGAATTTAGGGAAGCAGTGGGAAGTATTAACCTAGGGTTATAACTCATTCAAAGGAAATCATTATAAAACTCAATTCCTCAAGAGGTTGTAAATAAGAGAATTGTGATCAAGAGACTTCACGAATACTACGTCTCATTCAAAGAGTAGGTACATGCAACATTTTTTGATTCCACGTTTTGGTTAAGACCATATTTATATAGGCCCCTTCAATATGGATATACATATACAACAAGGAAAATAATGCAGTATTCATAATGATGTACTAAGGAGTGACTTGTTGATGAATTTAGATAGACAGCGCAGTACCTTAATTGATGCCCCTCTACTCCACATCCAAAACATACATTAGTACCATAGTGGTAGACATACCCCCGAATGACATCTCATACACTTCACACAATGAGGATGGGGTCCACTAAACTGACTCACCCCCACTTACTAGATATTTACCCTTTTTGCATACATCATAAGTATTCCTCTTAGTCTTCCTCCAAGCCTTCATGGCAGGAGTAACAACCTCTGCAACAACTCGTTGTATGGACTTTTGGAATTTCTCAAATCTACCACCCCTAACACGCTTCTGAACATACTCACAACATGACGCAAAATATTTTTGCCCACATATCGGGCAGACCAGGATGGGTGTATCCAACCTAAGGACATTTTTTCTTCTGGTGCCCCCTCTTTCCACAACCATAACTTATTTCAAGAGTCATCAAACACGTAACCAAGCGGCGTTTCTTACAAATCAAACATTCCAGCTTATTGGTAGAAAAAACCCTCTTTCGTTTCTTAGGTGCTCTCACCACATAATCTGGTGGTGTGATAACATTAATATGAACAAGTAAACTTCCCCTAGGAACTGATCCTTTCATTCCATTCTTGCTGCCTCGAACCCATGGGTTACTCATATGGAAAATGAGGCATGACGGGGAATTTAGCTTCCCATCTATCGTACGATATGGAGTGTCAAAGAAGTGTGAAATTACAAAATGCCCATGTAGCCTCCTCATTATAGATGTGGTCGACAACACACCAATAAGAAGGACTCTACTAGACATGTCTCTGAGATATCCTATGATACTTTAAAACCTTAGGCTCTGATATCAAGTTTGTCTTGCCCCAAACTCGGTTGAGCGTCAGTCGCGCTCCCCGAGTTTAGGGTGTGACACCTTGTTGATTTGTTAGCTGAGTTCCCTAAGAAAGTTTGAATGGATATTGAGAATGAATCTACGGGGAGATAAGGACTGAGTGGGTACAAATTCAATATGATATGTTACCTAAGTATTGTAAGGAATGTAAATTACAAGGACATAATCAATTTGAATGTTGGCGGATTCACCCAAAATTAATGGAGCACAATGAAAAAGTCAAACAAGTTATTCATGTTGTTCAAGGTGGAGAAGGTGCTGAGCAAAATGGAAGGAAGAAGAATAGTGCTAATCATCTAATTAAGATCTTGTCAAGTTGTACAGTGGTTGGAAACATAGGTGAACAATGGAAAGAAGTAAGAGATAATCGAGTCAAGAATAGTGCAAAGCAGGTGCAGGATCATGTCAAGACTAGAAAGGAAATAGTTGCAGTTGATCGAACTGGAACGGAACTAGTTCCAATTGAAAAAGGACTAGTTCAAGATGTTCAAATAGCTAACAAATATGCAACACTAGAGGTGGAAGAAGTGAGCAAGATGAGAACAATCAATTGAATTGAGCTCTGGAATTCCATGTACCACATAGCTTCAGATATGGAATCTCCTTGGCTTGTAGGAGGAGATTTCAATGTGATTTTATCTGAGGAGGAGAAATATGGGGGCCTGCCAGTGTACTTGAGTGAAGTTAAAGGCTTCGCACATTGTGTGGACACATGTGCATTGTATGATCTGGGCTTTAAAGGGAGTTTGTATACTTGGTGGAATGGGAGGTCTGATATTGATTGCATGTTTAAGAGGCTTGATAGGTTCTTTACAAATCAACAATTCTTAGATTTATTCCCAACATTAGAGGTAGAGCACCTGATCAAGTATGGGTCAGACCATGCCCCTCTCTTATTGTCTTGTAACATTGACACTGTCCAAGTAAAGAAACCTTTCAAGTTTCTCAACTTCTGGACTAAACATAAGATATTACTGAAGGCGGTGAATGAGAATTAGATAGAAGATACCATGGGGAATCCATTCATTTTTTTTCCAAAGTAAGTTGAAAAAGGTGAAGACTGCTTTGGCAGCTTGGAGCAAGGAGACATTTGGAGATATTTTTAAACAAATTGCAGCACTGGAGGATATAATTAAGGTGCATGAGATAGAGTTTGAATGAATTTAACAGCCCAGAAAAGAGCAAAACTGCACAAGGTAGAAGCTGATCTTACAAGATACTATCATCTTGAAGAGGAGTTTTGGAGACAAAAGGCTGTAATGCAATGGTTTAAAGATAGGGAAGAAACACTAATTTCTTTCATGCGCATGTGAGAGGCAAGAGGAAAAGCCTGCAGGTATCAAGAATATTGGACAAAAATGATAATTGGAGTGAATCCCAGGAAAATATGGCAAATGAGGCAGTAGACTTTTTCCAGGATCAATTCACTAAAGAAAGGATTCCTAATAACCTTGATATCATTAATCATGTTCCTAGGATGATTTCTGATGAGCAAAAAGAAAGGCTGTGGGAAGAACCTACCATGGAAGAGGTTAAAGCATCAGTGTATGGTCTGAATGGTGATAGTGCCAGTGGTCGTGATGGATTCACTGGTCAGTTTTATCAAGCTAGCTGGGAGGTTATATGTGTTGATGTGCTTAATATGGTGAGGGCATTCTTTTGTGGTGCAGAACATCCAAAGTTCATCACTCACACAAACCTAGTGCTGCTTTTAGAGAAGAAGAATGTAGCTATATTTTCAGATATGAGGCCAATCAGTTTAAGAAATTTCTCCAACAAGATCATATCAAGAGTGATCCATGAGAGGTTATTAGAGCTACTGCCTTCATTAATTTCTCCTAATCAGACTTATTCTGTTAAAGGTAGAAGTATTGTGGAGAATATCTTGTTAACTTAGGAGATCATAACTGACATAAGGTTGAGAGGGAAGCCATCTAATGTGGTCATCAACTTGGACATGGAAAAGGCGTATGATAGAGTCTCATAGTTGTTTTTGACAAAGGTGTTGAGGAACATGGGATTTGGAGAGATCTTCATTGACATGATATTTAGATTAGTGTCTAATAACTAGTACTCAGTACTTTTGAATGGGCAGGCCAATGGCTTTTTCAAGTCTTCTAGGGGTGTTAAACAAGGAGATCCCCTTTCTCCTACTTTATTCATTTTAGCAGTTGAAGTGCTGGGGAGAGCCTTAGATGCCCTGTTTGACAATCCAAATTTCATAGGTTTTGGTATGCCAAAGTGGAGTCACAACATCAAGTATCTATCTATGCAGATGATACAATCATTTTCTGTTCTTCTCACTATGGAGCAGTACAACTTATCATGAATGTATTGGAGGAATATGAGACAGCTTCAAGTCAGAAGATCAATAAGGGAAAGTCTTTATTTTATATGCATGAAGGTGCACCTGTAGATGAAGTTAACACTGTCCATTTGATCATAGAGTTTCAAAGACACCCCTTCCCATTTACATATTTGGGATGTCCTATATTCTACAGCAGGAGGCAAAAAGATTTTTACAAGAACATCATTTTCAAAGTTCAGGAGAGGCTATCAACAAGGAAGGGTAAGTTATTATCAATTGGTGGTAGGGCAGTATTGATATCACATGTGTTAGAGAGAATGCCAATACACCTCTTATCAGATATGAATCCACCAGCATATGTGATCAACCAATTGCACAAGATGTTTTCTAGATTTTACTAGAGCAACTCAGGTAATGGAAGGGCAAGACACTGGTCTTCATGGGAGAATTTATGCCTACCTAAAAGTGAGGGAGGTCTTGGTTTTAGGTCATTACATGATATGTCAAAGACTTTGTTTGCAAAGATTTGGTGGAACTATAAAACAAATGACTCATTATAGTCTACATTTATGAGAAGCAAGCACTGCAGGAAGATCAATGAAGTAATGGTACCATGGAGACATGAATCTCATATGTGGAGAAAAATGCTTCAAATGAGGGATGAGGTGGAGCACCAAATATGATGGCAACTGAAGAGTGGAAACTCCTACTTCTGGTATAATAATTGGTCTGGACTTGGAGCTCTTTATCATGCTTCATTTCCAGACCATTGGTGTGATGAATCCATAAGATATGTTGATAAAGTGATGGAGAATGGGGTATGGAATGACGTGCTTTTGAGAGAACTACTGCCTGATGAACTTGCTGATCATGTTTTGGAGAATATCACACCACCTTCTGATCACTCTATGAAGGACAAGCCTTGGTGGCAACTGGAAACAAAAGGTCAATTTACAGTGAAATCTGCATGGCATTACATAAGAAGGAGAAGGGAGGAAAGCAAATTGTACAAGTTATTTGGGGTAAAGGGGCTGCCTTTCAAAATCAACTTCTTTATATGGAGGTTATGGAAAGCAAAACTACCTTTAGATGATTGGTTCCCAAGGCTGGGGTACTTTACAACTTCAATATGTTGGTGTTGTAGGAACCCTAAAGAAGAGAATTTCCTCATGTCTTTTGGACATCTCCAGCTACCATATTTGTGTGGAACTACTTTGGTGCACCTGTAGGGATCAAAACATAAGGGAAGCAGCTTGTACAAGTGATAAATGAATGGTGGAGCAAACCTGCTAATACAAGTTTAAAGGCAGTGTATAAAGGAATGCCAAGTCTGATTGTTTGGCACTTATGGAAGAAGAGTAATTCAGGAAAGCATGGAAAGCATGTTCTTATTAATAGGTTGATCTTTCAAATATCAACCTCAATACAAATGTTACTGAAGGTGAGAAGGCCAAGTTTCAAGGGTATTACTCCTAACTGGCCGGATCTACATGAGAAGTTGCTTCATCATGTCCCTAGATTGAGGTATACTAAGGTGTTGTGGCAATTGCCTCCTTATTGTTGGATTAAATGTAATACTGATGGGGCCTGTAGAAGGGATAATAGAGGAACTTCATCTAATTTTTGCATAAGGGATGGAATAGGGGATCTTATTTATGCCCAGGCAGATGCAGTTGAAGATACAACTAATAACATAGCTGAAGCACAAGCTATTATTGAAGCTCCATACATAATTCATATGCAGTTTCCTCCATGTATAATTGAGACTGACTCTTTACTCATAAAGAAAGTGCTGGAGGAAGTGTGGGAATCACCTTGGAACATAGCTAATCAAATTGATGAAATCAAAACTCTACTGTCTAGGGGTGTATTCCAAGTAGTACATGTATTGAGGGAAGGCAACAAGTTAGCCGGTCATTTAGCTAACTGGACATTGGATCAACAAACTATTATACAGGTGCACTCCTTCTAGTAACTGGACTCACAAGAGAACAAGATGCTGAACAATGACAAGCTCCAAATAGCTTACCTGAGGGTAAGGACTGCCAAGACAGAGGATTATTGGTGATGGATATAAAATCAAGGAAAAGATTTTTGATTGGAAATGGGAGCAGGAGAAGGTATGCTGGAGGAATGGGGCAATCTATAAGGGAAGCAGATGACATTACACTTCCAACTCAAATCCTTAGGGAGAAGAGAAGGAAGAATTGTTTCTCTAACATGTTTTCTGATTTTGCAGGTACTTCGGAGGGGGCTTGGCTCTATGTTGTGGATAAACCTATTAGGACGGTATTAGCATCGTTGATACTCATTCCCTATAGGTGCAACCACCACATAGGTCAGCCCAAATATACATGCAACAAGGCAAAGAAAAGGCTGCATATAAACCTAAACTTTTTGATCCATATTCATGTCCAGAATGGAGGAAACGGGGAGTAATACAATATAAAATGCTAATTACCTTGCATATACCACTTCCTGAGGATCACACAAAGTAGTTCTAGCAGATCACATCAAGCTACAATGACCTGATACATACGCAAGTACTTTATACTACCCAAATCAGATATGACTACCCAGAGGACTTCTCATCTTTATGCGGATCATTTTAGCAATATGTGGAGGAGCTACCAAATACAATGGAAATCTATCACACATGAGGATTCTAACTACAGTAGGTTTGCATCAAGAAGAATTAGGTATGAACGCATAACATGGAGCCAAAGGCACAACAACACCACTATTGCCTTGACCTGGATTTGCATCTTGGAATGTTTTGTGTGCAATATTCTTACAAGGAAGTCCTTTTCAAGCTTATATTTCAGTCAAAGAGATCAGGTGGAGTTGCCTAAAGCTAAAAATAACAAGTGCAAATGCCCAAAATCAAATGCAATGAGAGGCAACTATTCAAGAATTTATTGCGAGTCATATGCACATAGGCTTTCTCAAGGATCATGATTCTTAGTTCTTTTTGTATTATCAAATGAGTGTTTTACGCACTTACATAGTGGGTCTCTTGTTCGATGGAAGAAAACTAAAGTTAAACAATCCATTGCTCAACAGTAAATACAACTAGCAGTTTTGGGTAAGTTTTCTTATGGAAAACTTGTTATTCAAGAGTTCAGGAAAGATATTCCCCTCCTGTGTGAATTAAAGGATCCATGCTCGATTGGATTGATTGAGGATACTCATGTCCTCATCAAATTGTCATTAATTTTGGACTACATTCACCTTCTACCAAAGCTTGCTTTTTATTTGAAGTCACAAGGAGAGATGTGGCAGATGAGGTGCACAAAGTGGAGCCCATAGTGGAAGCCTAAGGAGGAGACCCCTATTGCCATTGTTTGGACTTCATTCTTGGACTTGCCTCCTAATTTATTTGGTAATAAATTTGTGTTCTCTTTAACTAATTCAGTAGAGAGGCCATTATGTGTTGACATGGCAACTCAAAATGGTACAACACCTAGTTGTGCTAAGGTGAAAGTTGAGGTTAATTTACTTTCATGAGAATAAAGATTATAGAAGAGGAGGATGAAACTGGCCCTGAGAAATCTAAATGAACCAAGATCAAATATGATTACATGTCTAAATATTGCAAAACCTTTAAGAAGCAAGGTCACAAGGAAAGTGAATGTTGCATTATTCATCTAGAGTTACATCAAAAATTTAATTAACCAGGTGATGATAAAGGCACGGAGAAGGAAATAAAGGCAGAAGATGAGCTAGTTGGTACAACCGCAACTTCAACTAAGGTCTTGACAAGTGGTAAGTGGTTAGATTGCCTCTTCCAACTATTGGCAAAAATGAATGGATAAAAAGGAGAAAAAATAAATATTAACAATATAGGAGAGGGTACATTATTGAAAATATGGAGAATAATGCTGTACAAGCATCAAAATAACAAAGAACAAAAGGGCGGGGGAATTGGTAGCTACTAGCAACTCTTTTTAATCTTTGGGAAATAATGAGGAAGATCAAGTGGTTTTTGATACTACTGTTGGCAAGGAAGTAATTGTAGTTGACAAGGAGAAGCAGTTGACTCCTAAAGGAATGGGAGAACCGATTCAAGTACGAAGGAAACTGGGAAACAATTAGCGGCCAAAGAAGGGAACACTAATTATAACACTGTTGGGATTACAAAGGAGAGTATAAAAGAAAACAATAGCTGACTGGGTACATAGAATGTTTGAAACATCAATAGAGGAGTTCAAAGTTACTCTAAACTATTCATGCCATGAGGTACCATCTCAAACATTAGAAGAATAAACACAAAGAAGATTGTCTAATGGTGCAATTTCTACTAGAGGATCATAATTGAGTGATAAAGTTGAAGTTATACCAGTTAATGGCTTAATTTTAAAAGCTAAGGAGGTTGGTCAAGGCGAAGATAGAATGCAGAAGTAAGATGATACATCAAGCCTAAAGGACACAGCCAACCCTAGCAAAACAGCTACAGTGAACCTTAGCAGGTTCAATGAAACATTAAACCCTAATGCTGAGGGTGTACTTGTTGAGGGTATTTCTAAGGAGATTGATGGTAATGGTGAGCTTGAAGCTTCTCCAGGAAAGCTATTAGAGGCCTCAACAGTTCCAAATAAACCATTGGAAGCAAGAATGACCGTTGAATTCAATGGAACAGTAAAAACAGTTTTGCCAGGAACAATAAACCCTAACCCTAGCTTGAGTTCTGGTGAAGATGAATGGTGCTAAACAAGGAGATTCTACAAATGTGTCAGTGAACCTTACTAAGCAAGATGATGTGTAGAACGCCTCTCAACATGGTCAGCTGGCAGTAGATGAGGTGTATAATGCCTCACAACATGGTCAGTTGGCAGTAGATGAAGCACAACCAAACATAACCAATAAGGCAATTCAAATTGTTGAACATGCAGTTGATGATACAGGAATCCTTGCTGGAAAAAGGTTTAGTGTTACAAGTGGTATATTGGATAAGGGAATTCTTATAAATCAAAGGGTTCAAAAGGAGTTGGGCATGGCAACAAAGAATCATGAGCCAAAGCCTTTGTCTTTTCAGGTTGTGGACAATGACCATAATGAGCAAGAAGAACTACGTAAAGATCTTGAGGAAGAGTCTACAACCACTAATTTTCACCAAGTAGCCAGGGAAGGGGACATATCACCTAGAAGTGTTGACAAAATAAAATCAGCTACTAAACAGGCCAAGAAGCATAAGGGCAAGACCGTACCAGTTAGGGTACAATCAAAGAAGAGTGGGCTCTCTATTTTCAAGTAATCTCATTGATAAGGCTCTAATTTGGAATGTGAGATATATGAATACATAAAAAGATTTCCAGATGTTGATTAAACTCCATAGAAAGTATAATATTTATTTAATTGGATTGATAAAACCTTGGCAAGACATCAACAAGTTCGAAGAATATAGAAGAAGGTTGGGGATTCGTGATGCTCTTTCAAATATGAAAGGAAATAGTTGGGCATTTGTTGACGAGGACATAGATATGGAAATCATTATGGACATGTAACAACAAATGACTCTCAAGTTATTTCATAGAGTACTAGGGAAGGAGTTGATAGTCACACAAATCTATGCCAAATATGATGATGTGGAGAGGATTAAATTATGGGCTCTTTATACCATCTAACTTCTGATATAGAACCACCTTGGATTGTAAGAGGTGATTATAATATTATTTTTACTGAGGAAGAGAAGTATGGGGGTGTGCCTGTTTACCTTAGTGAAGTGGAGAACTTTGCACATTGTGTTGACACTTGTGCCCTCTATGATCTTGGCTTTAAAGGAAGTCTATATATATGGTGGAATGGAAGATGTGACGATGCTTGCATCTTTAAGAGGCTAGACATATTCTTAGCTAATCAACAATTTCAAGACCTATTTGCAGCTTTGGAGGTTGAACACTTAATCAAATATAGTTTTGATCATGCACCCATCTTGTTGTCTTATAATGTCAATATTGTCCAAGTCAAGAAACCATTCAAGTTTCTTAATTTATAGACAAAGCATGAAAAGTTTTTGGAAGTGATGAAGGAACATTGGCACACGGGCATCATGGGAAACCCTTTCATCTTGCTCCAAAATAAGTTGAAAAATGTAAAGAATGCACTGGCAGTATGGAGTAAAGCAACATTTAGGGACATTTTCAAACAAATTGCAACTTTGGAAGATGTTATCAAGGTTCATGAGACTGAGTTTGAATTTAATCTTACTGCACAAAATAAGGAAAAGCTTCATAAAGTCCAGACAAAAAGCTAGCATGCAGTGGTTCAAGGATGAGGACAGGAATATTATGTTCTTTCGTGCTCATGTTACTGGAAGGAGAAATGGGTTACAAGTGTACAAAATCTTTGACAATAATGGTAATTGGCTTGACTCACAAGACGACATGGCTAAGGAGGCACTGGAGTTATTCCAAGCTCAGTTCACTGAAGAGAGGCTACCAACCAACTTTGACATTGTGAATCATGTTCCAATGTCACAACCCTCATTTTGGGGGTTGTGATTTCGTTCAGAACCGGTGAGAAAAAGTCCTTCTGATTCTCTAGCGTAGACATGACTACTCGGGAACCTTGGGCTTTTTAATTTTAAGCATATATAAAGAAGAGGGGGGGGGGGAGAGGGGTAGAGGTATTGAAGCTCAACCTTCCTCCCCCGTGCGTGCTGCCACCAAGCCGTATAGGGAAAATACTTATTTCTTGCTCACATACTCATAATAAATCCATGAATATATGTATAAGGGTGTAATGACCCAACCGGTCATTTTGACTTTTAGAACCTCTTTTCCCTAAATAAAACTCCTCGTATGTGCTTTTACTAATTTATGACTTGCGGGGGTGGTTGGTTCGGGATTTGGAAGTGTTCGGGTTGAAATCGGAACACTTAATTCTTTAATTTGGCTTTAAAAGGCAAAGTTTGGCTTCGGTCCACATTTTGAGAAAACGACCCCTGAATCGGGATTTGACAAATAAAATAGGCTCGTATGATGATTTTGGACTTGGGCGTATGTTCGAATCGGGTTTTGTACAACCCGAGAGCATTTCGGTGCTTAATAGTGAAAATCAACTATTTAAAGGTTTAATGTTCTTTAAATTTGATTTGGAGTACGTTTTGGAGTAATTAAGGTCCGTTTAGAATTCAGAGCCTGGGAATAGCTCTGTATGGTGATTTAAGACTTTCACGCAAATTTTGAAGTATTTGAAATTTCTAAGTTGAATCAATTTAGTTTGAGGTATGATTCTTAGTTTTGATATTTTTTACACGTTACGAGGGTTCGAGCGAGTCCGTTTTATGATTTCAAACTTGTTGGTATGTTCGGGCGGGGCCCCGGGGGCCTCGGGGGTTAACCGGACTAGGATCAGACTAATTTTGAACTTGGGAGAAAAGCTAAAGCTTTCTGCTTTTGATAGGATCGCACTTGCACAAGGGATGCCGCGTGTGCGAGCCCGCAGGTGCGCAGAAGAGACCGCAGAAGCGGACGGGGCGCAGATGCGACATACAAGTCACAGAAATGGACTCGCAGATAAGAGTCGCTAACCGCAGAAAAGAACGGGGCCGTCTTAGGGGGAAGCCGCATCTGCGATGCCTTTTTCCGCAGATGCGAAGCCGCAGAAGCGGCTTGCGAGCCGCAGATGTGAAAGGGCTGTTTGGCAGAATGTATTAAAAATCAGGGCTTAGCCATTTTAGCCCGTAATTCCTCTATTTTTTGGCGATTTTGGAGCTTTTTGAGAGGGGATTTCAACTAGCAACTTGAAGGTAATTTAATTCTATACAATTTGAGTTAAAAACATAGATTATGACCTGTA
Organism: Nicotiana tomentosiformis; assembly: GCF_000390325.3. Classification (NCBI taxonomy): domain Eukaryota; kingdom Viridiplantae; phylum Streptophyta; class Magnoliopsida; order Solanales; family Solanaceae; genus Nicotiana; species Nicotiana tomentosiformis. The sequence goes on along the minus strand of NC_090815.1, from coordinate 33,276,364 downwards.
AATTGTAGGAATCATGGGTTTAAGGAAAAAACCTAGATTTGTATAAAAATGAGATTTTAAACACGAAAATGGTTATGGAATTGGATGAAAATTGTATATTTGAGTTCTTGAAATTGTGGGTAACGTTTTCATCCGAAAGTTTCCGGAATCCGGGGATGTGGGCCTTGGGTGAAATTTAGGAATTTACCATTTTGGGTTGGGTAATTTATTTAATAGTGTAGTTTTGAATTATTGAGCATGTATTAATTATTTTATATAACTTTTGGATAGTTTCAGATTTTTTCGGCATCGAATTGAGATTCTAACGCGACATTGTGATCGGAAAGTGGACTTTGAGACAAGGTACGTCTCTTGTCTAACCTTGTAAGAGGGAATTTACCCCATAGATGATTTCAATTAATAATGGTTTTTAATTGTGGGGGTTACGTACGCACGAGGTGACGAGAGTCCGTGCGTAGCTACTAATTATGCTATGTCCGGGTAGTTTAGGAATTAAATCATGAACTACTTGTGATAATTGCATCTTTTATTTAATTAAATTATCGGAATTATATTGTGAATTGTTAGAAGAAATAGTAAAAGATTGAAGTTTCATATACTTGAATTTTTGTACAAATCATTTAACTGTTAATAGAAATTGCACATCCTTATATGTTAGCCATATAATAATGACTTTTCATTGCGGAGGTTCATAAGAAAATGTCCTTCTTTCTTGTTAGCGGGCCAAATGCCTTGGTAGTATAGATGCATCTGTGGATCATGTCGCACGTCTCTTGACAGTGTACACGACACTCTGGATCGGGCCGAACGACCTCGGCAGGAATCGTGCCTAATAAAAATAATTACACGATACCTTGATATGTTATTATAGCTTATGAAGCTAATTGATAAATTGGAAATTATTGAAATTTATGAATTTATTTGATTCTGTTTGTTAATCGATATTAGGCTTGATACTTACTGGGTACACATTATTTACGTACTCATGCTACGCTTGCTGCACATTTTGTACAGGACCTGAGATGGGTGCTATATGAGGACCTACCGGTGCGTACCCACGTTACCCAGAGGCTTAGTGGTGAGCTGCCTTTCTTAGCCGTTCTTCAGCAACTAGTGCCTCTTCTTGTATATGTATTATGTCTATTTTATTTCAGACAGTATTTAAGAATATTTGTATAATCTACTAGATGCTCATACACTCGTGACACCAGGTCTTGGCACACATACTTGTAGAATTTTGGATTTAATTATTTTTCTTGGATTTTAATTTTTCAGACCTTTCATATTTTCTTAATTGTTGCAAGTAAGAAGAATTTTATTACTCGAATAATTTTCAAAGAAAATGAATACACGTTTAAATCACTAGTTGTCTTGCCTAGCTGTGATGTTGGGCGCCATCATGACTTATAGTTGAAATTGGGTTGTGACAACATGGTATCAGAGCACTAGATTCACGTACGTCTCACAAGTTATGATCAGGACTAATAGAGTCTTGCGGATCAGTACGGAGACGTCTGTACTTATCTTCGAAAGGCTATAGGGTGTTAGGAAACTACCTTTCTTTATCTCCTATTGTGCAATTGATGTATTACTAAATATTATTCTCTTATTCTCTCACAGATGGTGAGAACGCGCTCAAATGAGGTTCTAGACCAGGGAATAGCTACTCCCCCAGTTGTTAGAGGCTGAGGGAGAGCTCCGGCCCGTGGTAGGGGTAGAGGACGTCCCAGGATTGTTCCAGTTATGCCACCAGTGGATCTAGTGGATGATCTTGTTACCGAAGTGCGGGCGAAGTGCCCGCAGCCGAGCCAGCTCTGGTGGATTTCACATTCACACCAAAATTTCAGGAAGTCATGGGCCGTATGCTGCGGTTCATGTACACTATGACTCACGCCGGTTTATTTTTGGTAGACCCAGCCATATTTCAGGTGGACGGGGGAGCACATACCCCTATCGCTCAGGCCCATGGGCAGGCAGCCGCTATATATTAGACCCAGGCTTCACTACCCATGGGAGGAGCCCAACCAGTGGCAGCAGCTACACTGAGCCCAGACCAGTTGCGACTACAGGCCGCATAAGCTATTGGATAGATGGACCAGGCTATACCCTCCTATCTTTGGGGGTGAGCGACATGAGGATCCCTATGACTTCGTTGATCGGTGCAGAGACAAACTGCACAACATGAGGATATTGGAGTCCCATGGGGTAGACGTTGCTACCTTTCAGCTGGAGGGCAGGGCCCGTAGGTAGTGGCAGTCCTATCTTTTGGGCAGACTAGCAGATTCTCCTCCCATGACTTGGGACAGGTTCACCCGTATTTTCCTGGATAAGTATATTTCACCCTCCCAGAGGGAAGAGTTGCGATTTCAGTTTGAGCATCTCCAATTGGTTTAGATATCAATGACCGATTATGAGGCGAGGTTCTCTGAGTTATCTTTCCATGCACTTATGATACTCCCTACTGATTCGGAGAGAGTATGGAGGTTTGTTGCGGGTTTACATACTGGCATTCAGGCCACTATGGCCCGAGAGTTCGAGATGGGGACTTCTTATGAGTTGGTTGTAGAGATAGCCCAAAGGATTGAGGGTGTGTATTAGCATAGATGACAGCAGCTTATTGGGGATAAGCGGTTTAGATATTCTAGAGAGTTCAGATGTGCTCCGTCTGGTAGTCCAGCAGGCCCCCATATCCAGCACTACCGCCTCCTCGGGATGCCCAGTGCGACCTTATTTTAGTGCTAAGCCAGAAAGTTTTTATCGCCCACCAACTATTCAGGATTTTTCCAGTGGGTATTCAAGTCACCAGGGCTAGACTTCCAGTCAGTAGCCCATCGCACCGAGAGGTTGTTACAAGTGCGGGGATTTTAGTCACATGCGGAGATTCTACCCCAGGCTTCGGGGTAAACCAGTACAGTAGGGTCAACAACCTATGATTACCGCACCATTACTCCACCAGTCGTCTGACCACCCAGAGGTGGAGGGCAGGTGGGTACGGGTCATCCTAGAGGTGGAGGTCAGCCAGGTGGCGCTCCAGCTCGGTTCTATGCTTTTCCAGTCGGACCAGATACAGAGGCCTCAGATGCCGAGATCACAGGTATTATTTCTATTTGCGGCAAAGATGCCTCCGTATTATTTGATCCATGGTCTACATATTCCTATGTGTTATCTCTATTTGCTCATTTCATAGGTGTTTCTCGTGAGTCCTTGAGTATTCATGTTTATGTGTCCACTCCTACGGGCGATTCTGTTGTTGTGGATCGGATCTATCGGTCCTGTATTGTTATATTTTGTGGTTTGAGATCATATTGGGCATGGGCTGGCTATCCCCATATCATGCCATCCTAGATTTCCATGCTAAGATTGTTATTTTGGTGATACCGGAGTTACCTAGGTTGGAGTGGAAGGGTTCATTTGTCAGCGCATCCAATCAGGTTATTTCCTTTCTAACAGCTCGATACATGGCCGAGAAGGGTTGTTTGGCTTATCTAGCCTATGCTCGGGATACTACTGCAGAGACTCCAACTATTGATTCAGTGCATGTAGTTCAGGAGTTCTTCGATGTATTTCCTTCAAATCCTCCAGGCATGCTACCAGATCGTGATATTGATTTCTGTATTGACTTGACTCCAGATACCCAGCCTATATCTATCCCACCGTATCGCATGACTCCAAAAGAATTGAAGGAATTGAAAGAACAACTTGAGGAGTTACTAGCCAAGGGGTTTGTCAGACCGAGTGTATCGCCTTGGGGTGCACTGGTATTATTTGTAAAGAAGAATGATGGAATGATGCGAATGTGTATTGATTATCGCCAATTGAACAAAGTCAAAATTAATAACAAGTACCCGTTACCATGTATTGATGATCTATTTTACCAGTTGCAGGGTGCTAGGGTGTTCTCTAAGATCGACTTGAGGTCGGGGTACCATCAGTTTAAGATTCGGGATTCGGATGTTTCGAAGACTGCTTTTCGAACTAGATATGGTCATTATGAATTTCTAGTGATGTCTATCGGTTTGACTAACTCCCCAGTGGCATTTATGGATTTGATGAACATGGTATTCATGCCATATATTGATTCATTTGTCATTGTCTTCATTGATGACATTTTGATTTACTCGCGCAGTAAGGATTAGCACGAGCAACATATGAGAGTGGTGCTTCAGACGTTGCAGGAACAAAAGCTATACGCTAAGTTCTCCAAATGTGAGTCTGGGCTAAATTCTGTAGCATTTTAGGGGCATATTGTATCGGGCGAGGGCATTAAAGTTGATCCCAAAAAGATCAAGGCAGTTCAGAATTGGCATCGTCTCACTTCAGCGACTGAAATCAGGAGTTTCCTAGGTTTAGCAGGTTATTATCGTCGGTTCGTGGAGGGCTTTTCATCTATTGCAGCACCTTTGACCAAATTAACCCAGAAGGGTGCTCCGTTCCGATGGTCCGATGAATGTGAGGTGAGCTGTCAGAAGCTCGAGACAGCATTAACTACCGCACCAGTGTTAGTGTTGCCTTATGGTTCGGGGATATATACAGTGTATTGTGATACTTCACACATCGATTTGGATTGTGTATTAATATAGGAGGGGCGACTTATTGCATATGCCTCACGTCAGCTAAAACCCCACGAGAAGAATTACCCGGCACATGATCTGGAGTTAGCTGCCATTGTTCACGCTTTTAAGATATGGAGGCATTATCTTTATGGGGTCTCTTATGAAGTTTACACTGATCATCACAGCTTACAGCAATTGTTCAAGCAAAGGGATCTAGATTTGAGTCAAAGCAGATGGCTTAAGTTACTGAAAGATTATGATATTACTATCCTGTATCATCTGGGCAAAGAAAATATAGTTGCAGACGCCTTGAGTAGAAAGGCAGAGAGTATGGGTATTTTGGCTTTCATTTCAGTAAAGGAGAGGTCATTAGCTTTGGATATTCAGTCCTTGGCTAACTGACTCGTGAGATTGGATATTTTAGAGCTCAGTCGAGTTCTTGCGTGTGTTGTTGCCCAGTCTTCACTATTTGAGCAGATCAAGGCTCGCCAATTTGATGATCCACACTTATTAGTTCTTCGAGAAATGGTACTACGGGGTGGTGCCAAGGAAGTTACTATCGGCAAGGATGGTGTTCTGGGACTCCAGGATCGTCTATGTGTTCCTAATATGGATGGACTGAGGGAAAAGATCCTAGAGGAGGCACACAGTTCTCGATATTCTATTCATCCAAGTGCTATGAAGATGTATTGTGACCTGAGGCAGCATTTTTGGTGGCGACCAATGAAAAAGGACATAGTTGAGTATGTAGCTAGGTGCCTAAATTGCCAGCAAGATAAATATGAACACCAGAGGCCAGATGGCCTACTTCAGCAGATGACTATACTGGAATGGAAATGGGAACGCATTACTGTGGACTTTGTAGTTGGGTTGCTGCAGACCTTGCGGAAGTTTGATGCAGTTTGGGTCATTGTTGATAGGTTGACCAAGACGGCATATTTCATTTCGGTTGTGACTACGTATACTTCAAAGAGGTTGGCCCAGATTTATATTCAGGAGATAGTTCGGTTGTACGATGTGCCAGTTTCCATCATATCAGATAGAGGCCCTCAGTTTACTTCACATTTTTGGAGAGCAGTACATAGTGAATTGGGGACCCGTGTAGAGCTTAGCACAACCTTTCATCCGAAGACTGACAGGCAGTCGGAGAGGACAATTCAGATTTTGGAGGATATGCTCCGGGCATGTGCGATTGATTTTGGAGGTCAGTGGGATCGTTTCTTGCCTTTGGCCGAGTTTGCTTATAACAATAGTTACCAATCCAGCATCGAGATGGCTCCATTTGAGGCTTTATATGGTCGGCGATGTCGTTCGCCCATCGGATGGTTTGAGCCCGGTGAGGCTAAGTTATATGGCACTGATTTGGTGAAGGATGCCTTCAAAAAGGTAAAGTTGATTCATGAGCGACTTCATACAGCATAGTCCAGACAGAAGAGTTACGCGAATCAGAAAGCGCGTGATATATCATTTATGGTGGGTGAAAAGGTTCTCTTGAAAGTTTCGCCGATGAAGGGAATCATGAGATTTGGGAAAAAGGGGAAGTTGAGCCCAAGGTTTATAGGCCCATTTGAGGTGTTGAGACGAGTTGGGGAGGTTGCTTACGAGCTTGCTTTGCCTCCCAGTCTATCGAGGGTTCATCTGGTTTTCCATGTATCTATAATCCGGAAGTATCATGCCGACCTACCACATGTGTTAGACTTAAGCACAGTTCAACTAGATAAGCGTGTGGGTTATCAAGAGGAGCCAGTTGCCATTGTTGAAAAATAGGTTCACCAGTTGAGGTCCAAGAAGATTACTGTGGTAAAAGTCCAGTGGAGGGGCCAACCATTCAAGGAAGCGACTTGGGAGGCCGAGGAGGACATGCAGAGCAAATATCCGCACTTATTCAGCACTTCAAGTAATATTCTAAACCCGTTCGAGGATGAACGTTTGTTTAAGAGGTGGTCTAAGGGTGTAATGACCAAACCGGTCATTTTGACTTTTAGAACCCCGTTCCCCTAAATAAAACTCCCCGTATGTGCTTTTACTAATTTATGACTTGCAGGGATGGTTGGTTAGAGATTTGGAAGTGTTCGGATTGAAATCGGAACACTTAGTTCTTTAATTTGGCTTTAAAATGCCAAGTTTGATTTCGGTCTACATTTTGAGAAACTGACCCCTGAATCGGGATTTGACGGTTCCAATAGGTTCGTATGATGATTTTGGACATGGGCGTATATTCGTATCGGGTTTTGGACAACCCGGGGGCGTTTCGACGCTTAATAGTGAAAATTAACTATTTAAAGGTTTAACGTTCTTTAAATTCGGTTTGGAGTAGGTTTTGGAGAAATTGAGGTCCGTTCAGAATTTAGAGCCTGGGAATAGCTCTGTATGGTAATTTAAGACTTGCACGCGAAATTTGGTGTCATTCCAAGTAGTTTAAGTTGAATCAATTTGGTTTGAGGTATGTTTCTTAGTTTTGATGTTGTTTTACACGTTCCGAGGATTTGAGCGAGTCTGTTTTATGATTTCAAACTTGTTGGTATGTTCGGGCGGGGACTCGGGGGTTAATCGAACGAGGATCGGACTAATTCTGAACTTGGGAGAAAAGCTGAAGCTTTCTTCTTCTGGTACGATCGCACATGCGCAAGGAAAGCCGCATGTGCGAGCCCACAGGTGCGCGGAAGAGACCGCAGAAGTGGACGGGGTGCAGATGCGACGTACAAGTTGTAGAAGCAAACTCACTGATGCGAGCCGCTGATCGCAGAAGCGAACGGGGCCGGCTTAGGGGGAAGCCGCATCTACGATGCCTTTTTCCGCAGATGCGGAGCTGCAGAAGCAGCTTGCATGCTGCAGATGCGAAAGGGCTGTTTGGCAGAATGTATTAAAAATCGGGGCTCAGCCATTTTAGCCTGTAATTCCTCCATTTTTTGGCGATTAACTAGAAACTTGAAGGTAAGTTAATTCTACACACCTTGAGTTAAATACATAGATTTTGGGTAGATTATAACCTGTAAATTTTGGAAATCAAGGGTTTAGGGGAAAAACCTAGATTTGTATAAAAATGAGATTTTAACCACAAAAATAGTAATGGAATTGGATGGAAATTGCATATTTAAGTTCTTGAGATTGTGGGAAATGTTTTCCTCTGAAATTTTTCGGAATTCGGGCACGTGGGCCCGAGGTGAATTTTAGTAATTTTACCATTTTGGGTCGGATAATTTATTTAATAGTTTAATTTCAAATTATTAAGCATGTATTAATTATTTTATATAACTTTTGGATAGTTTCGGATTTTTTCGGCATCGAATTGAGATTTTAATGCGACATTGTGATCGGGAAGTGGACTTTGAGAGAAGGTAAGTCTCTTCTCTAACCTTGAAAGAGGGAATTTACCCCATAGGTGATTTTAATTAATAATGGTTGTTAATTGTGGGGGTTACGTACGCACAAGGTGACAAGAGTCTGTGTGTAGCTACTAATCATGCTATGTCTGGGTAGTTTAGGACTCAAATCAGGAATTATTTGTGATAATTGCATCTTTTATTTAATTAAATTACCAGAATTATATTGTGAATTGTTAGAAGAAATAGTAAAAGACTGAAGTTTCATAAACTTGAATTTTTGTACAAATCATTTGGCTGTTAATAGAAATTGTACATCCTTATATGTTAGCCATATAATAATGACTTCTCATTCTGGAGGTTCATAAGAAAATATCCTCCTTTATTGTGGAGTGGGCCAGATGCCTCGGCAGCATAGATGTATCTATGGATCGTGTCGCACGTCCCTCGGCAGTACACACGATACTCTGGATCGGGCCGAACGACTTCGGCAGGAATCGTGCCTAATAAAAATAATTACACGATACCTTGGTATGTTATTACAACTTATGAAGCTAATTGATAAATTGGAAATTATTGAAATTTGAGAATTTATTTGATTCTGTTTGTTAAGGAAATTTTTGTTGTTCATATAAATCATGTTTAATTAAATGTTTTTATTTTTAAAATTTATTGACCCATAGGGAGAGTCAAAGCCGGCCTCTCGTCACTACTTCTTCTAGATTAGGCTTGATATTTACTGGGTACACGTTATTTACGTACTCATGCTACGCTTGCAGCACTTTTTGTGCAGGACCTGAGATGGGTGCTATAGGAGGACCTACCGGCGCGTACCCATGTTACCAGAGGTTTAGTGGTGAGCTGCCTTTTTGTGTCATTCTGCAGCAAGTAGTGCCTCTTCTTGTATTTGTATTCTATCTATTTTATTTCAGACAGTATTTTGAAATTTTTGTATAATCTACTAGATGCTCAAACACTCGTGACACTATGTCTTGGTACACACACTAGTAGAATTTTGGATTTAATTATTTTTCTTGGATTTTAATTTATCAGATCATTCATATTTTCTTAATTGTTGCAAGTACGAAGAGTTTTATTACTCGGATAATTTTCAAAGAAAATGAATGTACGTTTAAATTACTAGTTGGCTTACCTAGCTGTGATGTTGGGCACCATCACGACTTATAGGTGAAATTGGGTCGTGACAAAGGGTGTAGGATTACCTTTTGGAATAAATCTTGCCAAAATCTTCTTTTGAGTTTTTGAAGAAATTTCTTGAAGATCTAAGGATTTCATGGTGGATTGAGTTTGTTCTAGAGTGGAAATGATAAAATGAAACACCAAATTAGTAAGGATTACTCACCCTGGAGATGGGGGGAGTTCGAGGTCTTGAGAGAGTGGAGGAAACCCCCAAAATTCGGCCAAGAGCAATGGGGAAAAATGAACCCCGAAGTGAGTATATAATATTTTGAACGCCACAGGTGCCATGGGGCACTACCTGTGGCCCTGTTTCCAGAACCTCAAAATCCTAGTGCCAGGGCTAGCGTCCCACGCTACCCTGGGTGATGGTGACGGGAAATCTTTTGTATTTTCCCCGGGTCAAGGTTATTTCAGCAACCACCACTTTCACACAAGATTTATTCAAGAATTTCCCCAAGGTACCAAACCTCGAAATCACAAATGACACATCGATTCAAGCCTAAGAAACTTACGAACTTCCGAATTCCAAATTATACATTCGATGCCGAAACCTATCAAATCAATCCGGAATGAATTCAAATTTTGCACACGAGTCATAAATGTCATAATGGAGTTGTTCCAATTTCTATAATCGAAATCCGACCTCGGTATCAACCAATCGACTTGCGGTCGAATTTATGAATATTTTGAAGAACGTCATTTTCCAACTTTTTGCGTAAATGTGCCGAATTATCCTATGGACTTCCAAATACAAATCCAGACATATGCCTAAGTCCGAAATAACCATACGAAACTATTGACATCATCACAATTCCATTCCGGAGTCGTTTGCTCAAAAGTCAAACTCCAGTCAACTCTTTTCATTTAAGATTCAAAAATAAGAATTGTTCTTTCAATTTAATTTTGGATCTTCCAAAAACCAAACTCGACCACACATGTGGGTCATAATACACATTACGAAGTTGTTTGGGACCTTAAGTCTTTGAACGGAACCTTAATTCTCAAAATGATAGGTCGGGTCATTACATATTTTAGCTAGTTCATATTTCTTTCATATTGTTAGATATCATTTATTTTTTGTTAATATTATTAAGAAAAAATACCACTAAGCACACTGCTTGGTGGTATATTAGCTTAAAAACACCCTTAATAATATCTATGGTATGATTGAAGAAAGAAAAAAAGTAAAGAAGTTTTATGAAATATAGCTCAAAGTAGCAATATAGAACAAGGAAAAGCAAGCTAAGAGATATAGAGAGAAAAAGATGAGAGATTCTTATTTCTTCCACGTATTCAAGTGTATTTTTTCAAGCATATACAATATCACTTCTCATCCTCTATTTATTGTATTACATAGAGGTATACCAAAGAATACCATACATATGTCATTCAACGTGTCATTAAGCATTTGAGATCATGGAGGAAGATTATGGGGGAGGTTATGGAGTTACAATTAAACTCCATAAGAATTAGAGTAGTGGGAGTTATGGAGATAATGGAGAAGAGTAGACATCCACCATAATTTAATATTTATACCACTCCCCCTTGGATGCCCTGTCACGACCCAAAATCCTAACCTGTCGTGATAAAGCCTATCATGGTACCAGGCAAGCCGACATTAATGGAATAATTCCAACACTTAACAGAAAATGGATTTAAAATAGTTTAAATGATAACAACTTCCCATAAATAGGATAGAAATGCAAATTACAACGCGGAAATTCCCAATATCGGGGTATCACTGAGTATATGAGCATCTATACATCACAAGTCCGAAAAATACTGTCTATAAAAATCTGAAACCAAATACAATAAGTGGAAAGATAGGGAAGGAGATACAAGGTCTGCGAAACGCCGGCAGCTACCTCAAAATCTATAGAAGATCAACTGTGTGCGGAAATCAACACCCACTGTGTTTGGGAACACCTGGATCTGTACACGAAGTGTAGGGTGTAGTATGAGTACGACCAACTCAACAAGTAACAATACTAAATAAAGAACTAAAAGTAGTGACGAGCTTAACAGTTATAATTCAATTACAGTGATTTCAACATAAGAAAGTAGGCATGCTTTCAAGTTCGATAATTAAAGCCAAAACAGTAATTTCACGTCAAGTTCAACTGAAACACAGTGCAATATCTTTCAGAAAATTATAAATATAGTGATACATGATAGCTTAGTGCAACAAATATGAAATTAAATGCATCCTTTCAGGGCCATAGTCACTCATCCCTCATATTCACTCAACACTCGGCACTCGCACTCAGTAGGTAACTGCGCTCACTGGGGGTATGTGCAGACTTCGGGTGGGCTCCTTCAGCCCAAGCGCTATAATCTACATGGATAACTCATGTGCTAAACGGACAACTCACGTGCTATAATATAATATCTGGATCCGCACAGACAACTCACGTGCTTCACGGACAACTTACGTGCTGCACGGATAACTCACTTACTATAGTATAATATCTGGATCCGCACAGACAACTCATATTCTGCACGGACAACTCACATACTATAGTATAATACCTTACAATCGGGCCCTCGGCCTCACTGAGTCGTCAACCTGTCCAATCTCTCGGGCTCTCAGAACTCATAATAAGCAGCCCAGACAACAATGATATGACGCATCGAAAATGAACAATAAAGATCGAGATTAATATACAAATGAACTATGACTGAGTACAAACAACAATTTAGCTGATAATTCAAGATGTACACGACCCCTGTGGGTCCCTACAATGCCTACACGTAGTCTAAACATGATTTGTGGTTAGCTTTCCCTAATACATGGAGAATGTTAAAATAACAATAGATTATATAACTACACGGTTCCACGGAAGTTGACCAAGTCGCAATTCCTACGGTGCACGCCCACACGCCCGTCACCTAGCATGTGCATCACCTCAAAACCAAATACATGATACGTATTACGGGGTTTCGTACCCTCAGAACAAAATTTTGAACTGTTACTTACCTCAATACGAGCAAATCTCTACTCCAACACACCATTGCCTCGCGAAACGGCCTCTGAATGCCTCGAATCTAGCCATAAACAATGCGATAAAATCAATAAAGACTAAAGAAATCAACTCCATAAGAAAATACTAAGTTATTAATTAAAATCAAAAATCGGCTCAAAAGCCGGCCCTCGGGCCCACATCTCGAAATTTGATAAAAGTCACAAAACCCAAAAGCCCACTCAACCACGAGTCTATCCATACCAAATTTATCAAAATCCGACACCAAATCATCACCCAAATCCCCAAAACAAACTCTCCAAATCCCTAGCCTCAAACTCCTAATCTACACCTTAAATACGCACCAACTAGGTGGGAAACTCAATGGGGAAGCAATATTATTGATAAAAAATAAGCACAAGGGATTTACCTCAAGAATCCCCTCGAAAACCCTCTCAAAAATCGCCTAAACCGTGCTTGAAATGAAATGTTTGACATGAAGCCAAAATTGCGAACCTATGTTTTTAATAATCTGCGCACACCTGCGGCCATATGTATGCACCTGTAGAACCGCTTCTATGGTCAATTCCACGCTTCTGCATAATCACTTAAATTCCTTCGGCCCGCATCTGCACTCCATGTTCCGCACCTACGGAGCAGCTTCTGCGGCCTTCCATCCGCTTCTGTGAATATAGGCCCCTCTCTCAATTCTGCCTCTGTGGAGCCTCGCTCGCACCTACGGACGCGCAGATGCAGTTAATTCCTCGCACCTACGACCTACCCAGGTCATCCCAGCTCTGCTTCTGCATAAACCCAACCGCATCTGCGGCATCACAGGTGTGGAAAGGACCTCGCACCTGCGACCTCTGCTCACCTCCTCCCTGGCCGTTTCTGCGGTTCACCTCTCGCTTATGAGAGATCTCACCTACGATCCCCACTCTCCAGGTATGATTACACGAGAAGCTGGTGAGCTTCAACACTTTCTTCAAACTTCAAATCGATCCGCTAACCATCCAAAATCAACTCGAGGCCCCCGGGACCTTAACAAAACATACCAACGGGTCCTAAAACATGATACGAACTTAGTTTGGCCTTTGAACCACCTCGAACAACATCAAAAGCATGAATTGCACATAGATTCAAGCCTAATGAACTTTAAACTTCTAATTTCTACAAACGATGCTGAAACCTATCAAATCACATTCGATTGACCCCAAATTTTGCACACAAGTCACAAATGACATTACGAACCTATTCCAACCTCCAGAATCGGAATCCGATCCCAATATCAAAGAGTCCCCTACCAGTCAAACTTTCCAAAAATTCCAACTTTTGACATTTGAAGCCTAATTCCACTACGGACTTCCAAATCACCATCCGGGCACGGTCCTAAGTCCAAAATCACCTAACGGAGATAACAGAACTATCAAAACTCCATTCCGAAGTCATTTACTCAAAGATCAACATATGGTCAATGATTTCAACTTAAGCTTTCAACCTCGAGACTAAGTGTCTCATTTCATTCTGAAATCACACCGGATTCGAACCGACTACCCCAGCGAAAGTTGGAAATATGAAGGTTTGGAAAGTTCATAAGTTTGACCAAGGGTTGACTTTGATGATATACGGGTTCAGATTATGGTTCCGGGAATTTGAATAGCTTTGTTACGTCATATGGGAATTGTGTGCAAAATTTGAGCTCATTCCGGGTTGATTTAATATATTTCGGCACGCATTTTGGAAGTTGAAAGATTCAAAGTTCATTGAGTTTGATTCGAGGTACGATTCCTCATTTTGATGCTGTTATGTGTGATTTGAGGCCTCGAGTAAGTTCGTGTTATGATATGAGACTTATTGGTATATTCAGACGGGGTCTCGAGAGGCTCGGGAGGGTTTCAAACATGATTCAGATCATTTTGGAAATTTTGGTTAAGACTGGATTGTGGCAAGATCTGGTGTGATTGCACCTACGGCTGGTTTTGCGCATGTGCGGTGGTTGTAGAAGCAGAAGTATAGTCTTACCTGCAACCAAGGATGAGCTGGGCTACCTTCGCAGAAGCAAAATTTGTAGCGCACATGCATGCGCACAGAAGCAAGATCGTTAGCGCAGGAGCGGAGGTTTGCGCAGTTGCGCGTTCAAGTGTCGTACATGTGATATCGCAGGAGTGGATGTTTTTCCACAAGTGCGAGGTCCATTCCTCCAGTGTTTCTCCGCAGAAGCAGAATATTTATCGCAAAAGCGACATCGCAGAAGCGGCTAAGTGTGTCGCAGATGCGACGATGCCTGGGCATAAGCTATATATCGAGTGCTTGGCTATTCTATTCATATTTTGAGTTAGAGAGCTCGGATTTGAGCGATTTTGGAGGCAAATTTCATCACAAGGATTGGGGTAAGTGTTCAATACTCGGTTTTGATTATATTTCGTGAATCTATCTTCGTTTTTGGTAATTGGAATTGTAACTTTAAAGAGAAAATTGGGGGGTTTTGTCTAAAGTTTCATAAAGTGAATTTTCATGTTTTGAGAATCAATTTAGAGTCGGATTTGAGTGAACCTAGTATGGTTGGACTTGTAATTGAATGGGTTGTCGGATATTTTATGTTCTGTCCGGTTCCGAGTTGCGGGCCCAGGTTTGACATTTTTGTTGATTTTGGGCTTTTGATTAAGGATTCGACCTTTATCGATTAGGTTTGTTTCCTTTGACATTATTCGATGTATTTGAGTTTCTTTGGCTAGTATCGAGCCGTTCGGAGGTAGGTATGCGTGAGATGGCATTTTTGGAGTATCGTTTGGTTTGCTCGGTATTGGATTTAGCTTGTTCGAGGTAAGTAACACTTATAAACTTTGTGCTGAGGATATGAACCCCTGAATATACGTGATATGTGTTTGGTGTTGAGGTGATGCACATTCTAGGTGACATGCGTATGGGCATGCACCGTGTGAATAGTGACTCGGTTATTTCTATGGTAATGTGTAGTTACCTAATCTTATTTGTATCTATGAAATCTCTACGTGCTAGAGTAATTGAGCTATGATCCATGTTTGAAACCATGTCTAGACTATATGCTTTTCTTGTTGGGACTTATTGAGGTCATTTCTGTTGTTGAGTTATTTGCTTACATTGTAATTACATACATAGTCATACGCATTCATTTGCATATCATATCACAGTCTCTGTTACCATTTATTGAAACACTACATCATCATTTTGGGGCTGAGTTTCATGACATTATGAGCCCGGAAGACTAGAGAGATTGATGACTGAGTGAGGCCGAGGGCCTGTTTGTGAGTGATATTTATGGGATCGGGTTGCACACCACAACATGCTTTATTGATTCATGCCAGGATTTGGCTTATTATAGCGCTTGGGCTGGATTTGACCCTCCAGAGTCTGCACACCATAGTGAGCGCAATTGCTATTGATGCATATGCATTTGGGGTGGATCTGCCCTGGATTTATTTGCATTTTGGGTTGGATCTGCCCTAGATTTATTTGCATTTGGGTTGGATCTACCCTGGATCTATTTGCATTTGGGCTGTATCTCCCTTGGATCTATTTGTATTTGGGCTGGATCTACCCTGTACAGTACAGAGTGTGAGCACTAATGCGAGTGCCGAGTGATTGTGAGGACTGAGTGACTCTGAGGATTGAATTTGTGAGGAATAAGTGCATTGACACTCTGAGAGTATGCACATGGCGTTATCATCGCATTGTATTATAGTTGGCATGCATACATGGCATACATGCATAACGATGCACTTCTTCATATTATACGATATAGTGACACTCACGACATTCGCATGTGCATTGACATGTAGGCATAGAGATGTACTTTCTTCACGCCATCTGATAATGAGACTTCTTAACTGTTGTTGAAAGTTTTTGAGAAAAATCACAGTTTTACAAAACTTACTCATATTTTGGTGATTTTGTAAAAAAAATTGAATTTTCACTGATTGACTTGAAAAGCATGCCCATTTTTCTTTAACTGTGAACAAGGTGAGCATTATATCTCTGAGCTACTTCTTTTATCACTTTTACTATGTTGTTGTGAATAGTTGTTGGCTATTGGTGTTGGACTTTAACCTTTGTTCCAGCTCGTCACTACTTTCAATCTAAGGTTAGGTTTGTTACTTATTGAGTACATGGGGTCGGTTGTACTCATACAACACTTATGCACCTTGTGTGTAGATGTTGGATGTTGATGTTATTGTGTACGGTGGGAGCTGGATTTGAAGACGTACCTGCGTTCCGGTCATAACTGCCTCTTGATCTTGGTAGCTTGAGAATTTTAATTTGTTCATGTATATTTGAGACAGATGATGTATCTTATTTCATACTAGAAGCTCATGATTTGTACTACCAGTCCTTGAGAAATGTATAAAGGTTCAGTTATTTTATCATACACTTGTCTCAATAAATCTCATTAAATTGGATAGTTGTTAATTGGCTCACCTAGCGGGTTGGGTTAGGATCCATCACGACTAGTTGAATTTTAGGTCGTGACAAGTTGGTATCAGAGATCTAGGTTCGTAGGTTCTACGAGTCATGAGCAAGTGCCTAGTAGAGTGTTTCGGATCGGTATGATAACGTCCATACCTATCTTCGAGAGGCTACAAGACTTTTAGGATAAACTTCCCATCTTTCATTCCTTATCGTGCGGCATTGATTCATCTTGAAGCGTAATACTTTGAATTCCTTCCATGCACTCGTATGCACATGTGAGCTCTTGGTATCAGATGTGCATCGACGGCTTGTGATTCTATGGATGAGGTACAAGATGTGATTTTGGTGTGCTGATGATGGGTCAACTTGGAGGACTTAAGGCCGGGTATTGTCTGTAGCTTTAGCACGAGGATTTTGGTTGTGTGGGCACATGCATTTGGACATATATGTCTGGTAGTGTTCCTATAAGTGAAATTTGGGGCTCGATGAGTTGTTGGATGGCTATATGATGAGTATGATGTGACTGCGGGATGTGTTTAGATGGTTTGAATGTGACGGGAAGAGTTTGCTTGGGATGTGAAAAGGACTATTGGGTGCTTGATTTAGTTTTGGATGTGATGTATAGTCTCGAGTTATGAGTGTATTGAAGGATATTTCATGTTGCTTAATTGTGGAACGAATTAGGTTCTCATGTCTTATTGATGAGTTCAGACTCAGGAAGATTAAGTGATTGCGTAGTTGTTATGGCTGTGAGAGGGTATAGAGAGATGTCAGTTTGAGGCTAAGTAGGTGGATTATCGCCTGCAGGGTAATCTACAGATGTGTGATACTTATGATGTTGTGTGGAGGTTATTTTTTCTACCAGTGGGTTATATTTGTGCGATCTGAGCTTGGATCGGCTGTAATGGTTGATCTGATCATCACAGAGATGAATGCAACCTTAGCAAATAATTTGAAATATTATATGGTTTGTGTTACATGGGTTTATGAAGGATTTAGTTAAACCTCATGGCGGTATTATGGCAGTAATAGAGTATGGGTATTGTGAGTTATCATGTGTTTTGATCTATGGCTTTAGGCCAAGTGGGGGAGTCTGCTATCGATGATTTAATTGCATGGATATGTGTTGTATTGGTTTCAGTATGAGGCATACTTGTGGATCAGTTACGACTTTAATATGTTGGTTTTGAGGATGACTTAAACAAGGAAATTTCTGGATGCATGATGTATTACACTTTATGGATATATGGGAACCATTGAGTGATTGAGTTGTTATTCGTGAAGGATATAGTGCCCATGGAGTAGGATTCACTTGGTTGCTTATAGGTATGGATTACTTCTTTAGGTGTTATCGTGCTAATGGGGCACATGTCGTTCGACCCGTTTGGGCGGTGCAATTGAAATTTGAGTAGAGTGGAGGACTCTCAGGAAGGTTATAACGGATTCAAAATTTACATGTGGCAATTGAGAATTTTCTAGATTTGTATATGGCTAAGATCTAGGATTTGCATCGGATGGTGTCGGGACTCGCAGTCTTTCTGTATCACTACGGATTATACATTTTAGTATTAAGAAGATAAAGGAAACAATCTTAGGTTCACATGACGTCTCTTCAGAGTGGGTGTCTCGATTGTGGTGCTTTGGGGTGCTAAGAGGGAATACAACGGCTTATGGGCCTTAGGGCGGTGTGGTTTTATGTTAGGGTCTCGTGTGGTAAGTTTTGGTTGAGGATCGTGGTGTTCTGGCAAGGGGAAGTATCAACTTAATGGTAATTCAGAAGGAACTCGGAGAGATAGAACAACTTGGTAGTAGCTTGGATCAGCATGGTAATAGATATGATCGGTTCTTTGGGTACTTATGATGTGGTGAGTTTGTACGAGTGTTTTGTGGCAACGCTCTTGGATTTTGGCGACTTGTGTGACTTGGTTGAGTGAGGGAGATTCAGTTATGATGTCTTGGTTATGTAAGAATAGGTTTTGAAGAGTTCTCGATGGTTTCTACCACAGTTTGAGATGGATATTTCCTACCGGCATGAGGAGCATGTTATATGTTATGATTTTCTCCTGGATGGGATTAAGTTAAAGGCTCATGGCTAATCAAGTACGTATTATGCTTGTGACTCAGAGTTGATTATGAGATTCTCGTACTTTTCATATTATGGCATGATAGATGCAGTGTGTCGTGTGGGATTGAGATTTTGCATGTGTAAGGTCACGATTTAGTTTTGAAAGGAAGGTAATGAATTCCTAGGCAACATGGACGGTTTTAAATGACTAGATGAATGATATTTCTACTTGGTATTGCTTGAGGAGACTGTATATTCAAAAAGGTGCACTGAGTGTTGACTTACAGATGCTTCATTGGTATTGCGGTACTCCTCTGATTGATCGATTGCTGATATTTATATTTTTTTACTATGTGGCACGAAAGAATTATAGAAGTATTCCTTGTGGGATGATCGGGTATGAGAGATGTGTTAGACATTCGGGCGGTGGAGTTGGGATCAGATATGGTGATTCGTGTGTTCTATAGATTTGGAGGCTAAGAGTTCTCAAAAGCAGATCGTTTCGTGGTTGAACTGTGAAGATGTGGCCAAAGCTGGCCAGATGATAGTATGTGTTATGGCTAGGTCATTGTGAACTTTTGGAGGATTTTTTATCTATTTGTGGACGACTAGGGTTGATTTGGGGGCCCATTATTAGGCCCAATGTGGATGTGCATTCTACATCGGGTCAGATTTGTTGACTCAGCACGGTTAGTATTGTGGGGTGAATCATTTGGTTAGAGTGAGCTTGATCATGTTCAGATATGTTCTACGTTTTCCTCTTCTATGCTACAAGGAGTTATGATTTATGGGTTATGTGCACATATGGTGCGGTTCTATTTGGGCCTTATAGCGGATTTCGTGTGATTTGGTGATTTGGGGTGTGGAATGAGTGATTGTGCCTTGGTTATAGTATTTTCGGGTTGTGGTATATTGTGTTGTTTGCTTCTCCATGGTTATGGTCATGCACTTATGTACTTGGTGTCGAATTGCTGATGGTTGTTGATTTTGAGCATTGGGATCTCAAGGTATTTCATATGGATTAGTGTTTGGATGGGTCACGTATTGCAGCTGCGCTATGATAGGATATGATCATTTGTGATAGATTCGTGTGTTTTGGTCCTACGGTGTGATGGATTTTTAGCATTGTGTTGTGGTGGTACTTGTTGAGTTTGCGGTACGTTCCTCTCATTTGAGTCATTTCCTATTTTTTGGATGTATTTGAATTGTTGCGTATTAGTGCACAGATTGCACGGTTTGCGGCTCCAGGTTGAATTGGTGTGGCATGACAGTAGGGCGGCTAAATTTGATAAGATGAGTTCGTCGGACCTAGAATGGGTGCTATCAGATTAGATTGCGGTATATTTGGAAGGATAATGTCGCTGATCAACTTAGAAACTGGCTATAGTTCTTGTCGAAGGAGAGGGAGCTCTATGACTTGATGATTTGATAAGTGGTTACAAGTTTCTGCGTGTTTCTTTCATCATCGGCAGTGTACGAAGGTTTTAGAACAAGGTTTTGTTTGATATAAGGTTCATTACCGGTATTGGGTGTGTTTTGAGCAGCTACTGTGGTTAAAAGTTATTGATGTGAACTTCTGATTTATGTGATGCATCATGTGATTACATCTTAGGTTATGGTTATGGCTTCATACAACTTGTTTAGACTTATACAGTGTGTAGGTGTGAGATTCGGGTATTGTAAGGAATTGTAGATGTGAAAATTGGATTCTAAGGTTACGGGCTAAGGTTGGTGTAATGATCTTCAGTTATGTTGTGTTGTCAGGCTTATATGGATTAGGGTGACATGGGATCGGCCCCCGGGTATGTGCATGGTAAGGTTACACAGTGATTTAACAGCTTTGGAACAACTCTTGGCACGTTCGAGGACAAACGTATGTTTAAGTGGGGGAGAATGTTACGACCCGACCGGTCATTTTGAGAATTTGCACTTCGCTTGGTAGATTGAGGGCATGAGTCGCTCCGTATGATGTATTATGACTTTTTTGAATCGTCAGTTTTGGTTTTCAGGTTATTCGGAATGGATTTGGAAGAATGAATTTTATGATTAAAGCTTTAAGTTGGAACAGTTGACCAAGTTTGAATTTTTAGTATTTGACCTCAAATTGGAGTTTTAATTGTTCTATTAGGTCCGGATGGTGATTTTGGACTCGAGCGTATGCCCGGATTTTTATTTGGATGTTTCTAGAAGGTTTCAGCACTAATTGGCAAAAGTCCGAAATTCGAAGGTTTGAAAAGTTCATAACTTTGACCGAGAGTTGACTTTGATGATATCGCGTTCGGATTGTGGTTCCGGGAATTTGAATATCTTTGTTATGTCATTTGGGACTTGTGTGCAAAATTTGAGCTCATTCCGGGTTGATTTGATATGTTTCGTCACGAGTTTTGCAAGTTGAAAGATTCAAAGTTCATTGAGTTTGATTCGAGGTGCGATTCGTCGTTTCAATGTTGTTATGTGTGATTTGAGGCCTCGAGTAAGTCCGTGTTATGATATGGGAATTGTTGGTATATTCAGACGGGGTCCCGAGAGGCCCGGGAGGGGTTTGGACATGATTCCAATTATTTTGGAAATTTTGGTTAAGGCTGGTTTGTGGGAGGATCTAGTGGTTTTGTACAGGTGCAGTGGTCGCAGAAGCGGAATTTGTAGCGCACCTGCGTGCGCAGAAGCGAGATCGTGAGCGCAGGAGCGGACGTTTGCGCAGATGCGCGTTCAAGTGTCGCACCTACAATGTCACAAGAACGGATGTTTTTCCGTAGATGCGAGGGCCATTTCTCCGGTGCTTCTCCGCAGAAGCGGAATTTTTGTCGCAAAAGCGACGCTGCAGTAGAGGCTAAATGTGTTGCAGATGCGACGATGCCTGGGCAGAAGCTATATATCGAGGGCTTGGCTATTTTACTCACATTTTAAGTTGAGAAGCTCGGATTTGAGCGATTTTGGAGGAAAATTTCATCACAAGGATAGGGTAAGTGTTATATACTCGGTTTGATTATATTTCGTGAATCTATCTTTGTTTTTGGTAATTGGATTATGAATTTTTAAAGAGAAAATTGGGGTTTTTTGCCTAGAGCTTCATAAAGTGAATTTTCGCGATATTGAATTAGGCGTTTTTTGGAAGGCAACCCAGCTTTACTGCTTTCTTTTAGTTTTAATTTTTTTATTGTATTATTTTTGTAGTATTTATTTTTATTTTGTAGGATTATGGGAAGAAAAGCCACTGAAAGTGTGCAAAAGCAAGCCAGATGAGGTACTCACACAAAGGACCATCCCTGGGAGAAGTGTGAGTATCCTGTGAATTGTTAGTGTTTCGCCCTTTGGCCTTTCAGGGAGTTTCTTGTTCACTCTCGTTATTTTTTTTGCTTTATTTGTGTATTGGTGACACTGCACTCTTTTATGTGTGGCTGGAAGAATTTCTTTAGATCATTAGTAGTATTATATTAGTGTATTAATTTCTTATTTTTTCCAGTTTCGTATTCTTGTTTTTATAGTAGTGTAGTATTTTAGGTGATTAATTTTAAAGTTAAAAAAAATGAAAAAGAATTGATAAATATTGGACTTTTCGTTATGATGGATCTCCTAAACAATTTTCTTGAGAGATTAAAGTCTAGCAAAAAAATTAAAAAATAAAAAAAATAATACAAAATTGTGTCTTTTTGTTTTTTAGGTAGTAATAATCCCTCGTGATTTTTTTTTGTGTCTCGGTTCTTTTTCATAGGATGTATTTTGAACCGGATAGTAATTGTTTATTTTTAGAGTAGGTTAGACTTTAGGAAATAAATGGAAGAAAGATGATATTCCTAGGCACCTTTGACTTGTTTGATAGTAGCATATTTAGGCTTTGGCATGTGTAGAATCTTCACTATGTGTTGAAGTCGTTCATATTACCTTGTGTATTTGGATTGCATGTCTTGTGACGTTTATGTCTCACTTTCTTCACTTATGTTCACTTTGTGCTTAATGCTTAATATCTCATGAGTTTGTGAATACTTGCATTAGTTGAGAGTCGGAATGAGACCGTCCCTTAGTGAGTCATGTGCCATGTGTGATAAAGTTTTGGTGTAGTCTATGTATTGTACTTGTATATAGAACTTTCCCAATATGTGAGTTGAAGAGAAATTTTAGGTGATGCTCGATTTATAAAATGATTTTAGGCTTTCTTTGATCTTTTTGAGCTTATTGCTTACCATAAATAAACATTATCCCTAGTTAACCCCTTTGAGCCTATAGATTTTTCTTGGTACCCACATTATAAGCCTATACTCTCTTTGTTCTTATTTTTCTTTCTTGATTTATCATATTGGTTTGTTTATTAAAACTTGTGCTTAATTATTTAATTGCTTGATCACCAATTGAATACTATCTACGAATCTAGAATTGAACTCGAAAGTCGGAATTCTAGTTTGCACATAGGATTGAGTAGAGCAAGTTCTTGAGCCTGGGCATCGGGGAACAGATTCGCAGTTATGATAGACATATACCTAATTGACTTGATTGGTTGATGTACAGGAATTGTAAATGCCTTCCTGTTAGTTCTAATTCCATAGACATATAGGCGTTGAGTTAGCTTGAATAGGTGAGTAAGAACTCGACAGATTCTTATGAGCAATATTAACCCTGTCAACCAATGAACTAGATGAATTAGTTAGTCAATTCAATTGAAGAATACGATAGGAATGTTAGATAGCCCATAACGCTGGATCGTTTTCATTACATTGATAACATAAAAATCTAATCTTCCTTAGTTCAGAATTCATTATTTATTTTCTTTTTAGTTTAATTACTTTAGCATCCCTACTTTTGGGTTCAACTCGTGTTTAGATAATTGGAATAGCTTAATTTAGTTAAAAGTTGATAACAAATCCTCGTGGGTTCGACACTCTATCTTATTACTTTATTACTAGACAACCGCGTATACTTGCGTGTGCGTTTGGCCGCAACAAGTTTTTGGACCCGCTAGACGAACCAACCATACAAAATAAGCATAAACAAGACGTTATAAACGATTAAGCCTAGCAGTCATATCATATATAAAAATGGTACTAAGTCAATACATCGCGGAACATAAACAAAACACCCCTAAGACCGGTAGTATATAATCATTAGCTCTAAAGATAAGAAAGCACAATTGTCTCTGAAATAAAATATTACTCCCTCCGTCTCAATTTATAAACCAAATCAAACCAATAAAATTAGGTTTTTTAATCTAAGTTTTTCTCAAATTTTTCGGGTTTTCAGGTTTTTTTCCGGTAAAGTCTTCATAGCATAAAATATGTAATTGGTGCTCCAAATATTTCTTAAGTCCTAGTAAAATACAACTATATAATGTGTTTTTCAAGAAACTAACACAATAATATGAGATAAGTCATAGCATTATACTAAAATATTCAATAACAAAGATAAAATAATAAAATTACATAAAATAAATATTGCTAATTAATAAGCCAAAATGAAAATTAACATAATCTAAAAATACTATATAGGTCATGCTAAAATAAGTATAGCTAATAAGTACTAATATTAATTACATAACTAAGCACTAAAGAAAAGGATAAACTAAGTTATGCATTTTTATTATAAACCAATGTAAAACTAAAATAATTACCAATACTATCGCCATTCCTAGTATTGAATTGAATTTCTTTTGTTAGCATTAGTATTGATTTGAACTTTGTTTGAGTTACTACATTTATAGGCTATAAAGTTTATTTACCATTCAAGAATGTTAAGTCTAAGCTTGAAATAATACGTTAAAAGTAAAACTATGAAAAAGTTTAAGAAATATTTATAAATTATATTACAATAAATATTTATATGTATAAAATATTTTTAAAAATTATATAAATGTATTATGGGGTTGGTTTGATTTCGGTTTGACTTTTTTTAGTTAAAACCAAACCAAACCAATTATGATCGGGTTTTATTTTCCAATACCAAACCACATCAGATTTTCTTTTTACATCCCTACTCATAAGCATCATCGACATTCGACCATCCCAATAAAGTAGTAGCGAGCATTTATATCGAAAACTTACATTATAAACCAGTGCAATTCATATATCTAACAGTAAAGAGAATAAGCACATAAAACAACATAATTAGAAACGCATAATGTACAATATTTATATAAATTACATCACCAAGATCCTAATAACTAATAAACAAAAAAGACTCAAACTATACAATTAATCAACTAGCAATTTGCGGACCCCGACGCTCCTTGTGTCGAACATACATGCGTGCATATTACCTGTGGTAATCGGGTTTTACAATGACTCATGAGAAACAGATCCGTATGCACACGCAATATCAAATTGCATACTCAATTCACATGCATATCATAGGCCACATGGTAAACTCACGTGACATAATCGCAATTAATTATGAGATCAAATATTCAAGTTATAATGTATATAAATATTGCATGACTATCAAGTAAATCATATAATCAGACATACATATACCCTATTGTCACGAACATGGATGTAATGGCGCCTAACCCCCACTTATTAGGCAAGCCAACATTTAATATTATTTATTAAAAAAAATTATAAATCATTTATTAATTGAAAAATAATAATTGAAAGTGAAAAAAATCTCAATGTATCATAACTGATAACATAAATAAAAAATATCTAATAAGATAACTCTCAAAACCCGGTGTCACCGAGTATATAAGCCTCTATTATTAACACAAGTATAAATCTAGAACATAAATACAATACACTACTATATGAAATAAAGTACAATACAAAATTAAGGAAGAAGTGACTTCAAAGGCCTACGAACGATCATGCAGCACTACCTTGAGTCTCCTGATAAAGCTAGTGGGCACCTTCCAGGTCTCAATTCCTACCGATCCCTGAATCTGCACACATGGTGCAGAAGTATATTATGAGCATAACCGACCTTATGTACTTAGTAAGTATCAAGTCTAATCTCGAAGAAGTAGTGGCGATGAGTCGACACTAAATACATACTCTCATAATCAATAATCAATAACAGGAATAAAATAAGAAAATACTCAAAAATATTAAGTCATGAATAGTAAGGTGCACAATCAATAAATAATGTAATTCTGTTCCGAATAAGGATAATTAAATATGATCCAGTAAACCAAATCTGCCTGATATGATAATGATAAGCTTCTCAGATAAATGAGGCAAATATTAGAATATGCACAAGACTCATACATAAATATGATATGCATCAACTAGCATTTATATGAAAGCTTCTACATGAGCCTAGAATGTCTATGCATGCCCAAGGCTGAAGTTTCCATTATCACTCGGTACCAACATAAGTCTCAATATCCCTAACACAAACTGTGCAAATCCATGCACCCAACTTAAATCCATGTGCCTGGTACAAATCCATGTGCCCAGTATAAATTCATATGCTTACGCTCTCAGGGCGTAATGTAGCATGGGTGATCACCTGACTCTAGAGAGATGAAATCAAATCCAAGCGTATAATAGTAGTATGGCTCAATCAAGTATTATATGCTCAATAACACTCGCACGGATAACTCACGTGCCATAACAGAACCAATATCACAATAATCATATGACGGAAATCTTGTACCATAATCATCTCAACTTTACAGTCAATTCGTGTACCATAATCCCAGTTCATATCAAGTATCCAAATTTCAAGATATTCCCCACTCACAAGAGATAATATATATGCAACAGACCAATATGTAGATAAAAAATATGTGAATATGTTCATGAATGTAGAGTGTGACTAAATCTAACCATGTGACTCAACATGGCGAATATAGTTCATCATGCCCAATCAACGAAAAATAAAGCCTAGACATGATATCTAAGATGCATAATAATAGTTACGTAATCACGAAGTCATAAATCAGATAAGGCAAGTATAAGATTACGACTAATCATAATGCTCCATATAGCAAATGTATTATATCAAGTCTGAATTAACAAGTCGTAGGTTTAAACACGGTTTATATCATGATTAAGATTAGCCACGTATTCACTAAGTCAATTAAAGCATGTATAATTTACATAACTCAAACAAGGCATAGTGTAGGCCTAAGTCTACCCGGTAATGGTCAAAACCTAAGTGCACGTATATACACTCTCTACCTCGTATATACAAAGAACCCAAATCAATAAACAAATAACATATAAATCACCTTTGGGTGAAATTCTCTCTTAATCATGCTAGACAAGAGATTTACCTCTTTTTAGGCTAGTTTTAACCTTTAAATACCATTTTTCCTTTAAAAATTACCTCCGAATAGCTTCACTCTAGCCAAATAATATATAACAAGGTCAAACAATGCTGTAGGAAGTAATCTCAAACCAAAAAGTTTCGATCTTTAATAAATTCAGAAAAATCAACTCAAAAATTAACCATGAGCCCCGGAGGTCAAAACCGAAAATTTCTTCTAAAATCAGGTTACCCATTCCATAAGGAACTCATATCTAAAATTGCATTCCAAAACGACTTCAAATCCACCTCCAAATCTATTATTTTCACCCCCTTAAGTTTTAGGGCTAAAACCTTCAACTTTTCAAGCAAAATATGGATTAATCTAATAATGAACGAGTGTAATCATGTTGAAATACAAAAAATAAAGTTAGATACTGACTCCTACGTCGAAATGAGAAGAACGTCGTAAACATACCCAAATCTGAGCTCTAGAACTCCCGAAAAACAATTTTAAATGGATGAAACGAAGTAAGAATTTTAGACCGCTCAGGGCCTTCGCACCTGCGGACTCAACTTCGCACCTGTGCTATTTCCGCACCTGCGGTGCCATTTCTCGCACCTGCGGTGTTGCTGGTGGAGACCCTTTTTCGTACCCGCAGTGCACCAGCACCACCAATCTAATCTGACACTAAAATGGACATAGCTCTCTCATACAACTTTGGAATTCAATGATTCTTGTTGCTATGGTTCTGCAATCACAATACAGATGTAGTGGTTCAATCAAATACAATTTATAGATCATTCACTTAATATGGAACCACTTATGCTCAAAGATACAACATCAAAACATCATATATGCGGGCAACACAACCCAAAACCATCTAAAACTCATCGCAATCTAATTAAAACTTGTGGACAAGTCCAAAATTATCATACAAACTAGTTGAAACTTTCAAATCATGAACCCGAGTTTGTTAAGTCCATTATTTGACTCTTGAACTCCTCGGAAACTAAACCACTTATACCCGCCAGTCACGTACCAGAAATATCAAATAGGGGAACAGGATTCTATAACACAAAATAATTGGTTGAGTTGTTACATTCTCCAACTCGTAAATAAAAGTTGGTTGTCGAAGGTGTCAAGAGTCATTCCAAAATAGTAAAATAGTTATATAAACTCATCGTACGCATTACAAACAGCGATCTCATGACCTCTTCACACAGATGATATCTTTAGCATGTCTCTTCTGAGAATTTATTCATCCACTCAAGCTGACAAACCCATAAGCTCATCTTTAACACTTGGACTTCTTCAGACGTCCCTATTCTCATATATTTCATCATTTCAATCCGGATAAACTGCGTCTTGACATATATGAACCACTGAGTCGCAACCACCTACAACACCCCATAAATCATATAATTATAGCAATATCTTTATACCACTGTAACTGCTCATGCCAATCCGGCACCGACAAAAATGGCATAACTCAAATAAATCCTTCTTCTAAATCTTCACAACACACATAGTGACAAAAGAAACCGGTAGAACCTCATAACCAATCTCTGTAGTCATAATTCGTGAATTTCTCATACCCGATAGTAGCCATTATTTGATTTAAGATATCTAAAAACATTCTCACTCAAAACTGATCTTGTCCAAGTCAAATTACAATAATATTAAGTTCGCTAGCTTTTCCTTATCGAATACCAACTACTCGACCAATAAACCATGGCAATTTTCAAACAAATCCCGATAATAGACTGGTTATACTTTACATCAATATCTACTCAAAAGCAACGAATTTGAAGAAAAGCAATTGATCAATTCAATAACTCCCGGAGTCATGATAACCATTTCTCAACGATCTTTGAACATCTGAAGACCCTGATCAGATGGCTTGTTCCATCAATGTCACGACCCAAAATCCACTATAGATCGTGATGACGCCTAACGCCGTCGTCAGGCAAGCCAACAGTGATTTATCTATTTAACTACTCATCTTATTACTTTCGAAATTATAGATTTAATAAGGAAGGAAAATTTTACACTTCTAAATCCATGGGAACATATAACGTTTGTAATTTATAAAAGAATTGAAAGACATAAATAATATACGAAACCATAAGTATCAACTAATATAACCCCAAAATCCGGTGTTACAAGTGCGTGAGCATTTTTTAAGGAGTACAATAATAGTACAATATTTGTCCAGAAAGTAAATAAGACAGGATAAAATAAATAGTACGATGGAGACTCGGTGGACTGCGATGCATAGCCTGGAATGCAGCTCACATAAAGTCTCCCCAACAGGTGCGCCTACCCGCCAAGATGGTCACCAAATGAACCTGTCAGATCCTGTACATTTAGTGCAGAAGTGCAGCATGAGTACGTAAATCAACGCGTATCCAGTAACTATCTAGCCTAACTCCGGAGAAGTAGTGACGAGGGGTCGACATCGACACTTACTAGAAGTCTAATAAAATAATATAATAATTCATAACAGATATGAACTGCACAGCGATAACGAGGTGAATCTGTAAGTTACATAATCTTCCAAATATTTACTTCAAAGTATGAATTTTTCAATCTTGTATTCTACCTTAACGGCTTAGAAAATGTCAAGTGCCAATATCAATGAATAAGGAATACCATATAAAATATTGGGCATCAGCAGAAAGATAATCTCGTGAATGTTTGGACTACCAACGATATAACGCACGATTGTGGCGAGGTCATTCGTTCCGATCCAGAATAATATGTACACTTGCTGAGGGTCGAGCGACACGAACCATAGATGCATCTATTATACTGCCGAGGCGTTCGGTCGCTCTACAAGAAAGAAAGGAAGTTATCGAATTACGAGACACGTGCTTACAATACAGTACATGAGTACAAGATGAATCTAATCCTTTACCGTTTCTCAAATGTCTAGCCAACAACTCAAGGTGATAAGGCTCGGCCTAACATATATGCATGTATTTCTAAATCAATTCAATTATAATTTCAATTAACTAAGACAACAAGATGCATTCAAGTATTTCAAATATTACATGGTAAAGTTCTAAGTTTACCCGGACATAAACATGCTTTAGCTACGTACGGACTCTCGTCACCTCGTACGTACGTAGCACCCACAACTATTAGCACATTAAAATTACATCACCTAGGGGTAGTTTTTCCCTCACAACGTTAGACAGGAGACTTACCTCGCCCCGAAGTTCCATAACCGGCTCCAACGTCACTCTAACACTCAACTACACCAAACGTTCCGAAACTAGTCAAACAACGTGCAAATCAATCAAAATATACTCCAATGCTTATAATTTAACAATTTATAACAATTCCCAACTACGCTCGAAAGATCAATAAAATCAACCCTCGGGCCCACGTACTCGGATTCCTAAATTTTTTGAAGATAAACATTACCCATAATATTACGAACTCAAGTATATAATTTATTTCTAATTCCATGTCTAATTTCGTGGTAAAAATCCAAAAATACCAATTTTTAGATTTTCTATTAAAATCACACAATTACCATAATTTTCCATGTTTAAATCCACATATAATCCATGTATTTTACTAACATTATGTGGGAATTACTTACCTTACAATGGTTGATGAAAATCTCCCCTTGAAGTTCTCCAAAAATCACCCAAGCCAAGAGAGAATGAAAGAAAATGGGCCAAATCCCGTATAAAAATAAAGTCTGCCCAGTGCTGCCTTGCACATGCGGAACAGTAGCCGCTTCTGTGGCTCCGCACCTGCGGAAATTTCCATCGTAGGTGCAGTTCTCACTAAGCCCAGCCAGGTCCGCTTCTGCAGACACAAATCTGCTCTTGCGGTCTCGCTTCTGCAGAGCACTGACCGCTCATGCGGTCCAGCATCGAAGGCATAGATTCCGCATCTACGGTGCCTCCTCCGCTTTTGCAGATGCGCATCTGCACGTCCAAACTCCGCAACTGCGGTCCTTCGCCCAGTTGACCTCTTTCGCTTCTACGATAACCTCTATCATGCCTGCGTGTCCGCACCAGTGACCAAACCACCGCACATGCGATGACACCAGATTTCAGCAGTTTTCAGCTTTTCCTCAAATCTAAATTTCAATCCGATTTCAATCTGTTTCAAACTCTAGGCCCTCGGGACCCTATCTGAACATACCAACACATCCCAAATCATGATACTAACTTAGTCAAAGTATCAAATCACGTCGAATAACATCAAAATTACGAATCGACGACCGAAACTTTTCTTTAATCTTTCAAACATTCAAACTTTGCCGAACGCGTCCGAATCACACTTAAACATTCCAGAATGATACCAAATTTGCGTAGAAGTCATAAATCACGATACAAACCTATTTCAATGCTCGGAACTTCGAACGGACATCGATAACACCAAAATTTATTTCAAATCAAACATAAGAATTTCTTGAACTTCCAAAATGCCAACCTTCCATAATAGGCGCTGAAATGCTCCCGGACCACCTGATACTCAACCCGAATATACGCCCAAGTCCAAAATCATCATACAAAACTATTGGAACCTTCAAATCCTGATTTCGAGGTCGTTTACTCACAAGTCAAACCTTAAGAAATTCTTCCAACTTAAAGCTTCCAAAATTAGAATTTTCCATCTGAATCAACTCTGAACTTCCCGAAATTCAATAACGACAACACGTACAAGTCATAAAACATGAAATGAAGTTACCCAAGGCCTCAAACCACCGAACGACGCGTTAGACCTCAAAACGACCGGTCAGGTCGTTACAATCAATCTATAAGCGAACCTACTCAACTCAACATATGTCCCAAGCGCATCTTAGACAACTGCCGCAAACACACTAAATAATGCCACTCATATTTTAACCTGCTGAACCGAAATGCCTTTGATGACTGAAATTTCCAAATGATATATCCATATGATATGTTACACTGAATAAGCGAATCGAACCAGGTATAGAATATGCGATTCCATCAGTCTGATATTAACCATCTCAAAGCCAACACCAATTTTTCCAAAAAATATCATAAGCCTTCCATAGCTCTATAGAAGTTACCTTCATCTTAAACTAATGGACATTCCAGAAATCTCCAAGCGACGAATCTCAATCACAAATGTAGATGCAACCTATTATCGATAGAATTAACAAGAAAGCACATCGATAGACTTTCTCTTATGATCCTTCATCTAAACAAGTCACACATGATGCATTATAACCTCGCGGAATCCAAAAATATCGAGTATCCAAATTTGCCAACTCTTGAAACCTTAATGAACATGATTACCATCACAAGCACAATGAAAAAACTCTCGCTACACCTTTATTACACTTCTCTATCAATGGACTCTATACGATGCATTCCACTATACTAAACCTATCTATCACAAATATTACATAACGTATATCCCATCAAATACTAACCTCCCAAGATCACCTTCAACGAATCTGCCAATCTAACCTTTCAATCATTAATACACTATTAATACCTTACTCAACGATATTTTGCCTCTAGAATTAGAACCTCTAAACCTCAAAGGTAAGAGAATCCTCACACTGCTGAACTCTGACTCATCCACCAAAACAATGCACACAATGGCCCTCCCCAAAAGTGTAGGGAATAAACCCCTTACAAAAATAATATTGACAGTAAGAAAAGCGGAATAATAACGTAGCGCCGAGATACGGTAATTAACAAGAATAAGAGAGTAACAACGATACCAAAATTTTTACGTGGAAAACCCTTTTGAATAAGGCAAAAAACCACGGTCCCCAGACTAGCAACTAATATCACTATAGCAAGGAATTTTATACTTTGTAGGTCCGAGTAAAATACTCCAAAGACCACTACAACACTCAAAAGAAATAACCCTCTTCTGATATTTCAACCTCACTACAATATCGCTCACTCTTTATTTTTCTCACAGACTATTTTCTTATACCCTGTCTGTGAAACTTCACTCTTTCTTTCTCTCTTTGTTGGTGTGCAAAAATGAGAGTTGAAGCTCTCCTTTTATAGCCGAAGCCTCACTCTCTAAAACCTACTACACTTGACAATTTGCACACACTTTTTCTTCTTTTTCTTCAATGTTGACAATTCAACAAAGTTAGGTACCAAACCAATAAAATTTTCCTTAGGCACATGCCTATTAATTTGGCTATTGAATGAGATGGACCCCATCAATCTCTCCCTCCGGTCTCATTCATCTATAAGAGGTAGCGATGTCTTCTAGTTTGAGTGCATGCCGACAAGTTCTTTGTATAGCTCGAACTTGTCTCTTGGTACCACCTTGGTCAACATATCAACATGATTTTCACTCGTGTGAATCTTTTTGACCTGTAAAGATTCGTTTTTCACCTGCTCACGAATCCAATGATATCTCACATCTATATGCTTTGTTATTGCATGATACATGGAGTTCTTGCTCAAGCCTATTGCACTTTGACTGTTACAATAGACGACATACTCCTTTGATGCAATTCCAGCTCTTGAAGAAACCGCTTGAGCCATACCATCTCCTTGCTAGCTTCTGTAGCGGCAATGTACTCTGCTTCAATTGTTGAAAGTGCAACACACTTCTGCAATTTAGACTGCCATGATATAGCTCCCCCTGAAAATGTAAACTAACATCCAGTAGTGGATTTTCTGTTATCAATATCACCTGCCATATCAACATCTGTATAGCCCTTCAAGATTGGATGAGATTCTCCAAACCACAAACAATCTCCCGTGGCACCTCTCAGGTACCTGAGTATCTACTTGACTGCTTTCCAATGTTCCTTTCCAGTATTTTCAAGGAATCTGCTAACAACTCCAACTGTATGAGCAATATCAGGTCTGGTGCATACCATTGCATACATCAAGCTTCCGACTGCTGAAGAATAAGGAACTCTAGCCATGTTCCCTTTCTCCCCCACTGCTGTAGGACACATCTACTTGCTCAACTTTAGATTAATAGCAAGAGGTGTGTTGACTGGCTTAGCATTCTTCATGTTGAAGCGTTCCCGTACACGTTCAATGTACTTCTCCTGAGACAGCAACAACTTTCTTTTTGTTCGCTCTCGAACTATCATCATACCTAGAATTTGTTGTGCTGGGCCCAAGTCCTTCATATCAAATGACTTGGACAAATCTCCCTTGAACTTTGCGATCAATCCCTTGTCATTTCTTACAATTAACATGTCATCCACATACAAAAACAATATAATAAAGTTATTTTTATGAAAATATTTTGAAGTATACACATGGATCAGAATATGTCTTTGTGTAAGTTTGACTTTTCATGAATGAGTCAAACTTCTTGTATCACTGCCTTGGTGCTTGCTTCAACCCATAAAGACTCTTATACAGTTTGCACACCATGTGTTTTCTTTCAGCTACTTCAAATCCTTCTAGCTCCTCCATATAGATCTCCTCTTCCAAATCTCCGTGAAGAAATGCAGTTTTCACGTCTAACTGCTTCACTTCAAGATCTAGGCTAGCTGCTAAGCTCATGATTGTTCGAATAGAAGTCATTTTGACAACAGGGGAGAAAACTTTGTCAAAATCAATACCTTTCTTCTGTTTGAAGCCCTTAACCACCAATTGAGCTTTGTATCTGACCAACTTTCCATTTCCATCTTTCTTGATTTTAAAGACCCACTTACATTTGAGTGGTCTTTTACCCTTTAGAAGTTCAACCACCTTGTAAGTGCCATTTTTCTATAAAGATAGCATCTCTTCTTGCATGGTTTTCATCCACTGGTTCTTTTTCTGGATGGGACAGTACCTCCTTAAGACTTTCTGGCTCCCCCTCATCACTGATGAGGACATACTCTGTGGCAGGGTACCTGCATGACTCTACCCTTGGCCTTTCTGATCTCCTCAGAGGTTGAGGTTGTTCTTCTCCCTGAGTGGGGTGCTCCATTTTCTCGACATTATTATCAAGTTGCTCCCCCTGCTCAATAACCTCACCAGGTTGCTCCCCCTGCTCGATAACCCCGTCAGTCCTACTTTCTGCACTTGTGGGATTGTTAGAAGTAGAAGGAATAGTAACAAGGTTAGGAATTAAACCATTCTTGGCCTTCTCTGGCATATCGTCAGCAGTTCAAACTTCACTTTCCCGGAAGACTACATCTCTGCTTCTAATGACCTTCTTCTTTACAGGATCCCACATTTTGTATCCGAACACTTCATCTCCATATCCGATGAATATGCAGGTAATGGATTTATCATCCAGCTTTGTTCTCTGCTCCTTTTGTACATATGCAAAAGCTTTGCAACCGAACACTTTCAGATGCAAGTAGGACACTTCCTTGTTGGTCCAAACTCTCTCTGGGATGTCAAACACCAATGGAACTGATGGACTCCTATTGATTAGGTAACAGGCTGTCTGAATTGCTTCACCCCAGAATGACTTAGGCAGTTTAGCAATTCTGAGCATGCTTCTCACCTTCTCCACTATGGTGCGGTTCATCCTTTCGGCTACGCCATTATGTTATGAGGTTCCAGGAACTGTCTTTTCATGTCTAATTTCGTGGCTCGAACAATACTCTTCAAATTCCCATGAAGTGTACTCACCTCCATTGTCACTTCGGAGACGCTTTAGCTTTTAGCCTGTCTCCCTTTCCACCATAGCATGAAACTTCTGGAAAACTTGAAATACCTGATATTTGGTTTTCAAAATATAAACCCATAATTTTTGTGAAGCATCATCAATAAAAGTAATAAAAATATTTGTTACCACCCATCGATTCAATTTATATTGAACCACAAACATTAGAATATATCAAATCAAGCATGAGACTTTATGTTGCTTACCAAATAAACAGCAGTTACAAGGTTTTACCGTTGTACCTTTGGCATAAAAAATGAGTGATTTCCTGGCAAAAATCTGCAATTCCTTCTCGCTCATATGACCTATCCTTTTGTGCCACAAATTTGTAGAAATCTCATCTTGTGTCGTGTTTAATTGACCTTAGCATATTTCTGCATTTGTCTTGTACAACATGCCATGAGCAACTCCCTTTGCAATCACCAATGATCCCTTGGTGAGTCTCCACTTTTGATTTGTAAAATAGTTCTCGTGTCCATCTAGGTCTAAAGCAATTCCCGAGATCAAGTTCATCCGCAAATCAGGTACATGTCGCACGTCCTTCAGAACCAATGTGCATCCGACATTTGTCTTGATACAAATGTCACCAATCCCCGCAATTTTTGAGTAACTTATGTTACCCATTCTGACAAGGCCGAAATTACCTGATACATATCTGCAAAAAAGATCTCTTACCGGTGTGGCATGGTAAGATGTTGTTGTATCAACCACCCATTCCGACTCTAGACCTGATAAGTGCATGCATTCCTCTTCCTCGTTTATACAGAGGACAATATTATCATTGTTTTGCACCATGGCGGCTGTGTTGTCGTCATTCTTCTAGCCACTAGTTTCACCTTTGACCTTTCTTGGATTTGGGCAATCTCTTTTGAAGTGACCTGGTTGATCACAATTGTAGCAATTTGTAGCTCTTGATTTGGATCGGTTCTTGGACTTCCCACGAGCTCCGGATCTACCGTAGTTGCTCGAATTCCTTTGATAACTCCTGCCTCTACCTTCTGCGATGAGAGCATGTCCTTGATATTCAGGCTTCTTTGTCATCTTTTCATTGAGAAGAAGAGCCGATGCGACATCTTTCAACTTAATGGTAGTCTTACCGTGCATGATGGTTGTTGCCAGATTATCGAACGAAGATGGCAACAAGTTCAACAACAAGATGGCTTTATATTTTTCCTTGATTTTCACTCTTAGACTGGCGAGCTGTGTGATTAGTCCGTTAAATACATTTAAATGTGACAAAAAATTTGTACCTTCACCCATGTGTAGGGCGTATAACTACTTCTTTAGGTACAATTTATTTGTTAGCGTTTTGGACATGTATAGGCTTTCCAACCTTGTCCAAATGCCACGTGCGGTGTCTTCATCAATGATGTTATTTACCATATCATCTGATAAGTGCAATCTGATTGTACTAGCAGCCCTTTTCATCCAAGTCAGCCCAATTCTCAGCTTTTATGGTATCAGGCATTTTGGCATCAACATTTAGTACCTTGTGTAATCCTTGTTGGATGAGAAGATCTCTCATCCTTCTTTGCCATGTTGAGAAACTTCTATCTCCGTTAAAGTTTTCTACCTCGTACTTTACTCCAGATATTTTTATTTTTCACCTAGTATAGTACTACCGACAATGAATAATATTTATGTGAACGAGCAGAACCTGTGCTCTAATACCAGTTGTTGGGAATAAACTCCTTACAGAAATAATATTCACAGTAATAAAAGTGAAATAATAACGTAGCACCGAGATACGGTAATTAACAAGAATAAAAGAGTGACAACGACACCAAGAATTTTACGTGAAAAACCCTTTTGGATAAAGGAAAAAACCACGGCTCCGAAACGAGCAAATGATATTACTATAGCAAGGAATTTTACACTTTGTAGATCCGAGTAAAATATTTCAAAGACCAGTACCACACTCAAAAGAAATAACCCCCTTTTGATATTCCCATCTCACTACAATATTGCTCACTCTCTATTTTTCTCACAGATTATTTTCTTATATCCTGTCTGTGAAACCTCACTCTTTCTTTCTCTCTTTGTTGGTGTGTAGAAATGAGAGTTGAAGCTCTCTTTTTATAGCCGAAGCCTCACTCTCTAAAGCCTACTATATTTGATAATTTTCACACACTTTTCCTTCTTTTTATTCAATGTTGACAATTCAACAAAATTGGCTACCAAATCAAAGAAATTCAACAAAGTTGGCTACCAAACCAAAGAAATTCAACAAAGTTGGCTACCAAACCAAAGAAATTTTCCTTAGGCACATGCCTATTACTTTGGCTATTAAATGAGATGGACCCCATCAAAAATAACACTTCCACACGTCACTTCATGACAATCAATAAGACTCTCAATTTGACCGATTATAGAACACACCATCCCTAAGTACCTAGTCAAAGGCCTTCCGAATGCGTCCTATAACCTAAGAAGTGCACCACTTAAATCAACTTACAAAGAGTATTACCAACACGTCGTGCATTATCTAAGTCTATAAGTAATGCTAATACCGAAATCATAGTAAACACAACCTCTACTCCCTGAAGATCTCTCCCACAAGATCGAACTATCAAAGCTGAACTTTTCTAAGCAACCAAACCAAAGCACTTCAACACTCAACTTCTTTCATGAAACTCCAGACTCCCCTTTTGAAGACACCGCATGATTCACATGAAGATACTGACAAGAAACATATTACTGAAATAACCCAAGGCCCAGATATTTTCCCCAGCTCATAAGATATAGTACCTTAGATCAAAATACGCAGCCTAAAGAGAACTCTCACTAATTCAAAACTTGCTCCTTTTTTTTCTCTATCTATGCATAGTCATACCAACCCTGATGTACAAATACTCTAAGTCTTTATAAATATGCAATGCCAACTCAATTCTCCAAAATTGAAATATCTATAGATCCTTAAGTAAGGCATATTGAAACTGGATTATTCCCATATTCGTTCTGCATGAACTCCACAATCAACTACCTAAGTTCTCAACAATTCCTCAAGAATCTTAATTTCCTTTACTCAATATCTCTAATATAAGATTAATCCTCGTTCGCATTCACATATAGTATCTGTACTTGACCAATAGACCTTATCCGTAATAATAGACCCTCAACCGTCAGAGATACATATAAAGGACCACCCGAAGATACAAAAGACATACCAAAATGAGACGTGGACATGATAACACATAGAATTATGAAGATCCCAAATTCAAACAACACAGAAACATTTCTATGATAAAATAAAATAGTTCCTTAAATGCTTGGAAAACATAATAATGCGTCGGACCTCCACTAGCTGGCTATGTAGGTGGCATAACAAGTAGTGCAGGAGTCATATCTTGAGAGATTTGCTGCACTGAACCTCTAAAATGCCTAGGACAATTCTTCCTGATATTCCCAAACCCTCAACACTCAAAAACAACTAACAACTGAATAACGCAACCAACTCTAGGCCCGCCTCTGATGGTCCAAATATCCAGTGGAAGAACCCCGAATGGGAAGAGCACGGTATGAACTCTGCACTGGGAGTGAACTGAATAATGGTTGAACTGGAGTGCCACGAGCACACTATTGTGCTGAATGGACAGTATGCAAGTATGGCCTCTCTCATGGAGACCCCTACTCCTAGGTTTGGTACCAATGAATCTATTACCCCGGCGGGCTCTCTTGGCCTCATTCTCCTCACTACCCCGGATACTAAAATGCTCAATTTTCCACGATATCTTAGCTGCCCATGAAACAAAGTCCCTGACTCTGCCTCCTCGGGCAACCAAGCCTACACAAAATTTAAGACCGTTAATAAATTTCCTCACCTTCTCTGACTCGGTAGGAATCAAAAGTGTGTGTATCTAGAAAACTCAGTGAATCTCATCTCATACTATGACACTACATGGCTCCTTGATAGAGTTGCTCAAATTGGCCACATAACTCTTCCCTCCTAGTGAGGGGAATATACTTCTCTAAGAAGAGATGAAAGAACTTAATCCAAGTAAGGGTAGTGACCCTAATGGTCTACCTCGTATATAAGACTGCCACCACCTCCTATATGGACCTCCCAACTAAAAAGTAATAAAATCCACTCCATTGGTCTCCACCAGACCTAAATTATGTAACATATCATGGCACCGGTCTAGAAAATCCCAAGCATCCTCTAAGGGATCACCATCAATATATGAAGGATACACGTTCTTAAACTTTTTCTACTCATCAGCAAATAAGGCATGCCTAATCTCTAATTGAGCTACGAAAATGGGATAAACACCACCAACCGGACTGTAACATCGTTTCAATCTACTTAGGAGTATGAATGGTCGGGGTATGAACTCCCCCTCTAGCATCAAACGTTGGGGCCACTAAAACCCCTCCATACTGTACTACGATATCACTAACACGTCACATTCTGGTCAGAGCCTCCTGAATAACTGATGAAGCAATAAACCCCTCTGGGACCTGAACTAGATCTATTACATCAATTTCATCATCATTTAAATTCACTTATCTATTTGCTGGTGGGTGCATATGATGACCCGGTCAATCATTTTGTGTATTTGAGCCTCCTTTACCTATTTTATGCTTCTCATATACTTATCATTTATTTTGTGACCCTTGGGGGTGGTTGGTTTGGTTTCTAGAAGGTACTAGAGTGAATTGGAATACTTAGTTCCATGGTTGGAAGCTGAAGTTATAAGAGTTGACCAAGGTTTGATTTTTTTGTAAACAACCTTAGAATATTGTTTTGATGGTTCCAATAAGATTGCTTGGTGATTTAAAACTTATTCTTATTTCTAAATTTAGATTTGGAGGTTCGTAGGTTAATTTTTCTTTAATTGTCAAAAGTTGGAAATTTGAAGGTTTAGAAGGTTCATTGGTTTGACCGGGAGTTGACTTGATGTTATCGGGTTTATTGGAATAGGTTTGTTATGTCATTTGGGACTTGTGTGCAATGTTTGTTATATTCCAAGTTGGTTTGATACAAATCAGTTGATTGGTTGTAAGTTTAGAAGCTTATGAACTTAAGAGAAGTTTAATTTGTGGTTTGAACTGAGGGTCGCGTACGCGCAGTGTTGGGGCCTCTTGTCTTTGCGTTCGCAGGCAAAGGGAGCGCATTCGTGTAAGAGGAGTGTCTAGCTGGGAGCCGACTGGGGTTAGACTTCGCATTTTTGAAGATAGGGATGTGGTCACGTAGGCTTTAGTCTCCTGTGCATTGTATACACGGGTATTTGACCGCATTCGTGAAGGGTTAGTTGGAGGCTGAGGATATTTGTGCTTTGCAAACGCAAGCTTGTGTCCGTATTCGTGAAGGGTATCACTTGGCAGACTTTTGAGAGTTCAAATTTCGGGACATAGATCCATTATTTCATATTTTGAGCCCTAGACTTGGAGAGGGGAAATAATTTAAGAGGAATTTCACACAACGCAAGAGGGTAAATGATTTCTACTTGATTTTAACATTTCATCTTGTATCCCCATGGATTATTTTATATAGATTATCAAATTTAAAAGAGAAATTTAGGCATTTTGACTATGATTTTTGGAGAGTGAAAAGTGGAGATTTCAACCCCAATTTGGAGTTGGAATTGGATGAAACTTGTATATTTGGAGTCGTATTTGAATGGGTAGTTGGGATTTTAACCTTTTGTGGGGTTCAGGGAAGCGGGCCCAGGTTGAATATTTTGATGACGTTTTTGCAATTTGATAAATGTTGGAGCTTTATTATTTGGAATCAATTCCTATAGACTGGTTTGACGTTATTGAGTTATTTTTGGCTAGATTTGACCTGTCCGTAAGCCGATTATGAAAGGGATTTTTAGAGTGTTGATTCTTGTACATTGAGGTAAGTAGCTTGCCTAGACTTGGTGTAAGAGTATTTTCCTCATAGTTTATGATGTTTGCAATGTGTTGGGGGTGACACATATATTTGGTGACGAACGTATATGCGTATAACGTGGTCATTCATGATCTAGGTAGACTTTAGTCTATTATGTGCATTGTTTGCTAGCATGACTTCGTGTTACTGTTTTCTCTACTTGTATGACTACTTGAGCTATTAAACATGCTAGAAATCATGTATAGGCTATGTGCTTATCTGTTTGATACATGATATGGCTATTTTGTTATGTTGAGTTATTTTCCTAAATTATAGTCATACTTTCTTCAGTCATGATAGTATATCTACATGTTATATCACCATCTCTGTATACTTCTTACATGTTATCTCACATGTTTTTATTATCCTTACTTCCGTGGTACGTGTTTGAGTGGATTTGTGGCATGTTGGTATAATTTTTGCGGTATATTGATTTCTGATACGGTGAGATATTGGCATATTGTGAATTGAGCCAATTAATGACCAACATGGGACCATAGAGCCTTGTTAATATTGATATTGAGGTGACGTGTATGCAAGGCCCTATATTGGGCTTAGTGTCACACCCCAACCTCGGGGAGCGTGACCGGCGCTCAATCGATTGAACCCGGTCGAGCAAGCCTATTAAACCTTTCCTACCCGACTCATTCGTAACCCAAAAAGGGATCGCATTACCATTTGTAAAACCGGGGAGAGATCAGTTATATAAATATATAAACATTGCTAGTTCATTTTCCTTATATACATTATGTCATAGTTGAGTTTCCAAAATACAACTCGGTCCAATGACCCCCAACATACATACATGACCCACAAAAATACGTCTATGGAGCCTCTAAGGATATAAAAGAGCAACATGAAAATGCCGGCAACAAGGCCCCGGTTGTACCTCAAAATGTGAAAACTTCTACAAAAGAAGGACTACATGACCCCTGGGAGAAAGGGGGCTCACCAAGACTGCTCTGAGGAGAGAAAGAGAGCACCACTATCTACGATCGGCACTATCTACGATGAAACCACCTACATCCATTCAAAGATGTAGCGCCCCCGGCAAAAGGGACGTTAGTACTGTCGAATAGTACTTGTATGTAAGGCAAACACCAATCTTAGTAGAATGAACAATGAAACAAAGAGAAGGCAGTCATAATAATCAATAAGTACTTCATAGAAATACAAAGAAAACACCGAGTAAGGATTACACAGTTTCCAATTCAATCTTTCTATCTTCTTATATTAATAATCTTTAGTGCCAAAGCCACAACTCACAATGCCATCGTATTTTTACATGGAGTCCGGTCTCGGCCCGACCGGCTAAGCCATCTCAAGTGAGACATATCCATATCCACAATGTAAATCAATAATTCCAACACAAATGCCACCATGTGTACGGCATGGCGTCCGATCTCGGCCTGATCGGCTAAGCCATCCCACTTGAGACATAACCTCTTTCAAGTATTCACTCAATTCACATATCTTTCCCATCTTTCATTACATGGCACAAATAGCCTCATTTATTAAATAGTTCTTGGCACTTTGGCACATCTTACAATTCAAGTCTTTCTCTTTTTATTCGTCAAGTAACGTCATCATTCATGTCGATAAGTACCATCACATAAGGCATTTCATTCTTGTCGGAACTTACACCAAATATTCGGACACCAGGAGTTCAGTTCTAGGAAGAAGTGAGTTAGCCATACATACCTCAATTACGCTTCTTTAGACTCTACAATTATCCGGAACCCTTAGCAACCTCAATCTATTTTAGCAATATATAAATTGAACCCAAAATTAGGAAAACATTCATGGTTCTAGTTTCCTTTTCCACACTTTTTTTACCACACATGCATGCAAGATAAACAACCCTCATACCCATGGACCATCTTATTAGTTACTCATTTTCAGTATAAGTTTAAAAAATTTAGGGCTAGGGTATAGATTCTTACCTCTAGGATGGAGGCCTAGATTGCTTTCCTTGATAATCTTCAAAGTTTCAAGCAAGAAATGAAGAATAATTGATGAGGATTACTTTCTCACTCTAAGGCTCCCTCTCTCACTCTATAGTATCAGAAAATGAGCTCAAAATAGACTAAAGGGGGTTGTTTTAATGGAATGGGGGTCGGGTTTTAAATTTAAAAAATGGGTGCCCCGACACAGGTCAGCGGTCGCATATGCGATCGCATAACGATTATGCAGTCTGCAAAGTGACCACAGAAATAGCCCTCAGGGGCCTGAACTTACGGCTTAGGTATGCGACCAGTATGCGGTCCGCATACTTGTTCTGCGATCGCATAATGCACCGCAGAACCCCCTCCACGAAAACCCAAGAGGGATTATGCGATCGATATGCGGTTCGCATAGTGGTTATGTGGTCGCATAATCGACCGCAAAGCTGACCTCAAACTGGCCAACGTACTGCTTCACTCTACGACCATTATACGGTCCGCAGACTAATTATGCGGCTGCATAATGGGCCGCAGAAACGCGTTCTTCTGCGAAATATTTTCCTCTCAGTCCGTAGGGCACTGCGAAGAATTTCTACTATAATAACACAGGAATCTAACTTGGCACCATGAAATCCCGAGTTTTTGGTTAAATATTTTACGGGTCCTTACATCCTCCCCCACTTAAGATCATTCGTCCTCGAATGAGGATCAAGGTTCACTTAACACAGTTTCAGTCATGCCACATACCATCAACCCCAAATTTGCCTTACTTTCTAACTTTCTGAAAATTTTGCTAGAGTTTCCTTTGTATTTAGGCCTATCCACCTGCTAGAGAGCCCCCGAAACACACCTTAGCAACATATATAGATTTAAATTACACAACAGAATGCAAAATAATACCAACCGAAGCCTCATAGGGGACATATTACTAGAAAGGAGTGTCTTTATATTAGCCGAACAAGCGATACAAACTTTAGGGGAGACAATTTCATAAAATTATTACATGGCTATTCAAACAAATGAGGGTACTTTTCTTTCATTTAATTTTCGGCTTCCCAAGAAGCTTCTTCGACTTGCTGGTTTCGCCATAATACCTTTACGGATGCAATTTCTTTGTTCCTCAACTTTCAGACCTATCTATCAAGAATCGCAACCGGCATATCTTCATATGACAGTTCTTCACTAATCTCGATGGTCTCAACCGGCACGATAGCGGACGGATCTCCAACTACCTTCTTCAACATGGACACATGGAATACCGGGTGTACTAATGACATCTCAGGTGGTAGTTCAAGCTTGTACGCCACCTGACCTATCCTTTGAATGATTCTATACGGCCCAACATACCTCAGACTTAATTTTTCTTTCTTCCCAAACCGCATGATACCTTTTATGGGAGATACCTTCAAGAACACCCAATCATCTTCTTTGAACTCTAAGTCTCTGCGACAAACATCCGAGTAGTATTTTTGACGACTCTGAGCAGTTTTCAACCGCTCTTTTATGATCATAACCTTTTCTATACCCTGATGCACAAGGTATGGTCCTATTAGTTCAGCTTCTCCAACCTCAAACCACCCAATCGGCGATCTACATC
Source organism: Nicotiana tomentosiformis (assembly GCF_000390325.3). Classification (NCBI taxonomy): domain Eukaryota; kingdom Viridiplantae; phylum Streptophyta; class Magnoliopsida; order Solanales; family Solanaceae; genus Nicotiana; species Nicotiana tomentosiformis. The sequence goes on along the minus strand of NC_090815.1, from coordinate 33,231,628 downwards.
TTCTACCATATAAGGCCTCAAACGGCGCCATCTAAATACTAGCATGAAAGCTGTTGTTATAAGCAAATTCTATGAGCGGCAAATGATCATCCCATCTACCCTTGAAGTCAAGCACACATGCATGCAACATGTCCTCAAGCATCTGAATAGTCCGCTCTGCTTGCCCGTCAGTCTGTGTATGGAAAGCCATGCTAAGATTTACCTGCGTACCCAAACCTTGCTGAAACTTCTTCCAGAAATTAGCTATGAATTGGGCCCCTCGATCAGAAATGATGGAAACCGAAGTGCCATGAAGCCTGACTATTTCCTTGATATACAACTGAGCATGTTGTTCCGCAGTGTCGGTGGATTTAACTGGCAAAAAGTGAGCTGATTTTGTGAGTCGATCCACGATCACCCAAATTGAGTCAAACCTACGCGGCGTGCGTGGTAACCCTACCAAAAAATCCATGTTGATCATTTTCCATTTCCACATTGGAATTTCTATACTCTGAGCTAACCCACCGGGCCTTTGATGCTCGGCCTTCACTTGTTGACAGTTTGAACATTTTGCCACAAAGTCCACCACACCCCTCTTCATGTCATTCCACCAGTAAACTTGCTTGAGATCATGATACATTTTTGTAGAACCTGGGTGCACGGAATATCTAGAAGTATGAGCTTCTGCCATGATTCTTTCCCGGAGACCATCTACGTTTGGAACACATAGTCGCCCTTGGTACTGTAATGTACCATCATCCACGCCAAGAGAAAAGGCCGTAGTCTTGTGTTTATGAATCCCCTCCTTCAACTGCACCAATACTGGATCTTTATATTGCTTCTCCTTGACCTCCGTCACAAGCGATGATTCCGCCCTATTCCGCACAATCACTCCCCCTTCATTAGAGTCCGCAAGACGAACTCCCAAACTGGCCAACTGGTGAACCTCCCAGGCCAAGGGCCTTTGACATGCCTCCAAGTGAGCCAAACTACCCATAGACTTCTGACTAAGAGCATCCGCCACCACATTAGCTTTCCCCGGATGATAAAAAATGTCGATGTCATAATCTTTGAGCAACTCAAGCCACCTTCTCTGCCTTAAGTTCAGTTCCTTCTGTTTGAAAATGTATTGAAGACTCTTGTGGTCCATGAATATATCTATATGGACTCCATACAAATAATGACACCAAATTTTTAATGCAAAAACCACCACCGCAAGCTCTAAGTCATGAGTTGGATAGTTCTTTTCATGATTCTTAAGTTGCCTTGAAGCATATGCTATAACCTTACCATGTTGCATTAATACACACCCAAGACCAATCCTTGAAGCATCACAATACACCACAAACCTCTCGGTACCCTCTAGCAGGGTCAATACCGGCGCCGAAGTCAATCTGGATTTCAATTCCTGGAAGCTCCTTTCACAAGCATCGGACCACTGGAACTTAACCGCCTTATGCATCATTTTAGTCAATGGAGAGGCAAGGGTGGAGAACCCCTCCACAAACCTCCTATAATACCCGGCCAAACCCAAGAAACTGCGAATCTCTGTTGGAGTAGTAGATATAGGCCAATCTTTCACCGCTGCAATCTTTTGAGGATCAACCTTAATTCCTTCTCCGGATACGACATGACCCAGGAATGTAACAGATTCAAGCCAAAATTCACATTTCGGGAACTTTGCATACAATTGGTGTTGATGAAGAGTTTGCAGAACTGCCTTGAGGTTATCGGCGTGATCCTCTCGACTTCGTGAATACACAAGGATGTCGTCAATGAATACTATCACAAAGGAGTCGAGGAACAACTTGAAGACTTGATTCATAAGATCCATGAAAGCTGCCGGGGCATTTGTTTGCCCGAAAGACATTACCAAAAATTCAAAGTTCCCATACCGGGTTTTGAAAGCTATTTTCGGAATATCCTGCTCCCTTACCTTCAATTGATGGTACCCGGACCGCAAATCAATTTTGGAGAAGAACTTAGCACCTTGTAATTGATCAAACAAATAATCTATTCTAGGCAATGGGTATTTGTTTTTAATTGTCACTTTGTTGAGTTGCCGGTAATCAATACACATCCTCAGCGATCCATCTTTCTTCCTGATAAAGAGAACCGGTGCGCCCCAAGGCGACACACCCGGTCGGATGAAACTTTTCTCTAGCAAATCCCTTAGTTGTTCCTTTAGCTCTTTTAATTCTGCCGGTGCCATTCTATAAGGTGGAATGGATATATGTTGCGTGCATGTCATCACATCAATCCCAAAACCAATCTCCCTATCTGGAGGAATTCCAGGGAGCTCATCCGAAAATACATCGAGGAATTCATTCACAATTGGTACAGATTGAAGGGTAGGTACCTCAGCAGTGGTGTCCGTAACTCGGATCAAATGGTAAATATACCCCTTCCTGATCATCTTTGTGGCCTTAAGGTAAGAAATAAACCTACCTTTTGGCATAACATTATTCCCCTCCCACTCAACAGCTGGCTCGTTAGGAAACTCAAGCCTCATGATTCTAGCTCGGCAATCGAGTTTGGCAAAACATGAATAAAGCCAAACCATTCCCATTATTACATCAAAATCGATCATCCCTAGTTCAGTAAGATCGGCCATGGTATCCCGACCATGCACCGTGACAACACAATCTTTATAAACCTGTGCGGCCGTATTAAACTCGCCAATTGGGGTAGATACAGAGAACAGCTCATGAAGCTATTCCGGTTCTACCCTGAAGCCCGTAGCAACATAAGGAGTAACATAGGACAAAGAAGATCCGGGATCAATAAGGGCACACACATCATGATATTGAACGGTCAATATACCTGTGATGACATCTGGGGAAGCCTCCGCACTCTGTCGACCACTCATAGCATAGAATCGACTGGGTCCTCCCAAACTCTGTGCACCACTCCTAGCTATACCATGCCCTGTAGGTGCTGAAGAGCCTCGAGCTGGAGGGTGTCCTGAAGATGTGGCAACTATAGGACTGCATGACTGAGTTGTGCCCCTGCCTGTACCCTGACGGGATGCACGACACTCCCTCTGAATATGGCCTCTAATTCTGCATCTGTAACATACTGGCATGTCCAGGTAGCAGACTCCCGAATGTATCCTCCCGCATGGGGCCCTCTGCTGCTGTTGGAATCTCCCCCCTGATCGGCCCTGATGGTGGGACCCCCTGCTGCCCTGACCATGCCTAAAGTGACTCCCCTGCTGCTGACCGTACCCTGATGGCTTGGCACTAGCCGAAGACTGAGCATAACACTGGGATGGCCCTGATGATCCTCCCCGAAAAGCTGATCTCCCACCTCCGAATGAATCCCCAAGGTTGCTCGCTGATCGGGCCCTACTACTACTTTCATGTTCCATCCTGAGCTTTAACTTTCGAGCCTCCGTAGCTTGCCACCATCCTTCCATAGTTCATGTTAGAATTTAGAGCAGTTGTGGCAGCCTCATTAATAACCAAAGGGCTTAGGCCCTGCACAAATCGGTGCACTCTTGTCTCCATAGTCGGCATCATATGAACAGCATACTTCGACAGACGCACGAACTCCATGTGATACTCCCACACATTCCTACTACCCTGTTTAAGGGTCTCAAACTCCACAGCACGGTCTGCCTTAGTCTCGGCAGGCAACAAATGGTCTATGAAGGCATTCGCGAACTTACTCCATCTCGTTGGAGGGCTCCCTGCCCCACGGGAATCTTCCCACATTTCAAACTAGGAATATGCCATACCTTTCAGATGATAAGAGGCCAACTCTACCCCATCTACTTCAGTAGCACGCATAACTCAGAGAGTCTTATACATCTCATCAATGAAATCCTGAGGGTCTGCCCCGGGATCAGTACCTGTGAACACTGGAGGGTCTAACTGAAGGAACCTGTTTACCCTGGAACTAGAAGAATCCTCTTGCGAGCTAAATAGGGTGGGTGCAACATTTGACCTCTGGGCCTGAGAAGCTACTAACTAAGTGAGCATCTGAATAGCTCCCTTAAGATCTCCATCAGAAATACCGGGACCTGGAGCTGGAGGTGGAACAAGTATATCGGTGGGAGGGATTGTGGCACCCTCCGCGGGTATAGGAACTGCGGCAGTATGTTCTGGAATAGACGAATCAGGCAGTGTGATAGAAGAGGGATTATCCTCACCCGCATTATCAAGTAAGGGATCAACAACCACTCTTGGGGTGATATTGGCTTCTTGGCCAATTCTTGCTCTCTTCTTAGGTGCCATTTACTGAAAGTTAGAACAATGCACGAGTTAGGGAAAAACAACCTCGCGTTCCGCTCTATTGCACGATATAGAACAACAATGAAGGTTATCAATCTTAAATGTCCAAGTAGCCCTCTAATTATAGATGTGGTCGATAACATACCGATAAGAAGGGCCCTACTAGACACGGCTCCGAGACATCCTAGGACACTTTAAAATCTTAGGCTTTGATACCAAGTTTGACACGCCCCAACCTCGGAGAGCGCGAATGATGCTCAACCGAGTGAACCTGGTCGAGCAAGCCAATTAAACCTTTCCTACCCGACTCATTCATAACCCAAAAAGGGATCGCATCACCATTTGTAAGACCGGGGAGAGATTAGTTATATAAATATATAAACATTGCTAGTTCATTTTCCATATATGCATTATGCCATAGTTGAGTTTACAAAATACAACTCGGTCCAATGACCGCCCCAACATACATACATGACCCACAAAAAAACGTCTACGGAGCCTCTAAGCATATAAAAGAGCAACATGACAATGTCGGCAACAAGGCCCCGGCTATACCTCAAAATGTGAAAACTTCTACAAAAGAAGGACTACATGACCCCTGGGAGAAAGGGGGCACACCAAGACTGCTGTGAGAAGAGAAAGAGAGCACCACTATCTGCGATCGGCACTATCTGCGATGAAACCACCTACATCCATTCAAAGATGTAGCGCCCCCGGCAAAAGGGACGTTAGTACTATCGAATAGTACTAGTATGTATAGCAAACACCAATCTTAGTAGAATGAACATTGAAACAAAGAGAAGGCAGTCATAATAATCAATAAGTACTTCATAGAAAGACAAATAAAACACCGAGTAAGGATTACAAAGTTTCCAATTCAATCTTTCCATTTTCTTAGATTAATAATCTTTAGTGCCAAAGCTACCGTGTTTTTAAACGGAGTTCGGTCTCGGCCCGACCGGCTAAGCTATCTCAAGTGATACATATCCATATCCACAATGTAAATCAATAATTCCAACACAAATGCTACCATGTGTATGGCATGGCGTCCGATCTCGGCCCGATCGGCTAGGCCATCTCACTTGAGACATAACCTCTTTCAAGTATTCAATCAATTCGCATCTCTTTCTCATCTTTCATTACATGGCACAAATAGCATCATTTATTAAATAGTTCTTGGTACTTTGGCACATTTTAAAATTCAAGTCTTTCTCTTTTTATTCATCAAGTAACGTCATCATTCAAGTCGATAAGTACCATCACATAAGGCATTTCACACATAAGAGAACGAGCTTGGAAAATCATAGTCACATTCTCAAATAGCATGATGACATGGTAAACATCTAAAACAATTAGGGAACATGAATCTTCCAACCCAACACACTACGGCAAACAATTATAGTATGATTAAGTCGGAACTTACACCAAATATTCGGACACCAGGAGTTCGATTCTAGGAAGAAGAGAGTTAGCCATACATACCTCAATTGCGCTTCTTTAGACTCTACAATTATCCGGAACCCTTAGCAACCTCAATCTATTTTAGAAATATACAAATTGAACCCAAAATTAGGAAAACATTCATGGTTCTAGTTTCCTTTTCCACACTCTTTTTACCACACATTCATGCAAGATAAACAACCCTCATACCCATGGACCATATTATTAGTTACTCATTTTCAGTATAAGTTTCAAAATTTTAGGGCTGTGGTATAGATTCTTACCTCTAGGATGGAGGCCTAGATTGCTTTCCTTGATAATCTTCAAAGTTTCAAGCAAGAATTGAAGAATAATTGATGAGGATTACTTTCTCACTCTAAGGCTCCCTCTCTCACTCTACAGTATCAGAAAATGAGCTCAAAATAGACTAAAGGGGGTGTTTTAACGGAAAGGGGGTCGGGTTTTAAATTAAGAAAATGGGTGCCCCGACACAGGTCTGCGGTCGCATATGCGACCGCATAACGGTTATGCGGTCCGCAAAGTGACCGCAGAAATGGCCCTCAAGGCCTGAACTTACGGCTCAGGTATGCGACCACTATGCGGTCCATATACTCGTTCTGCGGTCTCATAATGCGCCGCAGAACTGCCTCCACGAAAACCTAATAGGGATTATGCGATCGATATGCGGTCCGCATAGTGGTGATGCGGTCGCATAATCCACCACAAAGTGGACCTCAAATTTGCCAACGTACTGTTTCACGCTGCGGCCATTATGCGGTCCGCAGAGTGATTATGCGGTCGCATAATGGGCCGCAGAAATGCGTTCTTCTGTGAAATATTTTCCTCTCAGTCCGCAGGAATCTAACTTGGCACCACGAAACCCCAAGTGTTTGGTTAAAATTTTTACGGGTCCTTACACTTAGTGATATTGATATTGATGTGACGCGTGTGCCAGACCATTTGAGCTTAGTTATGATGATCGTTGACTTTTGATCCGATCAGTGCTCGGGCTAGGATTCGCCCCTCCGGAGTGAGGTGATAATCCATGTTACTTTGGGCCCTGTGAGTGCAGGCACTTGGTATGTGGTTAGTGACGGGCTTTGTGCAAGGCACTTGTACAGTGGTAATATTGTTCTTACATGATAATTTAACTGTGAAACTGATGATTTTGTTATTGATACTTGTCATGCTGGCATAGAGACATATCTTCATCATGTTAATTGGTACTTTATATCTTGAAATTGAAGCATCAACTGATTTGTTTGGAAAGCATGCCTATCTTCTTGTTGATGTGATTAAGTTGAACTTGTTATTCTTGAGCGGCTATTATTATCATCATTATCATCATCATCATCATCATCATTACTATTACTATTACTATTACTATTATTATTATTACTATTATTATTATTATTATTATTATTATTATTATTATTATTATTATTATTATTATTATTATTATTATTATTATTATTATGCTACTGTTATTGTTGGCTATTGAAAGTGAGTAGTGGGCTTTTCCAAAAATGTCACTATCTTCAATCCGAGGTTAGGCTTGCTTCTTATAGAGTACATGGGATCGGTTGTACTCATACTACACTCTGCACTTTATGTGCAGATCCAGGTGCTACTAATAGGGCTGATTGGTAGAGAGTTGTACCGGTACCCATTAGTGATTTCAAGGTAGCACTGCCATTTTCGTCCAAGGCCTTGGAGTCCCTTCCCTTAATTTTGTTATTATTGTTCATGTACTTCAGATAGTATTGTATCGTTATCAGACCGTTGTACTTATTTATTCTATTGAGCTTACGTACTCGTTGGCACCGAATTTTGGGATGGCATTTCAGTTGTATATCTATTTGGTCACATTTATTTAACTTATTCAGATTTTGAGAATATTTCCTTACTATTATTGAAGTTTATTTTTGTATATTAAATGTTGGCTTGCCTAGCAAGCAATGTTAGGTACCATCACAAGGATTTAGGGTTGTGACAAGTTGGTATCAAAGCACTAGGTTGCTTATGCCTCAAGATTCGTGAGCAACTATATTATAGTCTTACGGATTGATACGGAGACGTCTGTACTTATCTTCTTGAGGATAATGGAATTTAGGAAAAACTTGTCTTTCTTTCATTCACCGTCGTGCAGATTTGTCTATCCCTAAGTCTGAATTTTTACTCTTCTATTCTCTCACATATGGTGAGGACATGATCGTCAGATGCACCTAAACAGGCACCGGTACCACAGGCTAGGGTCGTGAGAGGCCGGTATTAAGGTAGATGTAGGGGAGGAGCATGTGCCTCAGATAGAGCCCCTGCTCGTGCGGTTGTTGTGGAGCCACCATTAGCACTTGCTGAGGAGCAGGTTCATGACTATAATAAGCTAGAGGTACCAGCTCATGTTCCCCAACGTCTATTTTTTTCACTAGTTATTCATGATGATTTGGTCCGTGTGGATGGGTTGTTCAAGAGTTTAGTGAAGGCCAGGTCATTTCCTACTATACCAGCTACTTCCCAGGAAGAGGGCAGAGCGTAAACTCCAACTACCTGTACCCCAGAGCAAGTGGCTCATGGTTATCAATCTCCTGCAATATTACCAGTTAAGGGAGTTCAGCCTACTGTTGTCGCACAACCTGAGGATATGACCGTGATGTCAGTTGATTAGCTGAAGAGGTTAGATAACTACACAAAGTTATATCCTCCCCACGACAGTGGTACACCTTTATAGGATTCTATGGATTCTTGGATCGTTGTCAAGAGCTTCTGCACAATTTGGGACTAGTCGAGACCATTGGAGTTGACTTCACCACCTCCCAAATGTAGGGTCCGACAAAGAGGTGGTGATAACTTTATTAGTTGGACAGACCAGCATGATCACCTCCTCTTACCTAGGCTCACTTTTCCCGGGTCTTTTTTGAGCATTCAGTGCCCCGCACCAGGAGAGAGGAGCTGAGGAGGCAGTTCGAGGAGCTTTAGTGGAGTCTTCATCCAGTACAGTTCCAACACAGAGTTTGTATCACGCTTAATCTGTTCAGGTATCATCGGTACCAGGTTGTTCTAGTGTTTATTCTGGTTCACAGGGTCTGACTCAGGCCCTACAGTTATTTTCGACCAGAGGTTACTATGATTGTAGAGAGTTGGGGCACATTAGGAAATATTGCCCCCGTCTTCGCAGAGGTCCAATGCAACAGGGAGGTCAGACTATGATTCCCGTACTGGTTGCTACACCCCTCTCTCAGCCAGCCCAGGGGAGTGGTTATCCAGGGAATAGTTGTCCTAGAGAGGGACCTCAGTCTAGTGGAGGTCAGGTTAGATGTTATGCATTCCCAGGGAGGGTCGAGGCCGTTACTTCTGATACATTGATTATAGGTATTATTTCGGTGTGCCAAAATGATGCTTCAGTATTGTTGTATCTTGGTTCTACTTATTTATATGTGTCATCATACTTTGCTTCTTGGCTGGATATGCCTCGTTGTTCTCTTGATTCTCATGTGCATGTGTATACACTTATTGGTGATTCTACTATGGTGGATTGAATTTATCGGTCATGTGTGGTGACTATTTGTGGTTTTGAGATGATGGTGGACTTTCTATTATTAGATACGGTGGATTTTAATGCGATCTTGCGTATGGAATGGTTATCTAACTACTATGTTATTTTGGATTGTCATGCCAAAACCATGATGTTGGTGATGCCAGGGTTGCAGAGGTTGGAGTGGAAGGGTTCTCAGGGTTGCACTCCTAGTAGAGTGATCTCATTTTTGAAGGCTGAACAGATGGTTGAGAAAGGACATTTGGCATATTTAGCCTTTGTCAGAGATGTTAGTATTGATACTCCTACTATTAAGATAGGTCAAGTAGTGATAAAGTTTTCGAAATATTTTCCAGTAGACCTACCGGGCATGCCACACGATAGGGATATTGATTTCGGCATTAATTAGGCACGGGGCATACAACCTATCTCTATTCCTCCATATTGTATGGCTTCGGCGGAGTTGAAGAAATTGAAGGAACAGTTGCAAGAAATGCTGGATAAGGGGTTCATCATACCTAGTGTGTCTCCTTGGGGTGCACCAATGTTGTTTGTTAACTGCCGCACATCGATGATATGTTTATCTAGATTTAGGGAGCCAGGATGTTTTTGAAGGTTGACTTGAGGTCGGGGTATCACCAGTTAAAGATTAGGGCTTCAGACATCCCTAAGGCTGCTTTCCGGACTCATTATGGGCATTATGAGTTTTTGGTGATGTCTTTTGGTTTGACTAATTCCCCAATACTTTTCATGCATTTGATGAACAGTGTGTTCCAATCTTATAAGGATTCCTTTTTCATTATGTTCATCAATGAATCTTGGTGTATTCCCATAGTAGAGAGGAGCACGAGTAGCATTTGAGGATTGTGCTTCAAACTTTGAGGGAGAATAAGCTATATGATATGTTCTCTAAGTGTGAGTCTTGGTTGGACACAGTGGCATTCTTGGGTCATGTGGTATCTAGAGATGGGATTAATGTGGAACCGAAGAAAATTGAGGCAATTCATATTTGGCCTAAACCTTCTACCGCTATAGAGCTAGAGAGCTTTTTGGGTTTGGCTGGTTACTACCGTCGCTTTGTAGAGGGATTTTCATTTATTGCCTCCCCATTGACTAGGTTGACTTAGAAGGGATCTCCTTTTAGGTGGTCGAACGAGTGTCGGGAGAGCTTTCATAAGCTCGAGATAGCTTTGACTATAACTTCAATATTGGTTTTTCCTTCACGATCAGGGTCATATACGGTTTATTTTGATGCTTCGCAGGCTGGCATTGTGTGTGTGTTGATGCAGGATTGTAGGGTGATTGCCTATGCGTCATGCTAGTTGACGCCCTATGAGAAGGACTATCCAGTGCATTATTTGGAGTTAGGAACTATTGTACACGCGTTAAAGATTTAAAGGCATTACTGGTATGGTGTGTCTTCTGAGGTGTATATGGATCATCGAAGTCTTAAACATCTATTCAAGAAAAAGGATGTGAACTTGAGGAAACGAAGGTGGTTAGAGTTATTGATAGAGTATGATATCACTATTCTTTATCATACGAGGAAGACCAATGTGGTAGAAGATGCCTTGAGTAGAAAGACGGAGAGTATGGGGACTTTAGCATTTATTTTAGCAGGGGAGATGCCTTTGGCTATGGATGTTCAGGCTTTAGCCAACATGTTCGTGAGATTTCATATATCAGAGCCTAGTAAAGTCCTTGCTTGTGTTGTAACTCAGTAATCCTTGTTTGAGAGCATTAAGGCTCATCAGTATGATCCACATTTGCTTGACCTTAAGTACACGGTGCATCGAGGTGGTTCTAATGAAGTAAGTATAGATGATGATGGTGTATTGCTGCTTCAAGGCTGGATTTGTGTTCCTAATGTCGATGGGTTGAGAGAGTTGATCTTTGAGGAGGCTCATAGTTTACAATATTCTATTAATCCTAGTGCTGCAAAGATGTATTGTGATTTGAAACGACATTATTGATGGGGGAGGATGAAGAAAGACATTGTTGGATATATTGCTCAGTGTTTGAATTGTCAGCAGCTCAAGTATGAGCACCTGAAACCTGATGGTTTGCTTTAGAAGATTGAGATACCGGAGTGGAAGTGGGAGCACATCACTATGGACTTTGTGGTAGGGTTTTCCATGAACATTGAGGAGATTTGACGTTGTTTGGGTCATTGTAGATGGACCAACCAAGTCTGTGTGTTTTATTCCAATCATAACTTCATACACTTTACAGCAATTGGCTAAGATGTACATCAGGGAGATTGTCCACTTGTATGGTGTGCCTGTGTCTATTATCTCGGATCACGACACTTAGTATACTTTTCATTTCTGGAGAGCGGTTCAACGGGAGTTAGGTATGCAGGTTGAGTTTAGTACTGCATTTCACCCACAGACGGATGGGCAGTCCAAGTAGACCATTCAGATTTTAGAGCATATGTCATAGATTACAGCGGCCAATAGGATCAGTTTCTTCCATTAGCAGATTTTTCATACAATAAAAGCTACCAATCGAGTATCTAGATGTCTCCGTATGAGGACCTATATGAAAAGCGATGTCGTTCTCCAGTTGGTTGGTTTGATCCAGCTAGGGCTAGGTTGTTGGGCACATATTTGGTTTGATATCCCATGTATGATTCTAAACATGTTTGAGGACAGATGTTTGTTTAAGTGGGGGAAATGCAAGAGGTGGAGAATGTAATGACCCAGCTGGGCATTTTATTTATTTCAGCCCCATTCCCTTATTTGATGCTCCCTGTGTGTATTTGTTTTATGTGACTTGCAGGGATGATTGGTTTGGGTTTGGGAAGGTTTTGGAGTGAATTAGAATACTTACTTCCTCGGAATGGAGTTTTGATGGTTCCAAGAGGTTCGTTTGGTGATTTTGCACTTGAAGGTTCCTAGATTTATTTGGCTTTAATTGTCGAATGTTTGAAATTTGAAGGTTTGTAATTTTCATAGGTTTATTGGGGAGTTGACTTTGATGTTATCGGATTTGGATTGTTATTTCGGGACTTGGAATAGGTTTGTTATGTCATTTGGGACTTGTGTGCAAAATTTGGTTGCCTTCCAAGTTGGTTTGATAGGAATCAGACGTTTGGTTAGAAGTTTAGATGCTTACGAACATAAGAGAAGTTCAATTTATGGTTTGATCATCGATTTGTAGATATGTTGACCTTGCATATGTTAGGAGGCTTTGGATGGGTCGGGGTAGTAATTACCGACTTGTTGGTATGATTGGATGGGGTCCCGGGTAGGTCGGGTGAGTTTCGGACCACCCGAAGATTGGTTTAATTACTGATGAATACCGGTGTCTAGTGTGCTTCCTAATCGTGGAGCATGTCTCACGATCGCGAAGGCTTATTTTAGGCAACATTGTTATTCTTCTTCACGTTCATGAACTGGGTGTCGTGTTCGCGCAGTGTTGGGGCCATTTGTCTTTGCGTTTATCGGCGAAGGGCTCACGTTCGCGTAGGCTTTGGTTTCCTGTGCATCTCATTCGTTAGAGTTTGACCGTGTTCGCAAAGGGTTAACTAGAGGTTGAGGATTTTTGTGCTTCGAGAACATGAGGTTGTGGCCACGTTCGTGAAGGTTATCAATGGGAAGACTTTTAAGAGTTCTAATTTCGGGAACCCATTATTTCATATTTTGATCCCTAAACTTGAATATGAGAGATTTTAGAAGAAAGTTTTTAAATAAGGCATGAAGGTGAGTGATTTCTACTTAATTTTAACATTTCATATTGTTTCCTGATTGATTATTACATATAGATTATGGGCTTTGAAAGACAAATTTGGGAATTTTGACTATGATCTTTGGAGAGTGAAAAGTGGAGATTTGAACCCCTATTCGGAGTCGGATTTGGATGAAACATGTATATTTGGACTCATCTTCGAATGGATAGTCGAAATTTGTGACTTTTCTAGGATTCCGGAAAGTGAGCTTGGGTTGAATTTTTGGTTGACGTTTTGCAATTTGATAATGATTGGAGCGTTATTACTTGGAATCGATTCCTATAGCATGGTTATACGTTATTGATTTGTTTTTCGCTAGATTTGACCTGTACGGAGGCCGATTCAAGAAGCAAGAGAGTTTTGAGGTATTAATTCTTGCTCTTTGAGGTCAGTATCTTGCTTAGTCTTAGTTTGAGGGTATTTTCCCTGTAGTTTACGATGCTTGCTTTGTGTTGGGAGTAACAGACATATTTGGTGACGAGAGTATATGCATATACCATGGTTATTCATTATTCGGGTAGACTTTAGGATGTTATGTGCCTTATTTCCTAACATTCCTTCATGTTACAGTGTTCTCTGTACTTTTGTGACTACCTGAACGATTATTCATGCTAGAAATCATGTCTAGGTGCTTATCCGTTTGAGACATGATAGGGCTATTTTGCCTTAATTTTAGTCATATTTTCTTCAGTCATAATAGTATACCAGAGTGTTATATCACCTTCTCTATATACTTAATACATGTTATCTCACATGTTGTTAGTGTCGTTACTAGTGTGATACAGGTTTGAGTGATTTGTGGCACGTTGGTATAATTTTTGCGGTATATTGATTTGCTATACTTTGAGATGTTGGCATATTGTGATTTGTGTTTATTAATGACTAAATTGAGGCCATAGAGCCACGTTAATATTGATATTGAGGTGACACGTACGCCAAACCCCCTATTGGGCTGAGTGTTATTGATATTGAGGTGATGCGTGCACGAGGCCATTTGGGCTGAGTTATGATGATTGTTGACTTTCGATCCAATCAGTGCTTGGCAATTTTTTATTCCGGAGTTAGGTGATAACTCATGTTACTTTGGGCCCTATGAGTGCAGGCACCTGGTATGTGCTTAGTGAGGGGCTTTATGTAGGCACTCGTATAGTGCTGAGATTTTGCTTACTTGATGATTTAATTGTAAAATCATTGATTTTGGCATTGATACTTGTCATGAAAGCATAGAAATGTATCTTCATTGGTACATTATATTGTGAAATTGATGCCTTAATTCATTTTATTGGAAAGCATGCCTATCTTCCTGTTGAAGTGATTAAGTTGAACTTGCTATTCTTGAGTTGCTATTCTTTTTGCTATTATTATTTTTTTGTTAATGTTATTGTTGGTGGTTGAAAGTTAGTAGCAGACTTTTCCAATCTCGTCATTGTCTTCAATCCAAGATTAATGTTGCTACTTAAAATGTAGATGAGGTTGGTTGTGTTCATACTACAATCTACACTTTATGTGCATATCCAAGTGTTGTTGGTAGAGCTGATTGCTATGGAGTTGCACCGATACCTATTGCTGATTTAAATGTAGCACTAGTTTTTCCATTTGCAGGCCTTGTAGTCCCTTCCCTTACTTTTGTTATTATTGTTTATGTACTTCAGACATCATGTATCGTTATCAGACCATTGTACTTATTTATTTTATAGAGATCAAGTACTCGTTGACACCGGATTTTGGGATAGTATTTTAGTTGTATTTCTATTTGGTTTCTGTTATTTAACTTATTCTACTTTAGATACCATTTCCTTACTACTATTGAAGTTTATTTTTGTATATTAAATGTTGGCTTGCCGAGCAAGCAGTGTTAGGCATCGTCACGCCTTCGGTAGGATTTGGGGTTGTGACAGTGCGCTAACATGGCTCTCGAACAACCATGAGCTTTGGTGGGTTCTCCACCTCTATCCTGGGCCCTGACTCTCTTGGTTCTGCTCCGAGGCTCTGGCTCTCTGTCAATCGCTGCCACTGTTGCACGCATTCTCACCATATGTGAGAGAATATAAGGGAGATATTTAAACTAGCGACAAAATGAACCGCACGATAAGGAGTGAAGAAATGGAACTTTCCTAAAGACATATAGCCTCTCAAAGATAAGTACAGACGTCTCTACACCGATCAACAAGACTCTACAAGGACTGCTCATGACTCATGAGACCTTTTAAACCTAGCGCTCTGATACCAGCCTGTCATGACTCAACATCTCATAGACCATAATGCCATCTAACCTCCACTTACTAGGCAAGACAACATTATGTATTAATTATCAAAATAGATTATAAATCCTTTATTAACTATACAATGCTAATTTAAAGTGAAATAAATCTCAATGTATCATAATCGACAGAATAAAGAAAAACAATATCTGATAAAATAACTCCCAAAACTCGGTGTCACTGAGTATATGAGCTTTATTATTAACATAACTATAAATTTGATAAATAAATACAATATTGTCTGAAATGAAGTAAAATACAAAAATAAAGAAGAAGTGACTTCAAGGTCTTGCGAACGATCATGCAACACTACCTCGAGTCTCCTAATAAAGCTATTGGGCACCTTCCTAGTCTCCACTAATACTGATGCATGAATCTACACATATGGTACAGAAGTGTAGTATGAGTACAACGGGCCACATGTACTTAGTAGGTATCAGGTCTAACCTCGAAAAAGTAGTGGCGAGGGATCGACAATAAATACTTACTCTCATAATCAATAAAAATAACAGGAATTAAAAAAGGAAATACTCGTGTCACGACCTAAAATCCACTGTAGGCCATGATGGTGCCCAACGTCGCCGTTAGGCAAGCCAACGGTTATCTATCAACTTAATTTTTCATTTTTTTTAATTTTATAAAATGATAAGCATTATTAAGTAAAGGATTCAATACGTTTATAAATCATGAATACTTAAAATATTAGTAAGATATAAAATAAAAGATGATAATATTAAGACGAACCATAACAATCACTAGAGTATCCCCAAAATCCGGTGTCACACGTGCATGAGCATTTACTAAGGAGTACTATAATAATACAACATCTATCCGAAATGTAAATAAGACAGGATAGAGTAAATAGTACGATGGAGACTATTTGGGTTGCGATACGTAGCCTGGAATGCAGCTCACCAAAAGTCTCCTCAGCAACTGCGCTTACGCGCCACCAAATGAACATGTTAGATCCTGCACATTTAGTGCAGAAGTGTAGCATGAGTACGTAAATCAACTCATACCCAATAAGTATCTAGCCTAAACCCGAAGAAGTAGTGACGAGGGGTCGACATCGACACTTACTAGAGGTCCAATAAAGCAGTATGATAATTCATAAATGGATATGAAGCACAACAGTAATAATGGGGTAAGACTGTAATTTACATAATCTTCCAAAAACAAATTTAAGATATAAATTTCTTAATATCATATTCTATCTCAACAGCTCAGATATATCAACTGCCAGTATCAAACAGATAAGGAATACCATATAAAATGCCAGGCATCAGTAGAAGGAAATATCTCGCGAATATTCGGACTGCTAGCGATATAATGCACGATTATTTCGAGGTCGTACGGCCCGATCCAGAGTGGTGTGTACACTGCCTAGGGTCGGTCGGCATGAACAAGAGATGCATCTCAATATACTGCCGAGGCTTTCTGCCCGCTCCACATGAAAGGAAGGAACTTATCGAATTACGAGTCATGTGCTTACAATACAAGTACATAAGCATAAAGTGAATATACCCTTTACCGTTTAACATATATTTTTCCAACAACTAATATATATTCCTAAATAAATTTCAATTATAAATTCACTTAATTAAGCTAGCAAAAATGAATTCAAATAATACAAATATTACATGATAATGTCCTAAGTCTACCCAGACATAAAAATATTTTAGCTACGTACGGACTCTCGTCACCTCGTGTGTACGTAGCACCCACAACTAGTGGCACATAACAATTACATCACCTAGGAGGTAGTTTCCCCCTCACAAGGTTAGACATGAGACTTACCTTGCTTTAAAATCCGATAATTGGCTCCAACTCCTCTCTAAAACCTCAAACCGATGCCCATCAATCCGAAACTCGTCAAACAACGTGCAAACCAATCAAAATATACCAAAACACTCTTAATTAATCAATTTATAATAATTCTCAACTCCGCTCTAAAAGTCAACAAAGTCAACCCCCGGGATCACGTGCCCGAATTTCAAAAATATTTGAAGATAAACATTACCATAGCACCATGAACTCGATTATATAATTTATTCTCAATTTCATGTCAAATTTCGTGGTCAAAATCCTAAAATACCATTTCTAGGTTTTCATCCAAAAATTCCATAATTTCTATCAAATTCCATGTTAAAATCCATATATAACCCTTGTATTTAACTCGAAACAAGTAGGAATAACTTACCTTATGATATATGGCGAAAATGATCTTCAAGAATCACTCCAAATCGCCCCACATGTGCTCCAAGAACTTAAAAGTGAAGAAATGAGCTTAAAATCCCGAAATTAGATGTTTAATACACCTGCCAGGTCTCCTTCTTCGCGATCACGGTCATAAGCCACACGATCGCAGTTAACAAAAGTTCTAGCAACGTTTCCTTCATTGCGATCACGGCCAAAATCACGCGATCGGAATGTACAATTTGTGTTTTCTTCTTCACAGACACCCTGCAGTATAATGGCCATAACTTTTTGTACAGAATTCCAAATTACAAACGGTTTGATTTTTGGAAAACTATATTCAAAAGCCTACAACTTGCATTTTGGGATAATCTCCTAGTTCTTTATAGATGCAAGATATAAGCTTTCGAAGTCATACCACTAACAGCAGCAATTCCTTCTACGCGATCGCGACCTTCCTCCCGCGATCGCGATTCACATGGCATGGAACAACACTTTACTCTTCGCCATCGCATCCCAAACATCCACCATCGCATTTCACACCCTCGACACCAATTATCAGTAGTTCCAAAAGTCCTAAAGTGGTCTGAAACCACCCCAAAACTCACCCGAGGTCCGCGGAACCACGTTCAATCATTCTAACAAGTTTATATACGCAATGTAAACTTTTCTGAAGGCTCGGAACACAAATAACAACATCGAAACCAAGAATTAAAGATCAAACTCAATTTCTTAAACTCTCTTAACTTTCAAACCTTCATCCTTCGTTGAACGAGTCCGAATCACACGTAAATATTTCGGAATGACGCCAAATTTTACGTGCCAGTCATAAATCATGATACGAACCTATTCCAAGGATTGGAACCCCAAACGGATATTGATAACACCAAATTCCACTTCAAACCAAACTTAGGAAATTCTAAAACCTTCAAAATGCCAACTTTCCATATTAAGCGCCGAAATACCCCCGGATCACCCGATAATCAACCCGAAGATATACCTAAGTCCGAAATCATCATATGAACCTATTGGAATCTTCAAATCTTGATTTCGAGGTTTACTCAAAAGGCAAACCCTGGTCAACTCTTCCAACTTAAAGCTTCCGAATTTAGAATTTTCTTTCCAAATCAATTCTGAACTTCCCGAAATTCAATCCGACCATACGTACAAGTCATAATACCTGTAGGGAAGCTACTCAAGGCCTCAAACTGCCGAATGATACACTAGAGCTCAAAACGACCAGTCGGGTCGTTACAACTCGGAAATATTAAGTCATGAATATTAAGGTGCACAATCAATGAATAATGTAATTCTGTTCTGAATAAGGATAATAACATATGATCCAGTACACCAAGTCTGACTGGTATGACAATGATAAGCTTCTCGAATAAATGAGGAAAATATGAGAAAATATACCAAGACTCGTATATAAATTTGATATGCATCAACTAGCATTTATATGAAAGCTTCTACATGAGCCTAGATTGTCTATGCATGCCCAAGGCTCACCTTTCCATTATAACCCTATACCAATACAAGTCCCAATCTCTTAACACAAACCATGCAAATACATGCACCCAACACAAATCCATGTGTGTGGTACAAATCCATATACCCATTACAAATCCATGTGCTTACGTTCTCAATGCCTAATGTAGCATAAGTGAACATCTGACTCTAGAGGAATTGATCCAAATCCAAGTATTTAATAGCTCAATAGTACTTGCACGGACAACTCACGTGCCATAACATTACCAATATCACAATAACCGCATGACAAAAATATCGTGCCATAATCATCTCGACTGCACGCTCAACTCATGTGTCATAATCTCAGTCCATATCAAGTATCTAAATTTCAAAATATGTCCCTAATCACAAGAGGTAATACATATGTAATAGACCAGGATATAGATAGAAAATATGTGAATAAGTTCACAAAAGTAGGGTGTGACTACATCTAATCACGTGACTCCACATTGAGAATATAGCTTATCATGCCCAATGAACGAATAATAAAGCCTAGGTATGGTCTCTAACATGCATAATAACACCCACGTAGTCACGAAGTCATAAATCAGAAAAGGCAAGTATAAGATTACGGCTAATCATAAAGCACCACATAGCGATAGTATCATATCAAGTCTGAGCTAACAAGTCGTGGGTTTAAGAACAATTCATACATGATTAAGATTAGCCACATATTTATTATGACAATTAAAGCATGTATAAATAATTCACAAAAATCAAACTAGGCATGGTGTAGGCCTATGTTTACACATGCGTGGTCAAACCCCAAGCGTACTCATATATGCTATCTACTTCGTGTATATATATATATATATATATATATATATATATATATATATATATATATATATATATATATATATATATATATAGAGAGAGAGAGAGAGAGAGAGAGAGAGAGAGAGCTCCCAAAAGACTTTTGGGGAAAAGTTCCTTCTTAACAAGGCTAGACAAAAGACTTAATGGCTAGTTTTAACCTTTAAATACCCCATTTCCTTTAGAAATTACCTCTGAACAACTCCAATATAGCCAAATAATACTCAATGAGGTCAAACAATGTTGTAGGAAGCAATCTAAAATCAAAAGGCTTCAATATTAATAACTTTAGAAAACTCAACGCACAAAACAACCCCGAGCCCCCAAGGTCAAAACCAAAAGTTTCTTATAAAATCAGGTTACCCATTCATAGATTAATCCACTAATGAATAAGGGTAATCATATTAAAATACAAAAAATGAAGTTATATACTGACCCCTATGTTGAAACGAGAAGAACCCTTGGAAATCACCCAAATTTGAGCTCTTAAATCCCAAAATTTGATTTTAAATGAATGAAATAATGTAATATTTTTAAACCACTCAGGGGCTTTGCATATGCGGACCTAACTTCACACCTACGCTATTTACTCACTTGTGGCTCTCCCTTGCAAACCCCTTTTCGCTCCCGCGGTGCACCGCACCAACAATTTGTTCTGGTACTAAAATGGACACGACTCTCTTATATGGCCTTAAAATTCAAAGGTTCTTGTTGATATGGTTCCCTAATCACGATACGAATATAGTGGTTTAATCAAAACACAATTTAGAGATCATTTTCTTAATGTGGTACCGTTTATGCTCAAACAATGATATTGAAACATCAAATTCGAGGTCATTATGGACAAACTGACCAAGTTTGTGCATTTCATTTCATCATGACTTCCCACTTCCTACACTTCGTAGCGGTTGGCTAAGATGTACATCAAGGAGATTGTCCTCTTACATGGTGTGCCTGTGTCTATTATCTCGAATCAAGGCACTTAGTTTACATTGCACTTTTGGAGAGTCGTTCAGCATGAGTTGGAGAGTGAGCTGAGAACCACATTTCACCCTCAAACAGATGGGCAGTCCGAGCGGACCATTCAAATATTGGAGGATATATTGAGGGTCTGTGTTATTGATTTTAGAGGCAAATGGGATCAGTTTCTACAATTAGCAAAGATTGCATACAACAATAGTTATCAGTCTACTATCTAGATACCACCATATAAGGGCTTATATGGTAGGTGATGTCGTTCTCCAATTGGTTAGTTTGATCCTGGTAAGGCTATTAGTGGTGCTTTTTATAAGGTGCAATTGATTCAGGTTCGACCTCATAAAGCGCAGTCCAGGCAAAAGAGTTATGTTGATAGGAAAGTTTGTGATGTGGCTTTCATGGAGGGTGAGAAAGTCCTTGTCTGAGTTTCTCCTATGAACGGCGTGATGAGATTTGGGAAGAAGGGCAAGTTGAGCCCTCGGAATATTGATCTATTTGAGGTGTTAGTGAGAGTTGGTGAGTTATCCTACATACTCACTTTTCCACCCTACTTGTTTGGAGTTCATCTCGTGTTTCATGGTTCCATGTGTCAGAAGTATTATAAGGATTGATCACATGTGTTGGATTTGATCTCAATGCAGTTGGATGAGAATTTGGCTTATAAAGAAGAGCTGGTGGCCATATTGGATAGGTAAGTTCGGAAGCTGAGGTCTAAAGATATTGCATCAGTGAAGGTTCAGTGGAGAGGTCAACCGGTCTAGGAGGAGACTTGGGTGACCGATCATGATATGCAGAGAAGATATCATTATCTTGTCGTCATCCCATGTATTATTTCAAACCCGTTCGAAAGTGAATATTTGTTTGAAAGGGAGATAATGTAACTACCCGGCCTGTCATATTGTATATTTGAGCCTCGTTTCCCTATTTGATATTTCCCATATTCTTATTTGTAGTTTTATGACTTGCTGGGATAATTGGTTTGGTTTTGGGAAGGTTAGAGAGTGAATTGGAACACTTAGTTCCATTGTTGGAAGCTTGAGTTGTAAGAGTTTATCAAGGTTTAACTTCTGAGTAGATGACCTCGAATTGGTGATTTGATGGTTTCAATAGGTTTATATGATAATTTTGGACTTATACATATGTATGGATTTGAATGTGAAGGTTCCTAGGATGTTTTGGCTCTATTTGCTGAAAGTTGGCAATTTGAAGATTTGGAGAGTTCATAATTTTTATTGGGAGTTGAAGTTGATGATATCGGATTGGGATAGTTTTTCCAAAACTTGGAATTGGTTTGCTTTGTTATTTGGGACTTGTTTTCAAAGTTTGGTTGTTATCCGAAGTGGTTAAGCATGAATCGGATGCTTGGTTAGAAGTTTAGAAGCGTATGAACTTAAGAGAAGTTCGATTGATAGTTTGACCTTTGATTCATAGATGTGATGGCTCTTATGTGTTTGGAGTATTTGGATAGGTCCAGTTAGTGTTTACAAACTCGTTGACCCAGAGCTTGTTTTGGTGTCTGGTGTGCTTCGCGATCGTGGAGCATGTCTCATGATCACGGAGGGTTATTTTGTGTGATGAACCGGCCGGTCGTTTTGTGTATTACAAATACCTTCCCCTAATTATTGCCACTTATATGTTCATTTGTGGTTTTTTGACTTACCGCGATGGTTGGACCGGTTTCGGGAATGTTTCGTAGTGAATTGGGACACCTAGTCCCATGGTTGGAAAAAGTTGAAAGAGTTGACCGGAGTTTTATTTTTGCGAGGATGACTCAAAAAAGTTTTCCGATGATTCCAATAGCTTTGTATCGTAATTTTGGAATTTGGCGTATGTCCGAATATTGATTTGGAGGTCCGTAGTTTGATTTGGTGCTTTTTGGAAAAAATTAGAAAGTTGAAAGGTTTGGAAGGTTAAAAGCTTTAACTGGGAGTTGAAATTGTTGATATTTGGTTCGGATTTTGGTTTCACGAGTTGAATAGGTTCGTTCTGTCATTTCGGACTTGGATGCAAAATTTGAGGTCATTCGGAGTTGATTTGACATGATTCAGCATGAATTTTGGAAGTTGGATGTTCATTAGTTCATTAGGCTTGAATTGGGGTGCGATTCGTAATTCTGATATTTCTTTGTGTGATTTGAGACCTCGAGTATTGTGTTGCCTTTTAGTATTGGTTGGTGCGATTTAACGGGGTACCAGGGGTATCGGGTGTGTTTCAGATGAGTTTACGAACATTTTCTTCCTGTTTGGACAGCTGATCTAGTGTCTGGTGTGTTATTCTTTGCATTCGCGGCACAGTGGTTGCATTTGCATAGGGTCTCCTTGGTTTGTAGGTGAGTTGTTCTTCATGTTGGTGAGTTGGTGACCGCGATCGTGATGCTTTTAGTTGGCATTGGCCTTCGCGAATGCAAACAGGGAGCCACATTCATGTTAAAGGGAGGCTAGTTGGGGGCATCAAGCCTTAAGCATTCGCGTTCTTGAGAGAGCCTTCGCGTTCACATCGGCATGGGATCGTTTGGTCATCACGTTTGCGATAAGGACATCGCGTTCATGAAGGAGGTTTTGGCAGCTGGCGAAGTTTGTGCTTCGCGAACGCGAGGATTCTTCCGTGTTCGCGAAGGGTAATGTCTGTGCAAATTATATATACTCTATTTTGAGGGATTGGTCATTATATCACATTCTAAATTAGAGAGCTCGGTTTTGGGCGATTTTGGAGGGTATTTTCACGATTTGGATCGGGGTAAGTGTTTTTTACTCGGATTTGTTCATTATTCATGATTCCATCTTTGTTTTTAGCATGTAATTGGTGAATTAAATTGAAGAAATGGGGGATTTTAGTAAAACTTCCTAAAGTGAAAATTGAGGACTTGAAGGTCGATTTGAAGTAAAAATTGGATTAAATTGGTGCAGTTGAACTCATAATTGAATGGGTATTCAGAATTTATGAGTTTGACCAGGTTTCGAAGTACGAGCTTAGGGTTGACCTTTTGATTTTGATAAATATTGAAGATTTATTATTTGAAGTTGTTTCCTACGGCATTATTTATTTATGTAAAGTTGTTTGTGACTAGATTCGAGTCGTTCAGAGGCCAATTCACATGGGAACGACTTTTTGGAGTATTGATTTGCGCATTTTGAGGTAAGTAACATATCTAAATTTAGGTGTGAGGCTATTTAACCTTGGGAACTATGTTATATGAGAGGTATTAGGGTGACGTACATGCTAGGTGACATGTGTGTGTGCTTGCACCGAAGTGTTCATATTTAGAGGTGGCTTTTAGAATATTATGGGATTGTTTTGCTATCATGCCTTATTGTATCTGTGTTTGAAAAACATGTATGATTAATTGAGTTCTAATTCATATTAGAAATCATTTCTAGGCTATGTGCTACTTGTTTGAGACTTGATAGGGTTATTCTTGCCATTTCTAAGCTATTTGCCTTAATTTTACACATACTCTCAGTAATGATGCTATATCCGTGTATAATATCTCTATCTCAGTACTTTCTTATTTGATTTCGCACACATTGTTGATGCCTCATATGTGTTGCACTAAGTATTGTGAGATGTGATTATTTGAGACTTGAGTAGTTAAAGACTGAGTTTGGGCCATAGAGCCGATTTGTTATTGATTTTGAGGTGACGCGTATGCAAAACTCATATTGGGCTAAATGCTATTGTTTTGGGGTGAAGCATGCACCAGGCCACATTATTTGGTCTATGTGATTATTATTAGCGCTTGGGCAGGTTCCATCCCTCCGAAGTTTGATATGCCAGCAGTGGGCGCAAGCACAATGTTTTATATACATGCTTGATGATGGGCAGTTATGCCAGGCACCCGTACAGTGCTAAGCGTGATTATTCTTGATGGATCGAAGGTGATATTGTTTATTTGACATGTGTATTTGACATGTAGGCATAGAGATGTACTTTCCCCATGCTACCTGGTAAATAAAATTCTTTATCCGTGTTGAGCTTTAACAGTTATAAATGGAAAGCATGCCTAAATTCCCGATATGTGAACAAACTGAACATGATATTGAGCTACATGCTTACACTATTTTCCTTTACATCCTGAGCTGTTATTATTTGTTCACAATGGTCACTGACTGTTCGTCACTTCTATCAGCCCAAGGTTATTTTTGTTACTTATTGAGTACATGGGGTCAGTTGTACTCATACTAAACTCTGCACTTCGTGTGCAGATCCAGGTAGTTCTGGACGAGGTGATCTATATAGTTCTGTTGCTACCAGCTTTTGGGAGACTATGAGGTAGCTGTTATACCGTCTGCACACCTTGAAGTTCTCTTTCATTATTTCTATTATTATTGTTCTACTATTCAGAGAGTTGTATTGAGAACTTGGCCTTGTATTTTGATACTCGGTAGTACTCATGTACTCGTTGACACCATATCGTTGGGATGGTTATAGCAGTATTCTAGTTGTTTTTATCAGCTATTGAGTTTATTAAATGATATTCAGCTGTTGAGGTTTTCAGCTATTTAGTTTATTAAATAATATTCATTCAAACTCATTGTTATTTTGTGACTGTTGGCTTGCTTAGAAAATAGTGTTAGGCGTCGTCATGGCTCCCGTGAGAGTTGGTCATGAAAAGTTGGTATCAGAGCACTAGGTGTCTTAGGTCTCACGAGTTATGAGCAAGTATAGTAGAGCCTCACAGATCGGTATGGAGACGTCTGTACTTATTTTCGAGAGGCTACCGAACTATAAGGTAACTTTACTTTCTTGCATTCTTGTCGTGAAAATTTGTTATTCCCAAATTTTGAACCTTGACTCTTCTATTCTCTCACCGATGGTGAGGACACGTGCAGCCGGATCAGGCGGACGACCACCAATACAACCATTTATGGCCGCAAGAGGTTGTAGCCATGGTAGATGCCGAGGTGGGGCTTGTACTACAGCCAGAGCAACACTTGTGGACCTACTAGTTGCTCCAGTTGAGGAGCAGGTTCTAGTCACTATTGAGCCGGTGGGACCAGCTCAGGCACTAACAGCCCATTGTTATTCCTGGCCTTCAAGAGGGCTTGGCCTAGATTTTGACTATGTTCACAAGCCTGGCTCAGGCGGTCTCGATTCTTGTTGCACCAGCTACCTCACAGGCTGAGGGGGTGCCCTGATGCCCGCCGCCCGTACTCCAGAGCAGCTAGCTCAAGGTCTTCAGACACCGAGGGTGTTACCAGTTTGGAAGTCTCAAACCACTAGAGTTCAGCGGAGTAGAGTCAAAGGATGCTCAGGATTTTGTAGATCGGTGTCAGTGGATTCTTCGCACATCGGGTATTTTGGAGACCAGTGGAGTTATATTTACCACTTTTCATCTGAGAGGGGCTGCCTACAGATGGTGCCAGGCAAATGAGTTGAGTAGGCTAGTTGACACAGTGCCACTTACATGGCATGAGTTCTCAGTTCTCTTCTTAGAGAGGTTTGTTCCACAGACTCGTAGAGAAGATCTGGATAGAGATTTTGAGCAGCTACGCCAGGGGGATAATCGTACCGATTGTGAGAAAGTTTTTGGAGGTGTTTATAGCAGATTTACTAAGTATGCCACCTGATAGGGATATTTAATTTTGTATTGAATTGGTTCTGAGCACTCAACCTATTTATATCCCTTCATATCGCATGGCTCCTGCTGAGTTAAAAGAATTGAATGAGTAGTTGCAGGATTTGCTTGATAAGGGGTTCATTAGATCGAATGTTTCTTCTTAGGGTGCGCCAAATTTGATTGTGAAGAAGAAGTATGGTTCTATGAGGATGTGCATTGATTATCGGCAGTTTAATAAGGTCACTATCAAGAACGAGTATCTATTGCCTCATATTGATGATTTGTTTGACCAGTTTCAGGGTGCCAAGGTGTTCTCCAATATTGATTTGAGACTTGGCCATCATCAGGTGTAGATTAGGGCTTCGGATGTCCCTAAGACAGGTTTTAGGACTCAATATGATTGTTCTTGTGTCATGACCCAAAACCGCCACTGATCGTGATGGCGCCTAACTCCACTTTCTAGGCAAGCCAATCATAACATTTGCAGAAAATAATAGCAAAGATATAATAAATGACTAAAAGTCGAATAAGCATAGATAATACAAAATCATTACAAAAATCACGAGAAACTGATAACGCCTAGTCATGAGCTCTACAGCACAAATACAAGTATGCTAATATTTAATACTGTCTAAAACAACAATAGTATGAAATATGGGAAGAGTCGTCAAGGACTACAATCAGGAAACAGCTCTACCTCAGTCTCAACAGCACAACAACAGCTCAGCTCACAATGCTCAACTGGGTCGAATTCCTAAATCTGCACAATTAAGTGCATAGTGTAGTATGAGTATAACCAACTAAGCATAGTGTACTGAGAAAGTATCATGACTAACCTTGGTTAGGTAGTGGCAAAAATTGCCAATTATGCTCACTTACCAACCTATTCAGTTCAAAAATATGCAAAGCAACATTACAGAAACTAAGCATGAAATACAGGTACAACCAATCAGAGCACATCGAGAAGATGTGCATAAGTCTTCTAACAGTTTAATAGTTCCTCATATAGAGAAGATATTAGTGTAACACTAATGAATCATCAACATTTGCATATAGAGAAGATGTGCATAAATAAGCAAGTCCAAGTGCACAAGTTAATATATAGAGAAGATATGTATCATGATTCCATTCTTTAGTCAAAGAAACTGTCACGACCCAAAATTTCCCACCGACGGGACCGTGATGGCGCCTAACATTTCACTTGCTAGGCAAGCCAACGTTAGAGAATCATTAAACCAATTCCTTATTTCCATTCAGTAAATAACAATAATTAACTAAGATGAAATATAATAAGTGCGAAATATTTTAAAACTGTATTAATTACTACCACCCGGATCTGGAGTCACAATTCACGAGCATTCTTGAATTTACTACAAGTAATAGTCTGAACGAAATACAAATGTCTGAATGAAAGAAAATAGTAGGACATAAAAGATAGACGGGGACTTCAAGGTCCGTGAACGCCGACAGATCTACCTTGAGTCTCCGGACAGCGGACCAATAGCAAAATCTCGATCAACCAGAGCCGGAATCAAAATCTACACAGAAAGTGCAGAGTGCAGCATAAGTACAACCGACCCCATGTACTGGTAAGTGTCAAGCCTTAACCTCAGCGAAGTAGTGACGAGGCAAGGACAAGACACCCACATATAACCTGAACAATATAATTATGCTAGTGGCAACAACAGTAAATAAAGAAATAATGCAGAAATAATGGGAAGCGGACATACAGTGGAGGAATACAACATAAAGAGTGAGAATAATGAAAAGACAGAATTAAACCGAAAATCCTTAAACGAATTGAGCAATTAAAACAACAAAGAAAAATTGCACGGCATCACCCTTCGTGCTTTTTCTCTCAACCTCACCAACTAAATAAATAGAACGGCACGACATCACCCTTCGTGCTTTTACTCTAAACCTCACCAAATAAATAAATAAAACGACACGGCATCACCCTTTGTGCATTAAACCTCTCATAATATACACGGCATCACCCTTCGTGCTTTACGCTCTTCTTCACAATATAAATAATGCATGCACGACATCACCCTTCGTGCTTCACACTCCTCCTCACAATATAAATAATACATGCACGGCATCACCCTTCTTGCTTTACACTCCTCCTCACAAATCACAGAATCAATAACAACGAATAGATAGGAGTATCACAAAGAAACCAGTATTTTACCCATACTCGAAAGTAACCTCAACCTTGAATAAATATTTGAAACTTACCAAATCTCAATGAAAGCAGATATAAGTAACCCAACATTTCAAATAACCCGCTAAGCATGGATAGTAGAATTTAAGGCTACAAAATAGACAAGAAGAGAATTTTACTCGCATACTATGACTCGACAATGACGCATAGATGCTTGTCACCTCACTTATACATCGTATTTAATAACCAAACACGCAGCAAAAAAACACTTAATACTTATTCCCTCAAGCCAAAGTTAGACACGATACTTACCTCGCTCCGAAAGCCACTTAATTCTCAATCACAGCTTTTCCTTTGGAATTCACCTCCAAACTACTCGTATCTATTCAAAAATGACTCAATAACATCAAATATTTCTAAAGAAATCAATTATATTGCATAAATAAAATTTCCCGAATTTTCCTCCAAAAAGTCAAAAAATCGACCCCGGGGCCGATTGGTCAAAACCCGACCTTCTGACCAATATCCATTTACCCATTCTTCCCCGAGCCCGAATATATAATTGGTTTTGAAATCCGACCTCAAATTAAGGTCTAAATCCCCAAATTTCTGAAATTCCTAGTTTCTACACTAACCCCTAATTCTACCATGAAAACTCTAGATTTTAGGTTGATAATTCAAGAAATATAAAGGGTAATTGAAAGAAAATGGTTTAGAATCACTTACCAACACTTTGGGGAAGAAATGGCTCTTGAAAAAACGCCTTTCACCATTTGGTTTTTGAGAAAAATGAATTTTTGGCTAAATCCTGTGTTTGGATGATGTTAAGTGCTGGGAGACAGTGTACATCGCGTTCGCGAGAGCACTGTCGCGTTCGCGAAGAGTATAGGCTGCCAAGCCTTCGCGTTCGTGAGACAGTGTTCGCGTTCGCATAGGCTACCCACCATGGCCTTCGTGTTCGCGAGATATTGCTCGCATTCGTGTTGAAGGAACGATCGACTCTCCCACAGGTGTGCCTAACACTACGCGTTCGCGACGAGCTGGTCACGTTCGCAAAGGGTAACGCCCCAATCGCTCCGCGTTCGCAACCAAGCCTTCGCGTTCGCGAAGGAGAAAACTTCAGCTGCCCAATTTACTCTTCGCGTTCGCGAGAGTGCGTTCGCAAACACGAAGAAGGACATGCCAAAACACCTGCTACAGTAAAATACCAGATTTTCAAAGTCCAAAACCCCCTGTGGCCTACCCGAAACTCACCCGAGCCCTCGGGGCTCCAAACTAAACATGCACACAAGTCTAAAAACATCATACGAAGTTATTCGCGCGATCAAATCGCCAAAATAACACCTAGAACTATGAATTTAGCACAAAATCAAATACAATTCTCAAGAACACTTTAAAATTTCTATCTTCTCAACTGAACGTCCGAATCACGTCAAATCAACTCCGTTTCTCACCAAATTTCACAAATAAGTCTTAAATATCATAATGAACCTGTACCTTGTTCCAGAACCAAAATATGGACCCGATACTAACAATGCCAAATATCAATCAATTCTTAAAAACAAATAATTTCCATACTTTTAATTTTCATCAAAAATTCATAACTCAAGCTAGGGACCTCCTAATTCGATTCCGGGCATACGCCCAAGTCCCATAATTCAATACGGACACACCGAGACCGTCAAAGCACAGATCTGGGCCCGTTTATCAAATATATTGACCGAAGTCAACTATAATCAACTTTTAAGGCAAAAATTTTTATTTTCATTAGTTTTCAACATAAAAGCTTTCTGAAAACCTGCCCGGACTGTGCACGAAAATCGATGAGGGTAAAAATGAAATTTTTATGGCTTAAGAGAAAAGATTCGAGTTCTAAAACATAAGATGACCTTTTGGGTCATCACATTCTCCACCTCTAAAACAACCGTTCGTCCTCGAACGGACATAGAAAAGTACCTGGGCTAGTGAAAAGGTGGGGATATTTACTCTGCATATCGGACTCGGATTTCCAAGTAGTTGCCTTAAATGGCTGACCTCTCCACTGCACTCGAACTGAAGGGTAACTCTTTGATCTCAACTGGTGAACTTGTCGGGCTACAATTACCACCGGCTCCTCCTCGTAAGTCGAATCCCTGTCCAACTGGACAAAGATGAAATCTAACACATGGGACGGAACACCGTGATACTTTCAAAGCATGGACACATGGAATACCGGATGAACAACTACTAAACTAGGTGGCAACGCAAGCCTGTAAGCCACCTCTCCCACTCTCTCCAGAATCTCAAAAGGTCCGATATACCTAGGGCTCAACTTGCCCTTCTTTCCGAACCTCATTACACCCTTCATGGGTGATACCCGAAGTAACACTCTCTCTCCGACCATGAATGCAACATCACGAACTCTACGGTCGGCATAACTCCTCTGCCTGGACTGAGATATGCGAAGTCGATCCTGAATAATCTTGACCTTATCCAAGGCATCTTGTACTAAGTCTGTGCCCAACAACCGAGCCTCTCCTGGCTAGAACCACCCAACTGGCGACCGACACCGCCTACCATATATTGCCTCATAGGGAGCCATTTGAATGCTCGACTGGTAGCAGTTGTTGTAGGCAAACTCTACAAGGGGAAAGAACTGATCCCACAATCCTCCGAAGTCTATAACACAAGCGCAGAGCATATCCTCTAAGATCTGAATAGTACCTTCGGACTGCCCGTCCGTCTGAGGATGAAATGATGTGCTCAACTCAACCCGCATACCCAACTCACATTGAACTGCCCTCCAAAAGTGCGAGGTAAACTATGTACCTCGATCAGAAATGATAGACACGGGCACACCGTGAAGACTGACGATCTCACGAATGTAAATCTCTGCCAACCGCTCTAAGGAATAGGTAACTGCCATAGGAATGAAATGCGCTGACTTAGTCAGCCTGTCCACAATGACCCAAACTGCATCGAACTTCCTCCGGGTCCATGGCAGTCCAACAACAAAATCCATAGTGATACGCTCCTACTTCCACTCAGGAATATCTAACCTTTGAAGTAAACCAACAGGTCTCTGATGCTCACACTTTACATGTTGGCAATTTAGGCACTAAGCTACATATGCAGCTATGTCTTTCTTCATCCTCCTCCATCAATAATGCTGCTGCAAGTCCTGATACATCTTGGCGGTGCCCGTATGAATAGAATACCGGGAACTGTGGGCCTCCTCAAGAATCAACTCACGAAGTCCATCCACATTAGGCACACAAATACGACCCTGCATTGTCAAAACTCCGTCATCTCCAACAGTAACGTTCTTGGCACCACCGTGCCGCACTGTGTCTCTAAGGACAAGTAAATGAGGATCGTCATCCTGCCGATCTCTGATGCGCTCAAACAAAGAAGACCGAGAAACTGTACAAGCTAGAACACGACTGGGCTCAGAAATATCTAACCTCACCAACTGGTTGGCCAAGGCCTGAACATCCAATGCAAGCGGTCTCTCACCAACTGGAATATATGCAAGGATTCCTATACTGACCGACTCTCTACTCAAAGCATCGGCCACCACATTAGCCTTCCCGGGAGGATACAATATGATGATATCATAGTCTTTCAATAGCTCCAGCCACCTTCTTTGTCTCAAATTGAGTTCCTTCTGCTTGAACAAATACTGCAAGCTCTGATGATCAATGAATACCTCACATGGCACGCCGTAAAGATAGTGCCTCCAAATCTTTAGCGCATGAACAATGGCTGCCAGCTCTAGATCATGAACAGGGTAATTCTTCTTGTGAACCTTTAACTGCCACGAAGCATATGTAATAACCTTGCCATCCTGCATCAACACCGCATCCAGACCAATACGAGATGCGTCACAATATACTGTATAAGATCTTGAACCTGTGGGTAACACCAATACCGGTGTCGTAGTCAAAGTAGTCTTGAGCTTCTGAAAGCTCGCTTCACACTCGTCTGACCACCTGAACGGGGCACCCTTCTGGGTCAATCTGGTCAACAGGGCTGCTATAGATGAAAACCCCTTGACAAATCAACGGTAATACTCCACCAAACCCAGGAAAATACGGACCTCTATAGATGATGTGAGTCTAGGCCAGTTCTGAACTGCCTCAATCTTCTTAGGATCCACCTGAATACCTTATAATGATACAACGTGACCCAAGAAAGCAACTGAACTCAACCAAAACTCGCATTTTGAGTACTTAGCATATAACTGGCTGTCTCTCAGAGTCTAAAGAACGATTCGAAGGTGCCGCTCATGCTCCTCTCAACTATGGGAGTAAATCAAGATATCATCAATAAACACAACCATAAAGGAATCCAAGTAGGGTTTGAACACCCGGTTCATCAAATCCATGAATGTTGCTGGGGTATTTGTCAACCCAAATGACATCACTAGAAACTCATAATGCCCACACCAAGTCCGAAAAGCTGTCTTAGGAACATCGGATGCCCTAATCCTTATCTGATGGTAGCTAGATCTCAAATCAATTTTCAAAAACACCTGGGCACCCTGAAGTTGATTAAATAAATCATCAATCCTCGGCAATGGATACTTATTTTTGATAGTGACTTTGTTCAACTGCCGATAATCTATACACATCCTCATCGATCCATATTTCTTCTTCTCAAACAACACAGGTACACCCTAGGGCGAGACACTAGATCTAATGAAGCCCTTATCAAGCAAATCTTGCAATAGCTCCTTCAATTCTTTTAACTCTGGAGGGGCCATGCGGTATGGCGGAATGGAAATGGGCTGAGTTTCGGAAGCCAAATCAATGCAGAAATAAATATCCTTATCGGGTGGCATCCCCAGCATGTCTACATGAAACACCTCTAGAAACTCACGAACAACCGGCACTGAATCCATGGAAGGAACCTCTGCACTAGAATCGCGGACATAAGCTAAATAAGCTAGACACCCCTTCTCGACCATATGCCGGGCCTTCACATAAGAGATAACCCTACTGGAAGAATGGCTAAAATTCCCTCTCCACTCTAATTGAGGCAACCCATGCAAGGCTAAGGTCACTATCTTGGTGAGACAATCTAGTATAGCATGATAAGGTGACAGCCAATCCATACCCAGTATGACATCAAAATCAACCATGTCGAGAAGTAGAAGATCTACACGAGTCTCAAGACTCCCAATGGTGACCACACATGAACGTTAAACACAATTTACAACAATAGCATCCCCCACTGGTGTGGACACATACACAGGAGCACTCAAAGAATCATGGGGCACAATCAAATAGGAAGCAAAATAGGATGACACATAGATGTAAGTAGATCCCGGGTCAAATAGAACTGAAGCATCTCTACTGCAAACTGAAACAGTACCTGTGATAACAGCATTAGATGACTCAGCCTCAGGCATGGCTGGGAAAGCATAACACCGGGGTTGGGCCCCACCACCCTGAACTACGTCCCTGGGACGACCTTTAACTGTCTAGTCTCCACCTCTAACGGCCTAACCTCCACCTATAACAGTCTGGCCTCTACCTCTGGCTGCCTGACCCCTGCCTCTGGCAAGCTGAGCAGGTGGTGCAACAACTGGTGCCGGAACTATGGCACGAGAACTTTGATGCTGTGAGTTGCCCGTTGCCTGAGGGCAAAACCTAGCAATGTGCCTCGGATCACCACAAGTATAACATAACCTCGGGTGCTGTGAGTGTTGACCCTGAAACTGACCATGTCGACCTGAATAACCACCCTGATAACTATGGAGTGGAGGTGAGCTAATAGGAGCTAGTCGTAATAATGCATCTGAGGGCCACGACCACCTGAGGCACAGTAGGATGCCTGGAGCGCTGAATGAAACAGCCTGGGAGGATGGCCTCTACCAAAAGTACTCCTGCCTCTAGATGAGGCACCGCTGAACTCACCGGAATGATGAGGTCTCTTGTCAAACCCCTGACCTCCCTGAGTAAGAACCATTTCGACTCGTCTGGCGACATTAGCAGCCGCCTGAAAAGAAATCTCACTCCCAGTATCCTTAGCCATCTGCAATCTGATAGGCTGAGCAAGTCCATCAATAAATCTCCTCACCCTCTCTCTCTCGGTAGGAAGCTGAAGAATAGCAAGATGAGCCAAATCTACAAAACGGGTCTCATACTGAGTAACAGTCATACTTCCCTGTTGGAGACGCTCAAATTGACGACGATTCTCCTCTCTCAATGTGATAGGCAAAAATTTCTCTATGAAGAGCTAAGAGAACTGGTCCCACGTAAGAGTAGGCGACCCAATTGGTCTGGTCAACAAGTAATCTCTCCACCATTTCTTAGCGGAACCAGTCATCTGAAATGTAGCAAAATCGACCCCATTAGTCTCCACTATACCCATGTTCTATAGAACCTTGTGACAGTTGTCAAGACACTCCTGGGATCGTCTGAAAGAGCACCACTGAAGTGAACAGGAAAGAGCTTGATAAACATGTCCAATCACCATAAAGCCTCATAAGACATAGCTGGCCCATCTCCGACCTATGCCGCAATAACCGGCTGAACTAATCCGACTGGCTGAGCTGCTGGAGCCTGATACTGGGGAGTTATCTGGTCCGAAGCGGGAGTGGTAGGAGTATGGGCTCCTCATCCAGCCTGAGAGACTATTGGTGCCAAGTGAAATGCGCCAGTCTGGGCCACACTCTCCATAAGGCCCACCAAATGGACCAAAGTGTCCTGAAGTACTGGGTAGCGGTGAACCCCTCCGGAACCTGAGCTGGTCCAGCAGGAACAATCTGGGCTCGAACTTCCTCATCAAGATCTATCTGAGGCTCCACTGTTGGGGCTGCGGCTCGGGCTCTAGGCTGAGCCTTGTCCCTGCCTCGGCCTCTGGCACGGCCTCGACCTCTACCCCGCGTAAGAACTGCCACTAGAGGCTCTGGCTGCTGCTCAGCTGAGGAAGCGGTACGTGTTCTCGCCATCTGCGAGAGAATAAGAATAGAACAGTTCAATCAGCATTGAGAAAGAAAAATTGCACGACAGAGAAGAATAGAAGTGAAACTTGTTCCTAAACTTCATAGCCTCTGGAAGATAAGCACAGACATCTCCGCACCGATCCTCCAGACTCTACTAAGCTTGCTCGTGAATCGTGAGATCTAGGCAACCTAGGGCTCTGATACCAACAGTCACGACCCAAACTTTCCCACCGACGGGCGTTCCTATTTTGGTATGGTTAGACTCATGGTGGAATGGGCGTTCCTATTTTGAACTTTTACCTAATACCAAGACGTGGGCCCCACGAGCAATTTTTGAGTTGATTTCGGGATTTTTGCTAAAGTGTTGATTTCATTAATTAGATGAGTCTATTATTGTTGTATTTATGATATGTAATTGCTTTTGGCTAGATTTGGGCCATTCGGAGCCGGATATTCATGGGAAAGGCAATGTGACCGATTGATTGAGCTTGGTTCGAGGTAAGTGGCTTGCCTAACTTTGTGTGGGGGAAATACCCTTAAGATTTGGAACTATTGTGCTATGCGAGCGTCGTGTACGTGAGGTGACGAGTATGTACACGGGCTAGTTGTGGTAAAACCCGATTTTCTTACCGAGCAACAACATGTTTTCCAGTTATTTTGAGTTATACCATTTTAATGAGTACTAATCTATTTTCATTCTTAATTGAGTTATTCCAATATGCGTAGCTATCATGTTTAGTCTAATGCAACATGTCTACGTGTCTTAATTGTATATGTGAATTATGTGCAGTATGCTTAGTGAATTTCCTGCTTCTTCCCTGACTGGTATTTCTATCATTCGCGCTGCATATTTACTTTGGAACTACAGAACGGTATTTCGGGAGATCCCCCTGTCTTGCATATTTACTTTGGGACTACGGAACGGTATTCCGAGAGATCCCCCTGCACATTTACTTTAGGACTACGGAACGGTATTCCGGGAGATCCCCCTGCACATTACTTTGGGACTACGGAACTGTATTCCGGGAGATCCCCCTTCACATTTACTTTGGGACTACATAATGGTATTTTGGGAGATTCCCCTGCTCATTTACATTTGGGACTACGAGTCGGTATCTCGGGAGATCCCCTGTTGTGTTTCTATGTACTGAGTTGTTACCTTCTATGATTCCATTGTTGTTAAATTCCAACCTTTATTTTATTGCCGTATTACACTCTATATTGTTTTATTATATATTTACCAGTAGGGCCCTGACCTGACCTCATCACTACTCGACCGAGGTTAGGCTTGGCACTTATTGGGTACCGATTGTAGTGTACTCATG
This sequence comes from Nicotiana tomentosiformis, assembly GCF_000390325.3. Lineage (NCBI taxonomy): Eukaryota > Viridiplantae > Streptophyta > Magnoliopsida > Solanales > Solanaceae > Nicotiana > Nicotiana tomentosiformis. Next base: position 33,194,954 of record NC_090815.1, on the reverse strand, counting down.
CTACTCTCTACACATGTTTTTCGGGTGCAGATCCAGGTGCACCTTATCAGCCGCACTATCAGTGAGCCGAGACTGCTTTGGAGACTTCAAAGTATATTTGCCGCGTCCGCAGACCTCGGAGTCCCCTTCTACTCTTATTCATGTCCATCATTTTCTATATTTTTCCTTGTTAGACTCTGACATATAGAGACACTAGATTTTTCCTTCTGTAGTTTGTGATTCACAATGTTCCGGGTTTTGGGATTTGTTGTGTATTTTTGAATAGTTGGTTAAATTTATATTTTTATTTCATTATTCCGCAAAATGTTAAGCTTACCTAGTTGTAGAGACTAGGTGTCATCACGACGTCTCACGGAGGGGAAATTAGGTCATGACAAGTTAGTATCAGAGCTCTAGGTTCATAGGTGTCGTGAGTCACAAACCGGTTTATTAGAGTCTCACGGATCGGTACGGAGATGTCTGTACTTATCTTTGGGAGGCTATGAAAATGTTAGGAAAATTTCATTACTTTGATTCCTTGTCGTGCGAAAATTGTTGACTTTAGAGATTCTAAATTTCTGTATTCTATTCTCTCATAGATGGTGAGGACACGTACAAGCGGATCTGATGAACAGGAACCTACACCCCCTGCTAGATACGCGAGAGGCCGGGGCCGGGGTAGAGGCCGAGGACGTCCATGTGGTACAACTAGAGCACCCGTACAAGCTACTACAGAGGAGCCCCCAGTAGCTCAAGCTGGAGGGCAGACACCTGAGATACCTATTGCTGCACCAGTCCTCCAGGAGACTCTAGCACAGTTTCTGAGCATGTTCCGCACCTTAGCTCAGGTTGGATTGATTCCACTTACTCCTGCCACATCTCAGATCGGGGGAGGAGCACAGACTCCCATCATCGGTACTCCAAAGAAGTGGGTTTAGGTCAACCAGGTTCCAGAGATTTTACTAATGCAGTCGGTAGCTCTAGCTCAGCCCGAGGTTAGGGCAGTAGCTTCTGAGCCAGAGCAACTCAGACTTGAGAGGTACAAGAAGTACCACCCACCTACTTTCAGCGGATTGGCTACAGATGATGCTCAGGGTTTTCTGGAGGAGTGTCATTGTATTCTCCGTACTATGGGTGTGGCGGAGACGAGCGGTAGTCCATTTGTTTTTAGAGTGTTTATTAGTGGTGGTGTGTTTATTAGTTGAGTAGTTCGTTTGAGGTAGCTTCACTTACATGGAATCAGTTCTCGGACATGTTTTTGAGAGAGTATGTCCTTCAAAGCCTCAGGGACTCATGGCGCGTGGAGTTTGAGCAGCTGCACCATGGTGCTATGGCTGTGTCAGAGTATGCATTTCACTTCAGTAATTTATCCTGACATGCACCGGCCTTAGTTGCCACAATTCGAGTGAGGGTTCGACGGTTTATTGAAGGTCTCCACCCTAGCATCCGGAGTAGTATGGACAGGGAATTGGAGATGGATATTTCTTATCATCGGGTTGTGGGTATTGCCACGAGATTCAAGGGCATGTTTTCCCGGGATAGAGAGGAGAGGGAGGCCAAGAGGTCTCGAGAGGCTAGTTATTATTCTAGAGCTCATGCCCCAGCAGCTCGTCATGGTAGGGGTTATGTGAACCGCCCCGTTCATTTAGCTCTTCCAGCCTCCAGTGGTGTTCCAGCTCCTTCTAGAACACAGGAGCCTTATTATGAACCACTAGTATCTAGTGTGCCTCCTGCACGGGATATTCCTAGCGGCCAGTCTAGCAGACCTGGCCCGAGCCAGTCACAATAGCCACGCCCTCCCAGAGCTTGTTTTGAGTGTGGCGACACTCGCCACATGGTGAGGGATTTCCCTAGGATTAGGAGGGGTGCACCTCCACAGACTTTTCAGCCACAGCGTGCTCCACCGGATCCTCAGGGTATGATTACAGCACCAGCTGCCACCCCACTTGCTCAACCAGCTTGAGGTGGAGGTCGGGGAGGTAGAGGTCACCCTAGAGGATGAGGCCAGGCCAGATATTATGCACTTCCTGCTCATACAGAGGCAGTTGCTTCTGATTCTATCATTACATGTATTGTTCAGGTATGTCATATGCGTCTGTATTATTTGACCCAGGATCTATATATTCTTATGTGTCCTCTTATTTTTCCCCGTATTTGGGCGTATCTCATAATTATTTGAGTTCCCCTATTTATGTATCTACTCCTGTTGGAGATTTTCTTGTTGTGGACTGCGTGTATCGGTCATGTTTGATTGCTCTTAGTGATATTGAGACCAGAGCCGATTTATTACTGCTCTGCATGGTGGACTTTGATATTATTTTGGGCATGGACTGGTTGTCTCCCCATTATGCTATTCTTGATTGTCACACTAAAACTGTGACACTAGCTATGCCAGGTTTACCGCGATTAGAGTGGAGAGGTACCTTAGAGTATACTCCCAGTAGAGTTATTTCTTTTCTTAAAGCTCAACGAATGGTTGAAAAGGGGTGTGACATGTATCTAGCTTATGTGAGAGATGTCAGTATTGATAACCCTACAGTTGAGTCAGTTCCAGTAGTGAGGGATTTTCCAGATGTGTTTCCAGCTGATCTTCCGGGGATGCCGCTCGACAGAGATATTGATTTTGGCATTGATTTGTTGTCGGGCACTCAGCCCATCTCTATTCCTCCATATCGTATGGCTCCTCCTAAATTGAAGGAGTTGAAAGAGCAGTTACAAGAACTGCTTGATAAAGGCTTCATTCGGCCCAGTGTGTCACCTTGGAGTGCTCCTGTATTATTTGTGAAGAAGAAGGATGGTTCTATGCGGATGTGTATTGATTACCGCCAGTTGAACAAAGTCACAGTGAAGAACATGTATCCATTACCTCGTATTGATGACTTATTTGATCAGTTACAGGGTGCCAGAGTGTTTTCCAAGATTGACTTACGTTCAGGTTATCATCAGTTGAATATTCGGGAGTCGTATATCCCGAAGACTGCTTTCAGGACCAGATATGGTCACTATGAGTTTCTTGTGATGTCTTTTGGGCTGACCCATGCCCCAGCAACATTTATGCACTTGATGCACAGTGTGTTCCGGCACTATCATGACTCATTCATCATTGTGTTTATTGACGACATTCTGGTATACTCCCAGAGTTTGGAGGATCATGAGAAGCACCTGAGGACTGCACTTCAGACCTTGAGAGAAAAGAAGTTATATGCAAAATTTTCAAAGTGTGAGTTTTGGCTAGACTCAATGGCATTCTTGAGTCATATAGTATCGAGTGAGGGGATCCAGGTAGATCCAAAGAAGATTGAAGGAGTGCAGAGTTGGCCCATACCGTCCTCATCTACAGAGATCGAAAGTGTTCTTGGTTTGGCGGGATATTACCATCGCTTTGTAGAGGGATTCTCATCTATTTCAGCACCTATGACCAGGCTGACCCAGAAGGGTGCTCCGTTCAGGTGGACAGAGGAATGTGAGGAGAGCTTTCAGAAGCTCAAGACAGCTTTGACTACAGCCCCAATATTAATATAATATGTAGGTTCGGGGTCTTATACTAAATATTGTGATGCATCACGGATTGGTCTCGATGCGGTGTTGATGCAGGACGGTAGGGTGATTGCCTACACATCCAGATAGCTGAAGCTGCACGAAAAGAACTATCATGTCCACGATCTTGAGTTAGCAGCTATTGTTCATGCCTTTAAGTTATGGCGAATTTATTTGTACGGTGTTCCTTGTGAGATTTACACCGATCATCGGAGTTTGTAGCATCTGTTTAAGCAGAAAGATCTTAACTTATGTTAGCGGAGGTGGTTGGAGCTACTTAAGGATTATGATATCACTATTTTGTACCACCCTGGGAAAGCCAATGTGGTATCCGATGCTTTGAGTCACCGGACAGAGAGTTTGGGGAGTTTAGCATATCTACCAGCAGTAGAGAGGCCATTGTCATTGGATGTTCAGGCCTTAGCCAGCCAGTTTGTGAGATTGGATATTTCTGATCCGAGTCGAGTATTGGCTTGTGTGGTCTCTCGGTCTTCTCTTTATGATTGTATCAGGGAGTATCAGTACGATAATCCCTATCTGTTTGTCCTTAAGGAAATGGTCCAGCACAGTGATGCTAAGAATGTTACTATTGGAGATAATGGTGCATTAAGGATGCAGGGTAGGCTATATGTGCCCAATGTAGATGGTTTGCATGAGTTGATTCTTCAGGAGGCTCACAGCTCGCGGTACTCCATTCATCCGGGTTCCGCGAAGATGTATCAGGACCTGAGGCAACATTATTGGTGGAGGAGGATGAAGAAATACGTAGTAGAGTATGTGGCTAGATGTCTAAATTGCCAGGAGGTGAAGTATGAGCATCAGCGACCGGGTGGGTTACTTCAGAAGATAGAGATTCCGGAGTGGAATGGGAGCGGATCACTATGGACTTCGTTGTTGGTCTCCCACGGACTCAGCGGAAGTTTGATGTAGTTTGGGTGATTGTGGATAGGTTGACAAGTCAGCTCATTTTATTCCTGTGATGACTACCTATTCTTACAAGCAACTAGCTCGAATCTACATCCATGAGATCATCAGGCTTCATGGCGTACCGGTATCTATTATCTCTGACAAGGGTTCGTAGTTTACATCACGGTTCTGGAGAGTTGTATATCATGAGTTGGGTACTAAGGTTGAGTAAATAACAGCATTTCACCCTCAGACGGATGGGCAGTCCTAGAGCACTATTCAGATATTAGAGGATATGCTCTTTGCGTGTGTGATAGATTTTAGGGGTGCTTGGGACCAGTTCTTGCCACTTACGGAGTTTGCTTACAATAACAGTTATCATTCCAGCATTCAAATGGCACCATATGAGGCTCTGTACGGTAGGCGGTGTCGGTCCCCAGTGGGTTGGTTTGAACCCGGTGAGGCCATATTATTGGGTACGGACTTGGTTCAGGATGCCTTGGAAAAAGTGAAGGCGATTCAGGATAGACTTCGCATAGCCCAGTCCAGACAGAAGAGTTATGCGGACCGGAAGGTTCGCGATGTGGCATTCATGGTTGGAGAGCAAGTCTTGCTCCCGGTTTCACCTATGAAGGGCGCTATGACGTTTGGAAAGAAGGGCAAGCTGAGCCCAAGGTTCATTGGTCCATTTGAGGTGTTGCGTCGAGTTGGGGAGCTTGCTTATGAGCTTGCCTTGCTTCCTAGTCTAGTAGGAGTTCATCCGGTATTCCGTGTTTCTATGCTTCGAAAGTATCACGGTGATCCGTCCCATGTGTTAGATTTCATCTCAGTTCAATTGGACAAGGATCTATCATATGTTGAGGAACCAGTGGCTATTTAGACAGGCAGGTCAGAAAGCTAAGATCAAAGAACATTACTTTCGTGAAGGTTCATTGGAGGGGATAGTCGGTCGAGGAGGCGACTTGGGAGACCGAGCAGGATATGCGCAGCCGTTATCCTCATCGTTACACCACTTCAGGTATGTCTCTATGCTCGTTCGAGGACGAACAATTATTTTAAGAGGGGAAGGATCTAACGACCCGGCCGGTCATTTTGAGAGTTACAGCCTCGAACCCCTATTAACTGCTTTCCCCATATCTATTTCTGCTATTGTGACTTGCCGAGATGATTGATTTTGAGTTTCAGAGTGTTTTGGGACACTTAGTCCCTAAATGAGAGCTTAAGTCTTAGAATTTGGACCGTAGTCGGAACTGTGTGAAGACGGATTTGGAATGGAATTACGCCAACTCTGTTTGCTCCGTTGAGTGATTTTGAGCTTAGAAGAGCATCCAGAGTGTGTTTTGGAGGTCTGTAGTAGATTTAGGCTTGAATTGGCGAAAGTTAGATTTTCGGCGATTTCGGCCAATAGTAGAAATTTTGATATCGAGCTCGGAATGGATTTCCAAAATTGATTGTAGGTTCTTAGTGTCATTTGTGATCTGTGTGTAAAATTTGAGGTAATTCAGACTAGATTTGACATGGTTCGGCGTCGTTTGTAGAATTTGGAAAATTCAAAGTTCTTAGGCTTGAATCCGTGCTTAATTCATGATTTTTGGTGTTGTTCGATGTGGTTTGAAGGATCGACTAAGTTTGTATGGTGTTATAGGATTGGTTGGTAGGTTTGGATGAGGTCCCAGGGGCCTCGGGTGTGTTTCGGATGCTTAGCGGAATGAAATTGGACTTAGGAAAATATGGTGCTTTTACTGGTTCTGTTGTAATCACACCTGCGCAAGGCTGCCCGTAGGTGCGAGTAAATTGACGCAGAAGCGGGAATATGGAGGAGTTCCAGGGGTCGCAAGTGCGAGGTGATTTCCGCATATACGATGGCCGCATATGCGTTAGGGGTCTTCGCAGGTGCGCAAGGTCCGCAGAAGCGGAAGGGAATTCCGCAGGCGCGCACGCGCAGATGCGGCCCTTTCATCGCAGGTGCGAAGGCAGAGGGGTAAGTGAATTGCATATATGCTCACAATTTCTGCACAAGCTCACCCGCAGGTGCGAGCCCAGGTTCCGCAGGTGCGGAAATACCTGGGCAGTGGTTAAAACGAAGGGCTTCGTGATTTTTGTCATTTTTGACTTTGCAAACTCGGTTTAGGGCAATATTTTAGAGCATTTGCGAGGCATTTCTTGAGGTAAGTCCCTTGTGCTTATTTTTTATCAATAATCTTGCTTTGCCATGTATTTTCCCACCTAGTTAGTATGTATTTAAGGTGGAAATTGGAAGTTGGAGGCTAGGGATTTGGAAGTTTGATTTGTGAATTTGGAGGACCATTTGGTATCGGAATTTAGTAATTTTGGTATGGTTACACTCATGGTGGAATGGGCGTTCCTATTTTGTAAATTTTACACGATTTCGAGACGTGGTCCCCACGGTCAATGTTTGAGTTAATTTCGGGATTTTTGTTAAAGTGTTGATTTCATTAATTAGATGAGTCTATTATTGTTGTATTTATGATATGTAATTGCTTTTAGCTAGATTTGGGCCATTCGGAGCCGGATATTCATGGGAAAGGCATTGGGACCTATTGATTGAGCTTGATTCGAGGTAAGTAGCTTGCCTAACTTTGTGTGGGGGAAATACCCTTAAGATTTGGAACTATTGTGCTATGCGAGCGCCGTGTACGTGAGGTAACGAGTATGTACACAAGCTAGTTGTGGGAAAACCCGATTTTCTTATCGAGCAGCAATATATTTTCCTATTATTTTGAGTTATGCCATTTTAATGAGTACTAACATATTTTCATTCTTAATTGAGTTATTCCAATATGTGTAGCTATCATGTTTAGTCTAATGCAATATGTCTACGTGTCTTAATTGTTTATGTGAATTATGTGCAGCATGCTTAGTGAATTTCCTGCTTCTTCCCTGACTGGTACTTGTCACACCTCCTTTTTACCCCCACAAAAAATATGTATTATGATTGTTGTAGGTTAAAGAGTTTTTCCAATTAATGTGACAAATTTGAATAGTGATTATTTTATTTACAGAGTCGCCACTTAGAATTAATTTTTTGGGTGTTCCAACTCACCATTTATTTGAATCCCTAGTCAAAGGAAGGTTTGACTCTATTATTATTGGTCTCCGAAAACAAAGTCTGGGTAAGGAATTCTGTTGACCGAGGAGAAGGTGTAAGGCATTCCCCGAGTACCGTGGTTCTAGCACGGTCGCTTTATTCACTATATTTGGCTTATATTATTTTTGGATAACCTGTGTTTTATTGATTCTCATTTTTACCTATGTCCGTTTTTATTACTTGATTAGATTTACGAAACTTATCTTGAAATAAGTCACGCGTACGTGTACTCATTTTTGTTTGGCGACAAAATTCATGTCACGCGTACGTATACACAATCAATAACACATTTAATATTATTCGAAGTTGATTGGTCAAGTCATGTGAACGCGCACTTGTATTATTTTCCTAAACTAATTTGAGATTATTGTAAGACCAAAAGTTTATGGATAGGAAATTATTTGGAAGTCAGAAAATATATTAGTTATTTAAAGTATTGAAAAGTCATTTATCCATTATGGAAGAATGAGCTAATTTATTAGTCTAGTGACAAAATTATTGGGCCTGACAGATTTATACTCAATCCAACCCATGTCTAATTCTTTCTTTCCTATTAAATATGGTAACTCATTTCTGGTTCACTTACTTGAACTCCAACGCATGGCCCATTAATATGGCAAGATCTTGATTCTTAATTATAAATAGCAAATCTCATTAAGATGAAATCCTATTCAAATAATTTGTTGACAAATCTCATGAAACATGTAAAAAGAAACTACAACATGATAATGTGTATAAATAAAACAACACAAAAAATTATCACATGAACCTCTATAAGAACATCACACAAAACAATGAAATAATTAACAAAGGGAGGATAAGCAATGAACCTTTAACCAAAATATTTCCTTCAGAACTTGATTAATGCAAAAACAATTCTGAGCCGAGCAAGTACACCAAACCAAGGGCAAATCGGCAAATGAGCAGAAAATCTAGCGACGAACCTTATAAAATTCGAGCCCAGACCGAAACTCGATTGTACCTCGTGAGGCTGCTTGTTTTTGGCGTGAGAGAGATGACTATCAATGAAGGTTCACAAGGTGTTTTTAGGCTTAGATTTGAGGCATTTTTGGGTCTTAAACAAGGTGATGAATTGCTTGAATTTTCGAAAGAAAGAATGAAACGAGTAGAAATTCCCTTGGCGCAGAAGAAGAATTTTTTTCTCTCTCTCAATTCTCTCCTCTATTTTTTCCTTCTTTTCCCCTTTTCTCCTCACACTTCTCTTCTATTTACAGGGAAAAAATTCGGAATTGTTTCTGATTTATTTTTATTATTTTTTAATTAAAAGAAATTCTCACTTCCCATTTTTCTTCTTTTTTAAAAAAACATAATTCCCCACTTTCCTTTACTTTTATTTTAAATTTTCCACTTTTTTTACTTTACTTGTTTTTATTTTCCACTTATTTTACTTTATTGTTTTTAATTTCCACTTATTTTACTTGTCTTTTTTAAAATTTTCACTTTCTTTTACTTTTTTTTAAAAACAATTTCAGCTACATTTACTTTTATTTTTTAATTTAATATTTCTTTTAATTTTTATTTTTTAAAATTTCCACATTCTTTTACTTTTATTTTTTAAATTTTTCACTTTCTTTTACTTTTTTTAAAAAACAATTTCCACCTACTTTTACTTTTAATTTTTTATTCCATACTTTTAATTTTTCTATTATTTTATTCCCATTAAAAAATTAAAAAAAATTATTTTTTTCGGTTTTTTATATATTTTATTTTAAAATAAAGATAAAAAATAAAAATAATACTAAAAATAATAATTTGACTTTTTAAATTATTTTTAATTCTTACCCTATATTAAAAAATGTAACAAAGCTAAAAACATATATATTAAATTTCTAAAAATATTTACATAGTAGAAGGTGGTAAAAATTCAAATATAGTCAAAAATTAGGTGCTCACAACTGCATCTCTTTTCTTGGAAACATGAAGAGTTTTCAGACAAAGACTAGGGGAGCCATGTGACTAATATTTTATCAAACAGTTATTCAAAAGGAAAAGAAATAAAAGATAGGGTGTAACCGAGTCCTGGTTTTGAACTACTTACATATCCCGGGTTATAGGGGAATCAGGTCACGTGTAGTTCAAAGAGAATGGTGGAATGATGAGTTGATGAGTCGAGTGAGGTTCTGTCGAGGCTCCGGTCCTCAATCCCACTAGGCGAAAAGTTTCTACCTGGGTTAAGCTACGCAAAACAACCAGAGCGAAGAGTACTTCTACCCGGAACTATGAGCTGGATCCCCCTAGGCGAAAAGTTTCTACCTGAGTTAAGCTACGTAAAACAACCTGAGCGAAGAGTACTTCTACCCGAAACTATGAGTTGGATCCCCCTAGGCAAAAACGTTCTACCTGGGTTAAGCTACGTAAAACATCCTGAGCGAAGAGTACTTCTACCTGGAAACTATGATCTGGATCCCCCTAGGCGAAAAGGTTCTACCTAGGTTAAGCTATGAAAAATACCCTGGGCGAACAGTACTTCTACTCGGAAACTATAAGCTGGATCCCCCTAGGAAAAAAGGTTCTACCTGGGTTAAGCTACGTAAAACAACCTGAGCGAAGAGTACTTCTACCTGCAACAATGAGCTAGATCCCCCTAGGCGAAAAGTTTCTACCTAAGTTAAGCTACGTAAAATAACCTGAGCGAAGAGTACTTCTACTCGAAACTATGAGCTGGATCCCCCTAGGCAAAAAGGTTCTACCTGGGTTAAGCTACGTAAACATCCTGAGCGAAGAGTACTTCTACCTAGAAACTATGATCTGGATCCCCTAGGCGAAAAGGTTCGACCTGGGTTAAGCTACAAAAAATACCCTGGGCAAACAGTACTTCTACCCGGAAACTATGAGCTGGATCCCCCTAGGAAAAAAGGTTCTACCTAGGTTAAGCTAAGAAAAATAAGCCTGGGCGAAAAGTACTTCTACCCAGAACTATGAGGTAGATCCCCTTAGGCGAAAAGATTCTACCTGGGTTAAGCTACGTAAAACAACCTGAGCGAAGAGTACTTCTACTCGGAACTATGAGCTGGATCACCATAGGCAAAAAGGTTCTACCTGGGTTAAGCTACATAAAATAACCTGAGCGAAGAGTACTTCTGCCCAGAACTATGAGCAGGATCCCCCTAGGCAAAAATGTTCTAACTGGGTTAAGCTAAGAAAAACAAACCTGAGCGAAGAGTCCTTCTACCCGGAACTATGAGCTGGATCCCCCTAGGCGAAAAGTTTCTACCTGAGTTAAGCTACGTAAAACAACCTGAGCGAAGAGTACTTCTACCCGGAACTATGAGTTGGTTCCCTCTAGGCGAAACGGTTCTACCTGGGTTAAGCTAAGAAAAACAAGCATGGGCAAAGAGTACTTCTACCCGGAAATATGAGCTGGATCCTCCTAGGCGAAAAGGTTCTACCTGGGTTAAGCTACGAAAAACAAGCCTGAGCAAGGAGTACTTCTACCCGGAACTATGAGCTAGATCCCTCTAGGGGAAACGGTTCTACCTAGGTTAAGCTACGTAAAACAACCTGAGCGTAGAGTACTTCTACCCGGAACTATGAGCTGGATCCCACTAAGTGAAAAGGTTACACATGGGTTAAGCTACGTAAAATAACCTGAGCGAAGAGTACTTCTACCCGGAACTATGAGCTGGATCCCCCTAGGCGAAAAGATTCTACCTGGATTAAGCTACGTAAAACAACCTGAGCGAAGAGTACTTTTACCCAGAAATATGAGCTGGATCCCCCTAGGTAAAAAGTTTCTACCTGAACTAAGCTACGTAAAACAACCTGAGCGAAGAGTACTTCTACTCAGAACTATGAGCTGGATCCCCCTAGACAAAAAGGTTCTACCTGGGTTAAGCCTAGAAAAACAAGCCTGGGCGAAGAGTACTTCTACCCGGAACTATGAGCTGGATCACCCTAGGTGAAAAGATTCTACCTGGGTTAAGCTACATAAAATAACCTGAGCGAAGAGTACTTCTACCCGGAATAATGACCTGGATCGCCCTAGGCAAAAAATTTCTACCTAAGTTAAGCTACATAAAAATGCCCTGGGCGAAGAGTACTTATACCCGGAACTATGAGCTGGATCCCCCTAGGCGAAAGATTCTACCTGGGTTTAGCTACGTAAAACAACCTAAGCGAAGAGTACTTCTACTTGGAATTATGAGCTGGATCCCCCTAGGCAAAAAGGTTCTACTTGTGTTAAGCTACGTAAACATCCTGAGCGAAGAGTACTTCTACCTAGAAACTATGATCTGGATCCCCCTAGGCGAATAGCTTCTACCTGGGTTAAGCTACGAAAAATGCCCTGGGCGAAGAGTACTTATACCCGGAACTATGAGCTGGATCCCCCTAGGCGAAAGATTCTACCTGGGTTTAGCTACGTAAAACAACCTAAGCGAAGAGTACTTCTACTTGGAATTATGAGCTGGATCACCCTAGGCGAAAAGGTTCTACCTGGGTTAAGCTACATAAAACAACCTGAGCGAAGAGTACTTCTGCCCAAAACTATGAGCTGGATCTCTCGCTAGGCAAAAAGGTTCTAACTGGGTTAAGCTAAGAAAAACAAACTTGAGCGAAGAGTACTTCTACCCGAAACTATGAGCTAGATCCCCCTAGGCGAAAAGGTTCTACCTGGGTTGAGCTACGTAAAACAACCTGAGCGAAGAGTACTTCTATCCGGAACTATGAGCTGGATCCCTATAGGCGAAACAGTTCTACCTGGGTTAAGCTAAGAAAAACAAGCCTGAGCGAAGAGTACTTCTACCCGAAAATATAAGCTGAATCCCCCTAGGCGAAAAGGTTTTACCTGGGTTAAGCTATGAAAAACAAGCCTGAGCGAAGAGTACTTCTACCTGGAACTATGAGCTGGATCCCTCTAGGCGAAACAGTTCTACCTGGGTTAAGCTACGTAAAACAACCTGAGCGAAGAGTACTTCTACTCGGAACTATGAGCTGGATCCCTCTAGGCGAAAAGATTCTACATGGGTTAAGCTACATAAAACAACCTGAGCGAAGATTAGTTCTACCCGAAACTATGAGCTGGATCCCCCTAGGCGAAAAGATTATACCTGGGTTAAGCTACGTAAAACAACCTGAGCGAAGAGCATTTCTACCCGGAACTATGAGCTGGATCCCTCTAGGTGAAACGGTTCTACCTGGGTTAAGCTATGAAAATGAAAGGTATAGACAGTAATGATGTATGCTGAAAAATAAAATAAAATGGAGATTTTGAGGGACTTACCTTTGGTGATATTCATCCTTTGAGAATTACCATTCTTCATTGCTTTGTTCCTGCTTTAAACAAAGAAAAATTGTGAGTTTTCAAAGTGGTGATTGGTTTGCAGCCTTGATACCCTAAGTATCTTGAAGTCACAGTTATTGCTGTAGAAGAACCGATTCTTCCAGTATGGTACTGAGATGCTTGGATACTCTGTATAGCTTCCTGGAGACTTTGGCTCTCCGATGTTGCCCCCCGACTGTTTCATATTTGGATGTCCATGGTCCCGCTAACCCTTGTCCCTAAGGCAAGGCAAATTTCCTTTAAAATAGAACTTAGTTGTCTTGCAACTAGTACCAATTCGTGTTTGTAGTGCTTATCAACTTCCCCTATGAAGCAAGCCTTGCTTAGGCGACCTCTTCAGTTTCTTTGAGATGCTTTATTCATCTTATCAAAAGAGATCATAGATAGATTCATGCCTTCATCAATGCCGTATATGCCCCAAATTATGCTTGGTATTACAGGGAAACTATAGTCAATTTTGCAACCATTTCTTTTCTTTGCTTTGGATGCAAGATTAGACCGAAAAATGAATCAAAGAAAAATTATGTGTTAAAATAGAAAAGCAATTGAAAGTGAGAAAGAACAAAAAAAGGAATTGTGTCTAAACAAAAGGTGCCCCTTTCGAGGGAGGGGAATATGGAGACTTATCTGGAGGTATGTGTCGACTTAAATGAATCATGACATGCATTTTGGAATGGACGCTTGATCTGTCTGAGCTATCTAATTCTCAAAATTCTGTCGCAAATGTTCATCTTGAAACTGCCTTATTTGTGCTCATATCGGAGTATCAAAGACCATCATTCGGCTAGTAGCGCCTTTTGCGGGTTTTCGCTAACTGGCCTCTCTCATTTTTTTTCTCGCCATCCCTTTATAGTGCTCTTTGCGAGTTTTCACTACAAGACTCTCATTTTCATTTTCTCTGCTCATCATCGCCCTATGGTGACCGTGAGGGTTTTCACCAATAAGACTCTCTCATTTTATTTCTCTCATTTTGTTTGCATCAGATCCAAATGATTGTATCCTCCAATTCTTGAACATTCTCGTTGATTGATAGGAAGGACTTGAAAAGGATTTGGGTAAAACGAATTTGGATTGAATTACAACTTTGGGACCTTTCAGGTCAAACTATCGTCGAACCATTGTAACATCTGCCCCAGTTTCAACTTTTGGGACAATGTGGATTTTTATTTTGGTGTGACTGAACCCCAGAGAGAGGCTGCCTATATATCCTTTTGGAATCAAGTCGAACGTAGTTCAATAACTCAGAAGATTTTATTATTATTATTTTTTTTTATTTTTTTACAAGTACAAAGGTTCTAAAAGGAGGGAAACACAAGAAGACAAATATGGCTCAAAAGGTTTAACAAAAGGGTGACACTTATTTAGGGTAGTGAACAAAGATAGCCTTCGTTACCTCAATCTGACAAAACCGATGCGTGGAAATTCTTCAATGGGTATGTATCAAATATAATATCTTTTGACTACATCTGCGTTAATTATCATATCTGGTACCAGTCCTTCTTCATCTACCAAGTGCAAAGCCCCTTTTGGTAACACTTTCTTGATGATGTAGGGTCCTTGCCAGTTCAGGGCGAACTTTCTTTTAGCTTCTACCTGGTGCGGAAGGATGCATTTTAAAACGAGCTGGCCTACCTCAAAGTGCCTCGGACGCACTTTCTTATTATAAGCGCGTGCTATTCTTTGCTAGTATAACTGACCAAAACACACTACTACTAGCCGATTTTCATCAATCATCATTAGTTGTTCTAATCTGGTCTTGACCCACTCGATGTCTTCAATCTCTGATTCCACAATGATTCGGAGAGAGGGAATTTCAACTTCAGCCGGTATTACAGCTTCAGTTCCATAAACCAATAGATAAGGAGTTGCACCCACAGATGTGCTAGCAGTCGTGTTGTATCCCAAAAGAGCAAAAGGCAACTTTTCATGCCATTTCCTGGATCCTTGGATCATCTTCCTAAGGATCTTCTTGATATTCTTGTTAGCTTCTTCAACGGCTCCATTAGCTTTAGGCCGGTAGGGTATAGAATGGCGATGCACAATTTTAAATTGCTCGCATAGCTCCTTCATCAGATGACTATTTAGATTGGCTGCATTATCAGTGATAATGGTCTTTGGGATACCAAAGCAACAGATGATGTTGGAATTAATAAAATCTAACACTGCTTACTTGGTGACTGCCTTGAAAGTAACTGCCTCTACCCACTTGGTGAAGTAATCAATGGCGACCAGAATGAATCTATGCCCATTTGAAGCCTTTAGCTCGATTGGCCCAATAAAATCCATTCCCCAAGCAACGAAAGGCCAAGGAGAGGACATGGGATGTAACTCCGAAGGAGGCGAGTGAATCAGGTCGTCATGAATCTGGCATTGGTGACACTTGCGAACGAAACTAAAGCAATCTCGCCTCATAGTAAGCCAATAATACCCTACCCGCAGAATATTCTTCGCCAAAACATATCCATTCACGTGAGGTTCGTATACCCCCGAATACATTTCACTCATGATCCGCTCAGCTTCGGTGGCATCTATGCATCTCAATAAGTTCAAATCTGGGGTCCTTTTGTACAAAATTTCCCCATTCAGGAAGAAACCGCCGGCGAGCCGCCTAATAGTTCTTTTTTTATCTCCCTTGGCATGCTCTGGGTATTCCCTTATTTTCAGGAATTTTTTTATGTCATGGTACCAAGGTTCACTATCTGGTTTTGTCTCAATAGTATTACAGTAGCCGTGTTGATTCTGAATTTGGATTTGCAGTGGATCAATATGGTTATTGCCTGGATAAGGGTGCATCGAGGCTAACGTAGCCAAGGCGTCGGCTAGATCATTGTGAAACCTAGGAATGTACCTGAATTCGATGGATTTGAATCTCTTGCTCAGGTCTTGTACACATTGTCTGTATGGAATAAGCTTGATGTCTCGAGTATCCCATTCACCTTGAGCTTTCCTGATAAGCAAGTCGGAATCTCCCACAACCAATAGTTCATGCACATCCAGATCAAGGGCCATTTTTAGACCCATTATACAAGCCTCATATTCCGCTGTATTATCAGTACAGAAGAAACGAAGTCGGGCCGTTGCAGGGTAATGTTGTCCAATAGGTGAGATAAGGATTTCCCCGATCCCAACTCCTTTGATATTGACAGCCCCATAAAAATACATTTTCCATATACGGATGTCATCCGAAACTACTTCCTCTATTGAGTTGACCTCTTCGTCTGGGAAGTATGTGCTCAGTGGCTTATAATCATCATCAACTGGATTCTCTGCTAAATGATCTGCCAAAGCATGTGCTTTTATTGCGGTGCGAGTGATATAGACGATGTTGAACACTGTCAGTAGAATCTGCCATTTTACGAGCCTTCCAGTGGGCATTGGCTTTTGAAAGATGTACTTCAAAGGATCCATTCTGGATATGAGGTAAGTAGTATAGGCTAGGAGATAATGCCTCAGCTTCTAAGTGACCTAAGTCAAAGCACAACATGTTCTTTATAAAAGGGTATACTTAACCTCATAATTGGTGAACTTCTTGCTCAAATAATAGATTGCATATTCCTTTTTTCTCGTTGCATCATGTTGCCCCAAAACGCATCCTAAGGAATTATCCATCACCAATAGATATAAAAACAAAAGCCTACCAGGTTCTTATGGGACCAGTACAGGGGGTTTTGACAGATAATCTTTGATCCTGCCAAAATCTTTTTGGCAATCGTCTGTTCACTTGATTAGTAGCATCCTTTTTCAGCAACTTAAAGATGGGCTTGCATGTATTTGTGAGCTGAGCAATGAACCTACTGATGTAGTTCAATCTCCCGAGCAAACTCATGACTTCAGTTTTGTTCTTCGGGGGTGGCAGATCTCCAATGGACTTTATCTTAGATGGATCCAATTCAATGCCTCTCCGACTGACTATAAAACCGAGGAGTTTCCCAGATGGCACCCCAAATGCACACTTGGATGGATTGAGCTTAAGGTCATACCTTCGGAGCCGCTCGAAAAATATTTTCAAATCGCGCACGTGATCAGCTTGTGTCTTTGATTTTATGATGACATCATCAACATATAATTCAATCTCTTTGTGCATCATGTCATGAAAAATGGTGGTCACGACCCTCATGTAAGTTGCCCCCGCATTCTTTAAACTGAATGGCATAACCCTATAACAATAGGTACCCCATGGAGTGGTGAAAGCGGTCTTTTCTGCATCATCCTCATCCATTAGAATCTGGGGGTATCCGGCATAGCAATCTACAAAAGATTGTATCTCATGCTTAGCGCAGTTATCTACAAGTATGTGGATGTTTGGTAAGGGAAAATTATCCTTTGGACTTGCTTTGTTCAGGTCCCTGTAGTCAACACAGACTCTGGTTTTTCCATCCTTCTTTGGCACAGGCACAATATTTACCACCCAGGTGGTGTATCGTACAGCTCTAACTACATTGGCGCTCAGTTGCTTCATTATTTCCTCTTTGATTTTATCACTCATGTCCATTTTAAATTTTCGTTACTTCTGTTGGACTGGTGAAAAATCAGGATTCGTGAGAAGCTTATGAACCACCAAATCGGCACTTAAACCCGGCATATCATCATAAGACCAAGCAAACACATCTTTGTATTCAAATAAAATTTGAATCAAGGCATCTCTAGTTTCTTCTTCAGCGTGAATGCTTATCTTTATTTCTCTGACTTCTTCATGACCTCCGATATTAATTGGCTCAGTTTCATTGAGGTTGGGCCTAGGCTTGTTTTCAAATTTTTCCAACTCTCTTTTTATTTCCTCAACAACCTCATTTTCATCATATTCGACCTCTTGAAGCATTATTTTGAAATTAGACAGTTTTTTAAGATCTGGGCATGAATTCCGCATGCATGTCATGTTATTAAAGCCGGCATTAACAAAACTGAAATGGAAACAAAATGACAAGATTTAGGAAAAGGAAAAGATACAATACGAAATTGAACTACATTTCATTGAATTTGAAAGGATAGAAGGGCTAACATCAAAACAAAATAATCATACTGAGATGTTTGGATTACAACCCTGAAAGTAACCCAAATTATAAAAAGAAGCTGCAAAAGCAAACTACCAAGACTCTTTCCTTGTGGGGAGAGGAGTTGCTTCCCAGTTGTTGAGCATGGTGTCTGGGCCAATTAGTTGCACATCGGCACAGCTAGTGCCTTCACTAGCCTGGATCATATTCACTTCAAAAAATATCTGGCTGAGGTCATGGCAAATTTCATCAATGTTTGCCTGTGCCGAGGAATTTAGACCCTCTTGGAGTCGTGGCTTAACATAAGTATACAAAATGTGAGGGATGGGCTGCTACAAGACCCAACCATGCTTTTTGCGGTGCTTAGATTTATCTTCATCTGCTTGTGTTGGCCTGAAACCTAAGCCAAAAGTACCCTTATTGCTAAAGGGAGAGATGGGTTCTGAAATTCCTTGCAATGATGCCCCAAGCCTTTTCCTGGCTCATAACCTTGTCTCAGCATAAGTACAGCCACTATTACAGATGTGGCGGAAAGACGAGGATGCAGAATGGGCTTTCCTTCCTCAACGTGGTCCACAACAACAACTTCAAAATCCTGATAGACAATGGACTCGCACCCTTCCTTGGCCTCAATACACGGAATTAACGGATCTTTATAAATGGATAATTCATCTTCTCCGTGAACAATAATCTCTTTCCTGTCATGTTGAAACTTGAGCATCTGATGCAAGGTGGATGGAACAGCTCTAGCCGTATGGATCCATGGCCTTCCAAGAAGAAAGTTATAAGAAGTTTCCATGTCCACTACTTGGAAGACAATTTCAAAATTGACCGGCCCAATCGTCATGGTGAGGTTGATCTCCCCAATATATCTCTCGATGAGCCATCAAAATCCCGAATGTGAATATTGCTGGGTCGGATTCTGTTTGTATTGATCTTCATGCTTTGCAAGGTAGAGAGAGGGCATAAATCTACACTTGAGCCTCCATCAACCATGACTTGCTTTACAAAATGCCCCTCACATTTGACAATCAGGTGTAAAGCCCTATTGTGCCCGGCTCCTTCCTCTGGAAGTTCATCATCAGTAAAAGAGATTATGTTCACCTCGAAAAATCTATTGGCCACCTTCTCTAACTGATTTATGGTGGTCTTCTCTGAGACATGTGCCTTGTTCAGGATCTTGATTAGTACACGGGCATGCTCTTCTGAGCACAGATAACAGAGAGATTTGAGCAGGAGTCTTTCTCAACTGGTCAATGATTGAGTAATCCTGAACTTTCATCTTTTTCAAATACTATTCCGCCTCTTCTTCAGTGACTGGTTTCTTTATTAGCATTTGGCCTTCTCTAATTTGCTTGGCCTTCCTCAATTTTTCTGGAGAGTAACACCTCCCTGATCGAGTCAAACCTCCAGTTTCCCCCACTTCTTCTATGATTTTCTTGCCTTTGTAGGTCACCACAATTTTGTTGTAGTTCCAGGGAATGGTTTTCGTGTTTGTCACACGGGGTTGTATGGCAGGCTTGATTATGATCGGCTCTGTTATACCGCTCGTACCATCCTGATTCTGCCTTGTGATGAGGTGGCCTCCAAGGACATACAACCTTGGACTTGGAACATTGGAGCGAACTTCCAACCTTGAGACATTGGGAACAAATAAAGTTGCCTTTTCTAAGCTCGGGGCGCCTTTCACAATCAACGGAACATCTTGTCTTGGACTTACTTCCAGTTTGGTTCTCTCTTGAATCGTTCCCGCTGTCATTTCTGCTTGACCAACCGGCTTGTATTCTTGATCTCAGCCAATCATTCCTACAAAATGAACATCGTTGTGTACTGGCAATGGGTTATTGGTCACATTAGGAAGGTCCTCGCCATTCGTGGCTACAATCAATTTTTCAGCAATGAGTCTTTCTATGGCTCTTTTCAGGGTCCAACAGTCATCAGTGCTATGCCCCGGAGTACCTGAATGATATTCATATCTATCATTTGCTTGAAATCTATGTGAATCGGGATGCATATGGTGGGAAGCGATTGGTCCAATCATGCCCATCTGCTTCAACTTATGGAACAAACTAGAGTATGATTCAGCCAATGGAGTACATTTTTCCACCGGCCTCTACTCTCGACCATAATCTTGCCTAGGACGAGAATTATAGGGTGACCGAAAATTTTGCTGCTGAGGTCAGGGAAATCTTGGAGCTTGTGCTCGTACCTGTTGATTGGGAGGCCGAGCATAAGATTAAGCATTAAACAATGTATGTTGTGGCAGGCCCATAGAGTACTGAGGAATTGGCGGGGGATAGTAATGTTGAGGGTAGCTGGATTGCCCGTGTTGAACTTGCACATAAGGGTGCGATGCCCCTCTTTGAACTTCCCTGGATCCTGAAGTCATCATGGACCCTTCATCTCTCTTCTTTCTACTTGCCAAACTTCCCGAACCATATTTGATAGCTTGGGTGGTGGCTTTGAGAGCATCTTGACTTACAATTCTGCCAGTCTTGAGGCCATTTTTGACGATCTCCCCTATCTTAATTGCTTCTGCAAAAGGTCTACCCATCGCAGACATCATGTTCTGAAAGTAATCAGGCTCTTAAGCCTCCAAAAAAACAGTAATCAACTCGTGGTTATCCATGGGTGGCTTAACCCTAGCCGCTTGCTCCCTCCACTTTATGGCATATTCCCTAAAGCTTTCATTCGGCTTTTTCTTCATATTGGACAGGGAATTGCGATCTGGTGCAATATCAATGTTGTATTGGAATTGTTTGATAAAGGCTCGGGCCATGTCATCCCAGACATGCCAGTGAGAGATATCTTGCTCAATGAACCATTCGGAGGCTACCCCCATAAGACTTTCCCCAAAATAAGCCATCAACAATTCTTTTCAAGTGGACGATAGGGTCGCCATGTCCATCGCACTTCTCGAAATTTGGGGTCTTGAACCCTGGTGGCAAATGGATGTGAGGGAACATGCATAAATCGCTGAACGAAACACTTTTGTGATCACCTAGTCCTTGTATGTTCTTTATGTTCTGTTCAAGACTTTTTATTTTCCTGGCCATTTCATCTGGCTCAACCAACTTGGCAGGCGTTTCATTTTCCACTGGTGACTCGTGTTGAGGAGTCATATTGTGTGGTGACGGGACTTTGAAATTCATATTTGGAGAGTGGTATTGGCCATCATAAGAATGAGATGGTGGCTCGTTGTTTGGCCTCGTCACAGGTGGTGGTGGCAGGATTGCATATACAGGTGCGTCAGACACGACGAGAGGAGTGTTCCTAACCGGTACGACTGGAGGTCGCATATTAGAGGTACCAGGGGCAGCATGGAGGCTGTAGTTTGGTACATACCCTGGTTGTAGAATGTGATCACTCACTGCATGGAGCGGTGGTTGAGTAGACCGGGGTACGATAGAAGTTCCCTCTGAGGGACCCTAGGGTGGAGGCTGGACGAAAACTCAAGCTTGATATACACCAGACAGTTGTTGTCTCAATTTTCTTATTTCCTCCGACTCTTGCTCAATTGACTGACCCTGGGGATTGTCACTGACCAACTCGATTTCATCATTTTTATCCATTATTACCACTCCCTTTGATCTGGTGAAGTAATGATGTGTTGCCAGTTTTACCACAAACCAACCACCTTAAGCTTACTTTATATGAGACAACAAATGTGTTAGGATTAGACATTTTATTGATATGAATCACACGTAATATGCCATGCTCCTAACATCATCACCATTTCTAACATGCTTTTTACTCGCGCCTCAATTTTATCCCTAATCTTAGAATCATTGTAAAATATTTTGATCGAACCTTTTGGGGGTTGCCTATGTATCATGTCGCTACATGAATCACATCATTAGTAGTTCAGGGGAAAAAGTAATAGTCTTGATTTTTTCATATTTTATTTATTTATTCAAATCAATTCCAAATACAATGACAGAAAGGAAATTACATCGAAAATGACTTAATAGACTCTAACAGGAATAAAATACAATCAGTAAAAAAAACTCAATGATGACTCAAACTAAAATATTGTTGGGTTTGAAAAGTCTTAACAACTACGACGATGTTTCAAACTCCACAATCTTTGCTTTCAACTACTAGAACATCTTCTCATGGTGACGCTTGCCCTGGATGACCTCCCAATGTACGGTACATCCTCTCTAACTCTACTTCAAGATGACGGGCAAAGGTAGGTGCATCATCCAAAAACTTCTCATAATTCATCCCTTGGTATTTCACATAGCTTTGAGTGGTATAAACAGCCAAATCATGGACTTACTGTCTGAAGTACTGAAAGTTCTGGTCTCGATCTTGTAACTGTTGTTGGCGAGTAGTGGCTATCTCTCTTATGTGTCCCTCGCGATCTAAAGCTGACTCCAACAGAGCCCGAAGTCTAGCCTGCTCGAGTGTCACTTGAGCCCTCTCCCTATCAAAATTTGCATGTTGGCAGTCTCTATTGTACCTTATCATTTCTTTCAATTCTGCCTGAAGTTGAGCTTCCAAAAGTACCCAATGGACCCTCTCTCTCTTGAAGTGAGCCCTCTCTTCTTCAAATTCTGTTGCTTGGCGATCCTTTCTAGATTTGGCCTCATTATTTAACTGTACAATTTTTTCCTTGGCTTTGTCCAATGCCTTTTCAGTTTTTGCCAAGATGGCGTCATAATCTTGCACCTTTCCCATCAAATTGGCAATGGTTTTCTGGTCTTTCCAACTTCTGACCGGTACCTTGGAGGCTTTCTTTATTTGTTGAAGTTGGACACGAATGGCTTCATTTTTGCGGATCAGACTCTTCTTTTCCCCTTCAGATTCTTGTGCTTGCAAGTCTTTCTCAAAATGGAGGTTCCTCAAATTTTCTTCCAAAGTATGGATAGTTTCTTGGTATCCCTTTTCCATTTCACCCCAAGCTAACCATTCGTGGATCTTATCATTAAAGGCTTGAATATGCGGCCTTTTTGCGGGTCTTTCGGGCTCGGGATCTGGTTCATCATTTACGCAGGACCTCTTCTCAAACCACCTAGAATAACCCGGATCTACCTCACCTCACGCAGTATCTGGTACCTGGGTATCATCTTTCAAGTAGCGACAACCATTCCAAATTTGCTGGATTAAAACCTCAGGGAGTGGGGCTTCGGGGTGTAGCTCAATCACTTGTACGCTCAAATCTTCATCCTCAGGCACTATCTGGTACCTCCTAGTTGTCTTAGAATTCTCTGTGGCACATACGGCTGGACACTTCTCAAACCCAACAGCAGCAAATAACTTCTTAAGGCTGACATGTGTATCACCTCTCTTACAGGGAGCCATCCTAAAGTCCACTCAATTTGACTTGCGCTTAAAGATCTTAGTTGGGATATCCAGGCTTCCACCCCTTCTGGATAGTTGTAATCATTTACTCTTTCTTTATAGCTCTCAATAAAATTGTCTGTGCTCGGACCATAACTCATGAACTTGGGGTGATGTCGTAGATGCTCAATCAACCACATTTGCAACAAAATATTGCACCCTTCGAAGAATTTTTCCCCAGACTTACACAAAGTCAACGCCCGATATATTTTTGATAGGATGATTAGGGCAAGAGTGTGATGTTCTTTGGTAGTGAGGACTTGTACAACTCTAGTTGTGCGGATATCAATTGTCCGCTCCTTATTTGGGAAGAACATAATTCCCAGAAACGCCACCATGAAGGCGAATCGAAGGTGAATCTGCCATGTGTCCTTGTTCTGCTTATTGTTAAGGCCCTTTTCATGTATTTCAAACCCATTTGGCTGCCCAAACCTGGAGTACATGAAGTAGAAAGAACAACACCCTTCGACTACGTTGGTCTTTCTGATTTGCTTACTAATGTTCAGAAGATAGAAGAATCGGTGTACAGAGAGAGCCCTCGGGAGTATGAGCTTATGGTTTCTCAAATCCCTGCCAAACCCGTAATATCCAGCTATCTCTTCTAAAGTGGGAGTAAGCTCAAAATCGGAGAAGTGGAAGACATTGTGAACGGGGTCCCAAAAAGTCACTAGTGCCTCAATCAAATCGTTCTGTGGTTTAACTTTCATAATATGTGTGAGGGCTCCTAGGTGCTTGGTGACCCATTTCTGACCATCTTTTCCCAAGTCATACCACCACATCTGAAGCTGAAGTGGAGCTTCGTCTACAACCTTCAAATGTGCGTTCTGAACAATACTCATTTTGTACCCGTGGGTGGTTAAGGTAAGGGTCGACACTAGTTCAAAATACAAAACCAATGCACTCTTTTTGTAAAATAATCTTTTGTAAATAACCTAATGTTTTTTAAAAATAATCAAAGAGAGGGTGGCTATTTTTGCAACTATGCCCCTTCATACTCCTAAGGAAAACTTTAGGACCAAGGGAAGGACATTATGGAAAAAGTGATGCCAATTGACAGACACGTCCGTTCTTGCTAGTACAGCCCTTCGACAATTTTGAAGATGTTCTAAGGCTATTTTGACAGAAACGGCTCGGGATTAACCGAAGTTGGGTCGGCTTATTTGGACAAAACAAAAGAAAATACTAGACACATTTCTTTCTTTTGGTTATTTTTGCAAAAATGGGGCCGACCCCTATGAAGGTTGCCTACGTATCTCATATTCGGTGAGAATCAGACCCGCGTAGTTCGTAAATATTTCAGGAATGGGATGACACCTTCTTTTTTTCTTTTGGGAAAAATTTAATCTTATTTTGTAATAATCGTTTTGGGGTAAACTTTTGACAAGGTTTTTGGATTTTCAAATACCGAGATTATTTTTGTTTTTTTAAAAAAAAAAGGGTAACTTTTCTCTCCTATTTTCTTCCTTCTGGTTTTCTCTCAATTCTTATTTTTATTTTTTAGAAGCCGGTCAACATGAACAAACCGAATCAAACATAATGTACATGTAGCACATAAGATGCATCAGGATAGCCTTGTAATTTTCAGGTACACCTGTCCTAGACGGACCCAACCCCTATGTTGAGTCCCCAAAGTCAAATGCACATGATGCAAACAAACGTTCCTACTAGGGATCCAGTATGAGGATATGTTATTGTAGGTTTAAAATACTCGCCGGAGTGTTTTAGACCTGGCTTACCCAAGCGGACAGCTCGAGCCGAGGTGGGGATAACGTACCGGGAGCACGAAAGTCTACCCGACCTAGTTACCGATCCAGCCTCGTTCTATTTGGTATGACTTCTAACATAAAAGTGGGCCACACGCACGTGTGCACCATAAATTTAGAAGACTCAGAAGGGAGGCGTAAGAAGGCAGTTTATATAGTTCAAATAATATCAAAGCGGTAAATGATCGACAATTAGCACATTAGGCCCACAAAACAGTAATATCAACAATCAAGAAAGCCAAGTATAGATCGCATTACAAGCTCAAATTCTGAACCCTAAACCAGAGGTTCTGGGTTCTCGTCCCCAACAGAGTCGCCAGAGCTGTCACACCTCCTTTTTACCCCCACAAAAGATATGTATTATGATTGTTGTGGGTTAAAGAGTTTTTCCAATTAATGTGATAAATTTGAGTAGGGATTATTTTATTTATAGAGTCGCCACTTGGAATTGATTTGTTGGGTGTTCCAAGTCACCATTTATTTGAATCCCTAGTCAAAGGAAGGTTTGACTCTATTATTATTGGTCTGCAAAAATAAAGTCCGGGTAAGGAATTCTGTTGACCGAGGAGAAGGTGTAAGGCATTCCCCGAGTCCCGTGGTTCTAGCATGATCGCTTTATTGACTACATTTAGCTTATATTATTTTTGGATAATTTGTGTTTTATTGGTTCTCATGTTTTACCTATGTCCACTTTTATTGCTTGATTAGATTTATGAAAATTATCTTGAAATAAGTCACGCGTACGTGTACTCATTTTTGTTTGGCGTCAAAAATTTTGTCATGCGTACGTGTACACAATCAATAACACATTTATTATTATTCGAAGTTGATTGGTCAAGTCACGTGAACGCTCACTTGTATTATTTTCCTAAACTAATTTAAAATTATTGTAAGACCAAAAGTTTATGAATAGGAAATTATTTGGAAGTCAGGAAATATATTAGTTGTTTAAAGTATTGAAAAGTCATCCACACCTAGAAATATCTACAACTTACTACTATATCTTTGAAATTAGGAGACATTTATCCGTTATGGAAGAATGAGCTAATTTATTAGTCTAGTGACAAAATTATTGGGCCTGACAGATTTATACTCAATCCAACCCGTGTCTAATTCTTTCTTTCCTATTAAATGTGTTAACTCATTTCTGGTCACTTACTTGAACTCCAACGCATGGCCCATTAATATGGAAAGATCTTCATTCTTAATTATAAATAGCAAATCTCATTAAGATAAAATCCTATTCAAATAATCTGTTGACAAATCTCTTGAAACATGTAAAAAGAAACTACAACATGATAATGTGTATAAATAAAACAACTCAAAAAATTATCAAATGAACCTCTATAATAACATCACACAAAACAATGAAATAATTAACAAAGGGAGGATAAGCAATGAACCTTTAACCAAAATATTTCCTTCAGAACTTGATTAATACAAAAACAATTCTGAGCCGAGTAAGTACACCAAACCAAGGGTAAATCGGCAAATGAGCAAAAACATCTAGCGGCGAACCTTCTAAAATTAGAGCCCGGACCGAAACTCAACTGTACCTCATGAGGCTGCTGGTTTTTGGCGTGAGAGAGGTGACTATCAATGAAGGTTCACAAGGTATTTTTAGCTTTGAATTTGAGGCATTTTTGGGTCTTAAACAGGGTGATGAATTGCTTGAATTTTCGAAAGAATGAATGAAACGAGTAGAAATTCCCTTAGCGCAGAAGAAAAATTATTTTCTCTCTCAATTCTCTCCTCTATTTTTTCATTCTTTTCCCCTTTTCTACTCCCACTTCTCTTCTATTTTTAGGGGGGAAAATCAGAATTTTTTCAAATATATTTTTTTATTTGTTTATTATTTTTTATTTTTTATTTTTATTAAAAAGAATTCTCACTTCTCATTTTCTTCTTTTTTAAAAAAAAAAATAATTTCCCACTTTTCTTTACTTTTATTTATTAATATCCCACTTTTTTTACTTTACTTTTTTTTATTTTCCACTTATTTTACTTTTCTTTTTTAAATTTCCACTTATTTTACTTTTCTTTTTTTAAATTTCCACTTTCTTTTACTTTTTTTAAAAAGAAATTTCAGATACCTTTACTTTTATTTTTTAATTTCATCTTTCTTTTACTTTTCATTTTTTAAAATTTCCACATTCTTTTACTTTTATTTTTTTAATTTTTCACTTTCTTTTACTTTTTTTAAAAAACCATTTCCACCTACTTTTACTTTTAATATTTTATTCCATACTTTTAATTTTTCTATTATTGTATTCCCATCCGAAAATTAAAAAAAATATATTTTTTCGTTTTATTTTATTTATTTTATTTATTTTATTTTTAAATAAAGATAAAAATAAAAATAATAATTTGACCTTTTAAATTATTTTTAATTCTTACCCTAAATTAAAAAAAATGTAACAAAGCTAAAAATATATATATATATTAAATTTCTAAAAATATTTACATAGTAGAAGGTGGTAAAAATTCAAATATAGTCAAAAATTAGGTGCTCACAGTACTTAGTCTAAATTGTAAGAATTTCATGATGTAGTTGTATTTCTATCATTCGCGCTGCATATTTTCTTTGGAACTATGGAACGATATTTCGGGAGATCCCCATGTCTTGCATATTTACTTTGGGACTACAGAATGGTATTCCGAGAGATCCCCCTGCACATTTACTTTGGGACTACGGAACGGTATTCCGGGAGATCCCCCTACACATTTACTTTGGGACTATGGAACGGTATTCCGGAAGATTTCCCTGCTCATTTACGTTTGGGACTACGAGACGGTATCTCGGAAGATCCCCTATTATGTTTTTGTGTACTGAGTTGTTACCTTCTATGATTCCATTATTGTTAAATTCCAGCCTTTATTTTATTGCGGTATTACACTCTATATTATTTTATTATATATTTATCAGTAGGGCCCTGACCTGACCTCGTCACTACTCGACCGAGGTTAGGCTTGGCACTTATTGGTTACCGATTGTGGTGTACTCATGCTACTCTCTGCACATATTTTTCGTGTGCAGATCCAGATGCACCTTATCAACCGCACTATCAGTGAGTCGGGACAGCTTTGGAGACTTCAAGGTATATCTGTCGCGTCCGCAGACCTCGGAGTCCCCTTCTACTCTTTCTCATGTCCATCATTTTCTGTATTTTTCCTTGTTAGACTCTGACGTATAGAGACACTAGATTTTTTCTTCTATAGTTTGTGATGCACGATGTTCCGGGTTTTGGGATTTGTTGTGTATTTTTGAATAGTTGGTTAAATTTATATTTTTATTTCATTATTCCGCAAAATGTTAGGCTTACCTAGTTGTAGAGACTAGGTGCCATCACGACGTCACACGGAAGGGAAATTGGGTCGTGAGAGATACTTGTTGAGTACATGGGGTGTACTCATACTATACTTCTTCACCTTGCGTGCAGATCTTGGAGCTGAGATATTGTGGATGACGGGAGCTGGCATTGAAGATGTACCTACCTTTCGGATATAGCTACCACTTGTCCTTGGTAGTTTTATATTCGAATTCCATTGATGTACATTCGAAACAGATGTTGTAATTATTTCATACCAACTTTGTAAATCTAAGTCATAGTGGCTCATGACTTGTACTACCAATCCTTCGGTTATTGTATGGGAATTCAATTACTTTACTTATTGTTTTATTATTATTTTCATTACAATTGTGTTGATTGTTAGTTGGCTTACCTAGCGGATTGGGTTAGGTGTCATTACGACTAAATGGATTTTGGATCGTGACAACTTAGTATCAGAGCCCTAAGTTTATAGGTTCTACGAGTCATGAGCAAGTGTCTAGTAGAGTCTTGCGGATCGATATGATGACATCCATACCTATCTTTGAATTACTTCCACTTACTCATACATGATATTGGGCATTCGATATCAGTTGTACATCAACGGCTTATGATATCATGGATGAGGTGCGAGATATGTTCTCGGTGTTATGGTTATAAGCTAGTCTGGAGGACTTGGGGCCAGGTTTAGTCTTTAGCTTGGGATAGGTTGTTTCGGTTTTATGAGTATATGCTTTTGTACTTATATGTCTGGTAGTGTCCTTAAGAGTGGGATTGATGGCCAATGAGTGGTTGGGTAGCTATATGAGGAGTATTGTGTGACTGAGGACTATGCTTAGATGATTTGGATGTGACAAGAACGATTTTTGCTCCGAATGTAAAAGGAATATGGATGCTCAATTTCTAACTTGATATATTGTCCAGTCTTGAGTTATGAGTGTGTTAGGGATCTTTCTGTTGCTCATTGTGGGATGAAGTAAATTCTTATGTCTTGTTGATGAGTTCAGACTCGGGAGGATTTAGCGATTGAATTGTGGTTATGACCATGATAGGGCATAGAGATGTGCCAGTTTGAGGCTAAGCGGGTGAGTTATCTCCTGTGGGGTGGTCTACGGATGTGTGATCTTTAAGATGTTTCTGTGGAGAGTTTTCTTTCTAGTAGTGGGTTATATGTGCTGCAGTTTGAGTTGGATCATTTGAAGGAATTCACACGATTGTCATGAGGGTGTATATGCGCTTAGCGGGTTATTTGAGGTATCTTATAATTAGGGTTACATGAGTTCGTGAAGGATTTAGTTGACTTATAGTGCGGGATTATGGCAGTTATGGAGTCAAGATATTGTGGGATCATCGGATATTGTGTTCTATGGCTCTGAGCCAAGTAGAGGAGTCTATTATCGACAATCATATTGCATGGTCATGTATTATGTTAGTTTTGGTCTGAGGAATACTTTTGGATTGATTATGACTTGACGAGGTTGATTTCGAGGAAAACTCGAGTAAGGAAATTTCTGAATGCATGATGTATTACACTTTATGCATATATGGAAATCTTGGAGTGATTTGGGTTTGCTATTTATGGTGGATATAGTGTGCATAGAGTAGGGATTCATTCGGTTGCTTTAGAGATGGGGTTACTTCTTGAGGTATTTGTTGCTAATGGAGTACAAGTTGTTCGGCTCGTATAGGCAGTGCACTGGGGAATTAGATCATAATGGATGACTTTCGAGAAGAGTTCTAGTTAGTGCAAGATTCACATGTGGTATTTGAGGAATTCCCATATTTGTATAAGGCTAAAATCTAGGATTTGCAATTGTTTAGTGGCTAGACTTGCGATATTTTTGTATCATTAGTGATTCTACATTTCGGTATTAGAAAGGCTAAAGAAATAGTTTTAGATTCATAGAAGGTATATCCATAGTGGGTATCTCGGTTGCGGCATTATTGGGTGCTTCAGAGGGAATATAGTTGCTTATAATTATTAAGATGATGTGGTTTCATGCTAGGATCTCTCGTGGTGAGCTTTGAGTTAAGGATCATAGTATACTAGCAAGGAGGACTGTTAAGGAAAGTCAAGAGGAACTCTAAGAAATAGGACAGCTTGGTAGTGGTTTGGATCAGCATAGTAATAGAAGTGATCAGTTCTTTCAGTGCGGTAAAACTCTACAGGTGTTTTGTGGAAATACTCTTAGGTTGGGCGATCTGTGTGGCTTGGTTGAGTTAAGGGGATTTAGTTCTGATGGCTTGATTATGTGTGAACGGGTTTTGAAGAGTTCTTGATAGTGTCAATCACGGCTTGGGACAGATGTTTGCTACTGGCATGAGGAGTAGGTTACGTGTTGTGATTTCTCACTTGAATGGGATCAAGTGGAAGATTTCTAGCTAATGAAATGTGTATCCTGCTTGTGATTCGGGGTTGATAATGGGGTTCTCATGTTTTCGTATGATGGCATAATAGAGGCAATGCGTCGTGTGGGATGGATGTTTGCATGTACAAGTCTGTGGTTTAGTTTTGGAGGGGAGGCCATGAGTTACAACACATACGGTTTCAGATGTTTAGAAAAATACTGGTACTATTTAGTATAACCTGAGATGAGTGTGTATTTCAGAAAAGCGCATCGTGTTTTGACTTGGGGATGCTTGACTGGTATTACGGTAATCGCCTGGTTGATCGACTATTGATATTCAGATTTTCTATGTGGTACGAAAGAATTATGGAAGTATTTCTCATGAGATAATTGTGTGTGAGGGATGTATCAGTCATTTGAATGGTGGAGTTCGGATCAAACATGGAAATTCTTGTATTCTAGGGATTAAATACTATGAGGGTTCTCGGAGGCAGATTGTTCCTTGTTGGTAGATGGTGAAGGTATGTTAAGAGGTTGACGACTTATAGTATATGTTACGGTTAAGTTATTATGGACTTTTGGAGTGTTATTTATCTATTTGTGGATGACCGGAGTTGATTTGAGGGCCCATTGGTAGGCTTGATGGGAATGTGTGTTCTACACCGGGTTGATTTTGTTTACACAACACAACTACTGTTGAGGGGTATATCATTCGGTTAGAGTTGATCTTATTCTTGTCTAATATGTTCCATGTGTTACTCTTCTATGCTACGATGGGTTGAGAGACTGTTGACTATTTGCACACATGATGCAGTTCTGTTTGGGCCTTGTGGTAGAATTAGAGCGAGATGGCTCTTGGGGTGTTGAATGATGGATTGCGCCTTGGTTATGGTTTTCCTGTCTGTGGTATATTATGTTATTCGTTTATCCATGGTTATGGTCATGCGATTCATGTGTTTGTTGTTTATATGCATATGGTTATTTATTTTGAACATCATGGCTTGAGGTACTCCATGTGGACCGGTGTTCGGATTGGGTCACACATTGCAGCAGAGTTATGTTGGAATATGGTCCTTCTACTTATTTCGTGTATTTTGTTTCTCCTGTGTGATGGGTTCATAGCATTTTGCCTTGTGGTGGTATTTGTTGAGCTTGCGGGACGGTTCTCTCATCTGAATCCTTTTCCATTATTGGGTACGTTTGAGTTGTTGCTGGTTTGGTGCACGGATTACATGGAATGTGGTTCGAGGTGGTGCTTGTGTGGTGTGTCAGTTGAGCATCTTGTACGGGATAAGATGAGGTTATTAGATCTGGAATAAGTGCTATCGCATTTGATTAAGGTATATTGGGAAGGATAATGTCACTAGTCAGCTTAGAATGTGCTATGGTTCTTGTCGGGCGAGAGAGCTCCATGACTTCTTGATCTTATGGGTGGTTATGAGTTTGTGCATGTTTCTTTCATCATTGGCGGTGTATGAAGGGTTAAAATAAGATTTTATTTAAGATGAGGTTTGTTACAGGTACCGAATTTGTTATTGAGCAGTTATTATGGTCGGAAATTATCTTTGTGAGTATCTGAGTTATGCGGTATATCATGTGATTATACCTTGAGTTATGGTTATGGCTTGATACAGCTTGTTCGGACTTGCATAGTGTATAGACGCGAGAATCGGGTTTTATAATGAGTTGAAGATT
This sequence comes from Nicotiana tomentosiformis, assembly GCF_000390325.3. Taxonomy (NCBI): domain Eukaryota; kingdom Viridiplantae; phylum Streptophyta; class Magnoliopsida; order Solanales; family Solanaceae; genus Nicotiana; species Nicotiana tomentosiformis. The sequence goes on along the minus strand of NC_090815.1, from coordinate 33,162,649 downwards.
GGGTTCTAAGGATTATGGGCTAAGGTTGAAGTAAGGATCTTCAGTTAGGTTGTATTCTCGGGCTTATTCGAATTGGGGTGATGAAGGATCACCCATGGTTATGTGCATTGTGAGTTTATACAATGATTTGATAGACCCGGAACGACTCTTGGCACGTTAGAGGACAGACATATGTTTAAGTGGGGGAGAATGTAACGACCCGACCAGTCATTTTGAGCATTTGCATTTATTTTGGCAGTTTGAGGTCATGAGTATCTTTATATAGAGTATTATGACTTGTGTGTATCATTTGTTTTGATTTTTGAGTGATTCGGGATTGATTTGGAAGTATAATTCTAAATTTGGAAGCTTTAAGTTAGAAGAGTTGATCAAGTTTGACTTTTGTGCATTTGACCTCAGATTGAAGTTTTTATGGTTATGTTAGGTGAGGATAGTTATTTTTAACATAGGCATAAGCTCGGATTTTCATTTGGATGTTTCTAGAAGAATTTGGCTCTGATTGGCGAAAATTGGCAATTTAAATGTTTGAAAAGTTAATAAGTTTGACCAGGAGTTCACTTTGATGTTATCGGGTTTGGATTGTTGTTTCGGGAGTTGGAATAGGTTCTCCTTGTCATTTTAAACTTGTGTGCAAAAATTGAGGTGATTCCGAGTTGTTTAGATGTGTTCGGCGTAAGTTTGGAATTTGGAAGTTTGAAATAGTTCATTAAGCCTGAATTGAGGTACGATTTGTGATTTTGATGTTGTTATGTGTGATTTGAGGCCTCGAGTAGGTCCGTGTATGTTTTGGGACTTGTTGTAATGTTCGAACAGGGTTTCGAGGGGCTCGGGCGTGTTTCGGATAGGCTTCGAACCATTTTGGGTGTGTAGCATTGCTACTTTTCTGGTGTTTCAGGTGTTCTTCGCGATCACGAAGGTTTGACCGCGATCGCGATGTGTATGGCGGAGCTGGGTACTTTTCCCCAATATGTTCGCGAGTATATGGTCGCGTTCGCGGAGCTTTGAGTGTTCGTTGTATCGCTTTTGCATTACGAGGTCGCGTTCACATTTAAAAACTGGGGGCTGGTAGAGTAACCTTCGCGTTCGTGAGGGTGATGTCATGTTCGCCAAGGTTGGGCATATTTGGGCATTACGTTCGCGAGGCTAAGGACGCAAACGCGAAGAGTCTTCTGAGGTAGTGAAGTTTTGTGCTTCGCAATCGTGAAGTTGGTCTTGCGATCGCGAGGTGTTTACCTGGAACATATGTTTTAAGTACTATAATTCGAAGGTTTCAGTTATGTTATCACATTTTGAGTTGTAGAACTCGGATTTGATCTAGCCTGGAGTGGATTTTCAAGATTTGGATTGGGGTAAGTATTTTTTATTCGGATTTGATTATTTTACTTGATTTTGGCATTTGATTGATGAATCTAGAAGAGAAATTAGGGGGTTTTGTCAAAACTTTTCTAAAGTGAATAATTGGATTTTGAATATTGATTCAGAGTCGAATTTGAATGAAATTAGTATGGCCGGACTCGTAGAATGGGTTGTCAGAATTTGTGAGCTTTGTTGGACTTCGGGGTGCGGGATCAGGTTGACGTTTTGGTTGAGTTTGAGTATTTGATTAAATATTCGACCTTTATTGTTGGGTTCGATTCATATGGCATTATTTGATATTTTTGAGTGTTTTTGGGCCAGTTTTGAGCCGTTCGGAGGTAGATTCAAGCGGGGTGGCATTTCTAGAGTATTGATTTGGCTTTGCTTGAGGTAAGTATCTTTTCTAAACTTGGTTGAAGCACTAGTTGCCTGAGTTATTTGTAATAGTTGCGTGCACATGTGTGGGGCTAAGCCCATGTGCGTGCACCGGGGTATTATCCATATTTGTGGAAGTGCTTAGGTTATGATATGCCTTGAATTGATTTCTAAGCTTCATGTTGCAATGTTTCTCTTATTTGTACCCATGTTATGAGCCAGTTGAGTCATGTTTGAGGTTACATAGAGGTTAATCTCCTTATTAAACCTAGTAGTTGCTATTTTGTGACGTATTTAGCTGATTTGAGCTTTGGTATCACACTTGCACATGCATACACCTTAGCTTGTTACTTATACAAGTCCAAAAGTATAAAATTTGATGTTCATTGATCATGTACATGTATTCTTGCATATATACTTTATGTGTGATATGGATTGGACCGGTAGCCCGTGATCACGCCAGGCGAATTGTGATATTATGTTTGTGACCATGCCCGGTGGATTGTGATACTGTGTTTGTGACCAAGTGGGGCGGATTATGATATTGTGTATGTGACCATGTCGGGGGGATTGTGATATTGTGCATATGACCACGTCGGACGAATTGTGATATTGTGCCTGTGACTATGCCGGGAGGATTGTGATATTATGCGCGTGATCACGCCGGGTGGATTGTGATATTGATCCTGTGATCATGCTGTGCAGATCCATGATATTGAGCTTATGACCATGCATCTGTGATTTTGAGCATGTGACCACACCGGACGAATTATGATATTGAGCCTCTGACCACGCCAGGCAGATTATGATTGCACGTGAGTTGTCCGTGCTGCGTGTAGATATAGATCCATCCTCCTAGGGTCACCCTCCCATGTGTCTTCTTGATAGTGTACATGCAGATTGTGAGAAACCGACTGATTATTAGTTGATGTGGGCTCTAGGAGAGCTGATCATTAGTTTGGTTTGGTTACTAAAATTTTGATGTGGCCCTTAGAGCCATGATGTGATTCTATTTAGATCGGGTTGCACGCCAGAACAGATTATTTGATATTTAGTTATTATATTTCATCTTTATTTGTAATTTCCTTGGTTGTTTACCTGATTTATTTGCATATCTTCCTTATATGTTAGATTGGACTAAACAGAGTACGTTAAGAAAATTGTGTGCACCAAGGTGGTTTTATCTGTGATTTTAGATGATTTGATTATACTACTGTTCTGTACTTGTTGGAATTATAAACTTTACAGGTGATTAGCAAGTATCATTTATAATTCTTGTTTTTATTACCTCGTCGATGTTAGTTATGATATTTGTTGAGTGCATGTGGTCGATTGTACTCATAATACACTTCTGCACCTTGCGTGCAGATCTTGGAGCTGAGATATTGTGAATGACGGGAGCTGACATTGAAGATGTGCCTGCCTTCCGGAGATAGCTACCACTTGTCCTTGGTAGTTTTAGATTCAAATTCTGTGTACGTACATTCCAAATTGATGTTGTAATTATTTCATACCAACTTTGTAAATCTATGTCTTAGTGGCTCACGATTTGTACTACCAATCCTTCGGTTATTGTATAGGAATTCTGTTATTTCACTTATTGTCTTCTTATTATTTTTATTAGAATTGTGTTAATTGTTAGCTGACTTACCTAGCAAGTTAGGTTAGATGCTATTACGACTAAATAAATTTTGGGTGGTGATATCATTTAAATATTCTTCATTGATCAATAATAACCAATGAACATGACTCGTTGAGAATTGCTTTCCGTACAATATTATTATATGCTAACGTCACGGACCTAACGTCATAATCCTTAGGATGTGGAGGTCTCCTTTCTTCTCCATCATTTCACATGTCTTCTTTATCTAGATTTAGTAGGTGTTTGGACATAAGAATTATAAAATTCGAAAAAATGACGAAAAAGTTGTATTTTAAATTTAGAATTGTGTTTGGACATAAATTTCAGTTTGGTTTGTTTTTGAAGATTTGTGAGTGATTTGAGTGAAAATTTTGAAAAACAGTTTTTTGGAGTTTTTTAAATTTTTGAAAATTTCCAAAATGTATTTTCAAGTGAAAATTAAAAATTTTATGAATAAACGCTGATTTCGAAAAAAAGTGAAATTTGTTTGAAAAAATCTTCCATCAAATTTTATGTCCAAACGGGCCCTAAAATTATTAGTACTCCATAAAAAATTGCCACCAACTGTTTAATGTTTTTAAATCTAGAACTGGTAACGTTAAGAGCGGTTAGCCTGAGGGGCGGATATAGAGTAATAGCGTTTGTATGCTGGGTTCATCTGAACTCAATATTTTTGATGAAATATATAAATTGATGCATAAAAATTCATTAAAACTGTAACACATGGGGTATGATTAAGTGGAATTAAGCAACCAAATCAAGTGCTACTGTGCTAGCGGCAAGTAAAACGTAATGCTTGCGAAACGGTGCTGCTTAATTAAGTGGAATTAAGCAACCCAGTTCCTACAGCTGCAGTTGATGATCTCAGTTGGTTGAGTTTATCAGTCCTTGACTCTGCTAAATTCTAACGCCAAAGTCATTTTGTAATCAAAAGTCATTTTCGTTAATGGAGAGGGGTTGCAGGCGATAACATATGCAAACTTAAAAAAAATTCAACCTGGAGGACATATATTGGATATTATATTTGTATGATTATACGTGAAAACACAGGATATTATATTTGTTTAATTTTTAAAAATAGGCTTTGAGTCTCAGAGGCTATACAAAGGGAAAACAATTCACTGGTGAACTTAAAATTCGTTTTCTTAGCCATAACTAATTTATGTGACGTGTAATGGTTGGAAAATTATATTTTTGTGTTTGGAAAATTAAATTCAATTGGGAAGAGAAATCGCTTAGTTTAGAAATTTAAGACATACACCAAGAAATATCACATTATCTACGGAAGTTTGGGTTCGCGCTGGGTGGTAAAAACTTAGGATGATTATATCTAGGAAATAGATGCCCGAAATGTGTTTGCATATAGAATTCTATCACTTAATCATGATTAATGTACATATATTCTTACCTTATGAAATCAATTAAATGTGATAAGTTAATATTATTTGATGTAAAAACAACGGAGGTGAATAAGTATTTACCGCGAAGGGATAATATAAAGGTAAAATACATATGCGACCAAGCTTTAAACTTGTCCGATATTTTCGTCTAAACACTTGAGCCAAACCTTGTTCCTATTGAATACCTGAACTCGAATCAAACAGAATCAGAAATTGTTCCAATATGTCTAATAGGAACAGTTTAGCTCGAGTTCAGGTGTTCAATAGGAACAAGACTTAGTTCAAGTGTCTAATTGAAAATATCACATAAGTTTGAGGGGGCGCGTATGTATTTGGCCTAATATAAATCTCGCCCCTACTTGCGACAGTGCTAAAACTTTTAAGGGAGAATACATAATTACCTCCTCTCAGCTAGTATCAGTTTACTAGTTACACACTTAAACTTTGCGGGAATTCTATAACCCTCTTAAACTATTTTGAAGTGAAATTATTTCACATTTTTTTACTGACATGGCATAGAAAGTGATTACACTCTCCATCAAACACATGAAAAGCAAGTAGAAAAGCACTCTTGACCAGAAAATCAGTAACATTGGGTGAAAAAATTCATTTTTTACCGACCAAGCTCCATTAATCCACTTTTCGTTCACTCCATCTATAATTATTTTCTCCATTCTTTTAAACACCCATCATTTATATCTCACTAACCACAAACCCAACTCTCTTATCTCACTAAAATTATTTTTTTGAGCCATATATAGAAAATAAAATCATAAAAATTGAGTAGTTGAGCCAAAGAAAACAATAGGTTGTCCTTTATGCTTTCTCTATTTACTTTAATGACAAATCTATATTATTTTCTTTATGAGTCTAGTATTCTTGTCAAAATATTCATTATATTACTTTTGAGTAATTTTTTTGCTTTGGAACTTTTATTTGTAAACGAGGACAATAGTATTGCTAATAGAGTTTTAAATTTTCCATTATACATAAGAAAGGAAAGGAGAAATGAGACTAGTGTTCTCGAGGTTTTTTCTTCACTATTTGGGAATAAGCTTTGTATGATTTGTTGATTTCTCAGTTAGACATTGGTGGTTTAATATTGGTTTGGATTTGGTGGTTTCTTTGTGATAATTCAACGGGTGGTTTTAGTTTGATTGTTCAAAAATGGTGAAAATATGATGAGTAAAAGATGGTGGGAGAAAAAGTGGAAAAAAAAAAAAAGCAAAAAATCACATTTTAGAAAAAAATAACGTGGCAGTATATAAGTAGTGCGTGAGTTTCGCTGCCAAATTAAAATCTGATCTTAGTCACGTGGGGGTAATAATTCACTTTGAACAAGTTCAAAGGGGTTATAGGACCCGCAAACTTAAAATGTATAGTTGAAAAAATGGGAAAGGTAATTATGTATTCTCCCAACTTTAAACCGACATGCTCCACTTATTATACTTCTATTGTTTTCCAGTTCTTATTCAGATCCTTTTAATCCAATCATATTATTATAGATACCAAGACAAAGTATGAAAAAAATGTAGATTTAACGCGCAAATTGGTCAAAGATATAAGGAGAAATAGTAGCAAGTCCTCCTTGTGGAATTTGATTTTGGGCGATGAGAGGGTTAAAAATTATAGAAAATTCTACTTATAATCATGCTAATATGATATCTTACTTTGGAAACATTTGTCCTACAAAATTTGCTTTTCGGCTTACCTAAGGAAGTTATTCGTGGGTAATTTGGAAATTTGTCATTTAAAATTAGTTTTATTTTCAAATACCACACTTGTCAGCTGGAGATCTCATGATTTCTTGTCTTATTCTCTCTTCTTTAAACGTCATTTTACTCATACTGTAACAAAAGTAAAAAACCCAAACACGAAATGTATATCAACTTTATTTACACTCAATAATATTAGCAAAAAAAAAAAAATCGATCTGTAAGTGCGTCTGATGTTGACTAAAATCGTAATTATAATTAATCTTTACAATTTATAACTTTCTTGTGTTCATTAATTAAACCTTTTTTACAATTAATAGAAAGCTTTATTATTTCCCCATATGATGATATCAGAAATACAGTAAATTCAATTTTTGAGTTTTTATTTCAATTTTTAGAATTATAATAAACTATTAGTTCGCTGGCATAGACCTTTTTATTTACTGTCAGAAAACTATCTTTTGTCAAAGAGTTACAATTAACTTATCGAAACTTCATTATGTTCTTGTATTGGTTAATTAACCTTTTTAATTATCATCTTTTGTCTAAGAGTTACAATTATCATTTCAAAACTTTGTCATTTCCTTGAATAGTGACATTAGGAATGCAGCAAATCTCAAGTTGAAATTTTTGAGTTTTATATAAATTTCTCAAGTTTTAAACATGTTAAACAAAACATATAGTTTTTAATCACTAAATAGTTTTAGTATTTCCTTTATTGGTCACATTAGAAAAGTGGTAAAATACCCTGTCCATTTTTTTTATTTTTAAAAATCATACAGAATTCATTAGTTTCTTATATGACATAGGAATGTAGTAAAATATTTTTTAAGTTTTTATTTCAATTTCTCAAGTTATACTTATTTTTAATTCTTCGGTGGAGATCTTTACTATCACCAGAAACTTGCTATATTTGTCAAAACTTACAACCTCATTCTGATCTCTTCAATCAAAATATCAATTTTTTCAATGTAATATAATGGTATGTAATGTAACCAAATTTTTTAAATTACTCGATAGTTGGGCTGTTACAGCTACACAATCAAAGGCCAAACAGAGGGGCAACGAACATTCTATAAGTCCTTCTTTCCGTTATTTCGTCATTCTTCAATGGGTTCAATCTCCACCCTTTTTAAACAACTAAACGGTGTGATTTGTTTTATTCCTATATATCTATACTATGTTAGAAATACGAAATATATATCTATACTATATTAGAAATACGAAAGACTTTAGCAAAATGTTGTTCGTTTTTTTACCCTTTAAAAAGTTTCTTTCACATTCGACAAAATAATTATTTAATAATTTTTTAAATATTTAGGATTTCAAAGTCGATTAAAATGTTAATTATTAAATTTCTTTTCCGTATTTGAGCTATGGGGATTTACATCCAAATATTTAGGAATTTAAAGTCAATTAAAATTTTACTATTCAAAATAAGGTATGTTAACCCAGAAGGAACATACTAACGTTAGTTAGTGCAAGTTACGTTTTTTTCTCTCTTTTTATGTTCCTCTCTCAATTTATTTCTACAACTATATGCATTTAATTCTCCTTCTACAATTTCTTAATGAAAAAAAATATGGACAAAGTCAAATATTATTTATTGGAAAAAAATAAGAATTTTGGCATTCTAGAAGATGATTTAATATGATGATGTTTTATACTCCATACCACACAACAGGGGGTGATTTGTGTGCTGTCCAATTTTTCACATGCACAGATTATAGAAGGACTTGGTTTTTCTATGTGTTCCTTATACTAATATTGCGGAATAATAAATGCAGAAAGTAAAAAATACAAGTATTTTTACGTGAAAAACACCTAGATCAAAAGGTGAAAAATCACGACCTACTTCCCAGTATTCTCAATACTTCACTAAATCACTGAGTCAAAAAATAGTATTTACAAAACTCTTTGTAAACCTATGATTACCTCTAACCCTTTGTGGCAACCAGCCTCTAGCTATTGCGACAACTTCATGTTAACTCAAACTTGAATACAACACTAAGAGTACATAGTACAATTGCTTCTAGATAAAGCTGAAAGGTACAACTTGAAAGCCCTACTACAATAAAACTAGAATAAAAGACAGACACTTAGAATTGGTTCTTCTATCTGGTTCATGTAGCTTCAGGTTTGCACACTTGAATCACACACGAATTGATTGCAAAATGCCTTACTATTTTGCTCTCAACTCATGTTTAACTTCAGCGTTTGTGCTTACCTGTAAAATGAGAACATCCTGAAATATATAGAGTTAGTAGAATAGGAAAAAACTAGAGTTCTAATGCTATACTCTCCCTTGATGGAAGAGTTCTAGTTATCTTCAACTTCTAACTCTTCCCTTATCTAGGATAGAGTTCTCTTCGAGTAAGGAGTCATTCTCCTTATCAATTATGCAACCTTTCCGTTCAGGAGATATCAGATATAACCACTTAAGCTTATCTCCTTCACGTGCATGCCTTATGCTCGAATCTGTCTGTGTCTGTGTACACTGTGTATGGACCTGGTTCATGCTTGAGTTCCTTTGTCAATCATCAAAAAAAACTTCACTTGGGCCAACAAATTCCCTTTTTTTTTATGATGACAAACTATGTTCTTTTTGTAAGCATAGGACCTGTTTCAACTAAGTGCAACATCAACACAATGTTAGAACACTTTCAATTTTAAGGTCACAAATCATCAAGGACTAGGTTCATTAGGTTATAAACATCACAGTCCAAAGTAAAAAGCGCAACTTGTTTTTCTCCCTTTTGGCATCATCAAAAAGTTGCATAATTATGTTAGATAACTAGATTTTAATAAATATCACTCATGGCCACTGGGGCTACTTCAAATGCAATCATGGAGTCAAGCATCATTTATCAATCTAATGATATTAGCCACCTAAGAAGCATCAACAAACAGTTAGAGCACAAAAACAATTGATTATCATTGATACTAGTCATCCACAAAGCACAAAGAAAATAAAGATACTGGATCATGAGCAAAAGGAACAAAAAAATCCCATCCGGGTCACTGGTTTGTCTAACTAGGCTAGAAAGGTCTTAAGGCTGGGAAGGACCAGGTTCTTGGTTCTTGGCTTGAAACAGTTTAAACATATCATGAAGAATGTTTTCATTGTTCTTCTTCTCATTTGCAAGCTCAACTCTAAGAGCATCTCTCTCAGTTTCTACTTCTGCTAACCTCCTCTTCAGCCTTTCAATTCCAGCATCCTTAGCCCCACTCTCTTGCACCAAGGCTCGCACTTTGCTGTTCACATGTACCTTTTTGGATGAACAAGGTTCTTTGGGAGTGGTGCAGACTTCATAGTCACATGCAGTCAAAGTGTTTGCCCCAAAGTGATCCTTGCTTGTACCAATATTCCATTTCTTGAGGGGTACCTTGAAGTGAGAAAGTACAGCTGTGAGAATGAAATCATAGGGTATGGCATGAGTTTTGGTGCCAATTAGTACCCTATCAAGAAGCTGGATGATAAACTCAGGCCAATTGATTTGCCTCCCACTATCCAGACATTCCATAAAGACCAGGTCCATGTAGGTGGCAATGTGCCTTCTTTCCTGCCTGGGCAACACGACTTTGTTAACAAATTCAAACAACACTTTGTGGGGGTGGCTTCATCTTATTGTTGTATAAAGTCTTGGCCTCTAGCTCTAACTCATTGTCAGCAAACTTTCTTGTAATGGCAAGGGAGGTAGTAATGTTCTCTAGACTTGGCAATTTCAGTTTTTTGTAATCATTGTACCCTTCAGCAGGTACACCTAGAATCTCTCTCAATTCCTTATCATAGACTTGGCAATTTGAGTTTCTTGTAATCATTGTACCCTTCAGCAAGTATACCTAGAATCTCTCCTAATTCTTTGTCATCGAAGATTACTAACACCCCCTTCACCACACCAGTGACTCTGTTATTTTTGATCTAACAATTTTCCATGAACTCCACAATCACAATTCTGGAAAGCTTTCCATCCATCTGAAGGACCATGTCTTTCTAACCTTGCAGTTGTAGTTTTTCTAGTAGCATCACTATCCCTTCCTCCTCCAAGTCCCTGAGGAGTCTACCCTTCAAGATGGTTCTTTTCCCAAACTTAGCCATCTTGTCATGTTCTTGATCAGTTTCTTCTTCATATTCACTTTCTTCTTCCTCCACTACTTTCATTTTCCTAGATTTCATGGTAGACTTGGTTCTTTTAGCCAAGGTAGAAGGCTCTGCAGACTTTGTCTTCAAATGAGACTTTTTTTTGTAAGACTTGATTTTCTTTGCCTTTGGAGTCACAGCCTCCACCTCCTCTGTCTCCTCTTCATCATAAAGGACCAGGTCCATCTCCTCAATTTCAACTTCCTCAACATGCTCAACCATTTTCTTCTTTCCCTTTGCAGCAGCTTTTCTTTTACTCTCTTCTAGGGCTTTTTCCAGTTCAGCCTCACTCTGTTTCTTCTGACTCCTTGTAGCTCTCCCTCTTGTAGGAGGAGTCACTACAAATATAGAAGAGGCAGTCTTTCTTTTCTTGTTTACCCTAGCAGTGCCAGAAATTTTAACTAATGAATTATTCTTCCTTTTTGGATTGTAACTGTCAGACATCGTTTTCAATAGGTCTTCGAGGGGTTCCTGCACAGATGAAACAGCTTCTTGGAACCTCTTCCTCAACCTTACTGTAACACCCATAAAACTTTTGAAGTGTTTTAAGACCATTAAGAAGATTGGCAGGAACTAATTATATTAATTCGGGTATGAACAAGACTGATAATTTGAATGATATCAATTGATCATGATAATATATGTATGAGGTGCATTAATAATGGTTTATGGTCTAAGAAGAGCCCTAAGGTTAAGTCAAGTTGAAAATTATATGATGGGATAAAGTTTCAAGTGAGTTCGCACAAGACCTAACTTCAAACGCAAATAACTCTAAATATAGGAAGGGTTATATGGTGTATAACCTATAAAAGGAAAGGTATATGTTCCTAGTTTCTAATGTTTCAAACCGTTTGTCATTTGGAGATTCCTACAAGACTCTATGATCTTTTTACTAAATGGTGGCAGAACAGCTACGCGAGTCTTGCGTAGCCTACGCAGCATAGTAGCGTAGCCTACGCAGCATAGCAGCGTAGCCTACATACCATTGCATAGGCAAATCCATCAGCTTCCAACTAAAGGGGGATAGAAGTCCACCCTGCGTAGCCTTTGTGCATAGCCTACGCATGGAGGCTATGCAGCTTTAGCGGCCATTTTAAAGGGGCTAAAACAAGGGGTTTAGAGAGAGAAATCATTAGTTCTTTAACTTGGAATTGATTTCTAGAGAGAAGGAGAATCTCTTCCACCATGGATACACTTCAAGCACAAGGATGATTATATAACATCAATTAGTGATAACACTAACACTATTATGGATCAAATCCATAGGAAATGTAACGACTCGACTTGTCGTTTCAAGAATTTAAGTCCCGTTCAGTGACATAAGGTCCGAAGCAGCTTCGTATTATGCGTATTGACTTGTGTGTGTGGTTGAATTCAGTTACCGGATGATTCAAAGTGATTTGGGACACTTGGTCTCTAAAAAGGAAGCTTAAGTCTTAGGATTTTGACCGTAGTCGGAACTGTGTGAAGACGACTCTAGAATGGAGTTCCGTCAGTTTTGTTATCTCCGTATGTTGATTTTGGACTTAGGAGCGTATCCAAAAAATTATTTGGAGGTCCGTAGTGGAATTAAGCTTGAAATGACGAAACTCAAAATTTTGGAAAGTTGACCGGTGGTTGACTTTTTGATATCGGATTCGGAATGCGATTCCGAGAGTTGGACCAGCTCTGTTATGTTATTTGAGACATGCCTGCAAAATTTGACGTCATTCCAGGTTGTTTTGATAGGTTTCGGCATGTGTTTTAGAAGTTGGAAGTTTTGGAAGTTCATAAGTTCGATTCGTGGTGCGATTTGTATTTTCGGCGTTATTTGATGTGATTTGAGACCTTGAACGAGTCCATGTTAGGTTGTGTAACTTGTTGGTATGTTTAGACGGGGTCCCAGGAGCCTCGGGTGTGTTTCGGATGGGCTACATACCATTTCCTTCTATTTTTGAACTGTTGTTTCTGTTTTCTGGTGTTCTTCTTCGCGAAGATCACCTCGCGTTCGCGAAGTGTTACTGCTAACCACCTTATATTTCTTTTTCACGTTCGCGAAGGTTTGTCTTTTCCTCCACCTCCTTCACGATTAGACACTCGCGTTCGCGAAGCTCTTCATGGCAGCCTCATGTTTCTTCTTCGCGTTCGCGAAGAGCATTTCGCATTCGCACTCCTTCCCTCGCGTTCGCGAAGGGTTTTTTCTAGAAAGCCTTACTTTCCTTCTTCGTGAACGCGAGTCTCTCTCCGCGTTCGCGATGCTTTTAGACTTGGGCATATTATAAGTTTTCCAAATCGAAGGTTAGGCCTTTTTTTTTATCACATTTTGACTTGTAGAGTTCGGTTTTGAGCGATTCCTTGTAGTTTTTTCAAGCAAATCGATTGGGTAAGTGTTCTTCACCTAGAATCTATTTATTTCCATGATCCTATATTTATTTTTATCTTTTAAATTGTGTTTTAAGTTGAGAAAAAGGGTGATTTTTTAAGAAAAGTTTCAAAACGAAAAATCACGATTTGAGGGACGAAATAGTATCGGAATTTGATAAAATTGGTATGGTTGAACTTATATCGGAATGTGTGTTCGGGTTTCATGAAAATAATGTCGGGTTCCGAGAAGCAGGCTCCGCATTAACTTTTGTTGACCTTTTGGAAAAAAAAATTTTAGTCGACGCATTATTATCCGGAATTGTTTCCGATTAATTTTAATGAAGTTATACAATTAATTTGGATAGATTTTAGCTGTGCGAAGGTCAATTAAAGCAAGAAGGCTATTTTGGAATATCGGCTTCAAAAAGGTAAGTGTTTTGCTTAACATCGAGTGGGGAAATTATCCCTTAGACATCGAGTCTTATGTGCCATTTGTGAAATGTGAAAATCCGTATATGCGAGGTGACCAGTACGCACTCGGCTTATATGTGTAAATTTTATTGAGTTAAAGTCTTGAGCATATTGTGTGGTAAACTGGGTAATTATTGGTATATATTTAATCATCTATATATCGCGCCTAAATCCTTGTTGTTGTTGAATCTGTTGTTATATGACAATTTGATGTGATTGTTACTTGATTATTTATGTAATTCCGTGAATTTGTTGGTTTGATAATTATTGGAATTGAATTTTATTATGGATTTTTTCTCTGTAAATAATTAATTAAATGAGCTTAAGAAGAGGTGTTTATATAATTATTGAAAATTTGAATTTAATGAAGACTTTACTTTATGTTGAGTAATTTCGATCTCTATTGATTATTTTTGGGTATTGTACACATTGTGTGGAGCTTTTGGACTATTTGTTGTGAAATTAATTGATTTTTTTATATCTTTGGAATTTGATTGTGGCCATTGGGCAAATTATGGTATGAATTGATTTTATTATGTTGTCGTATTAATTTTCTGTGTAAATTGATGTGTTGTGTGAGTTATTATTTTGGGGAGATAAGGGTGACATTTCACCGTTGATATTATGTGGGTATAAGGGTGGCATTTCACTGTTGTTGAGTTTGTTGGAATATTGTCTGGGCGGAGCGATAAGGGTGGCTATAGGAGCGATAAGGGTGGCAATAGGAGCGACAAGGGCGGCTATTGATATTGTCTGGGCGGAACGATAAGGGTTGCTATAGGAGTGATAAGGGTGGCAATAGGAGTGATAAGGGTGACTATTGTCAGGGACGACATGTAATGATGTCGGGTTGTGGTGTTGATGATTTTCATGTGATGTTATGATTTTCTTATGTTTATTTTTATACCTTGTGCAATTTGTCTAGTTGTTGGTAAATTGATAACAATCTGATTTATGTTGAAATTGAGAGCCTGTGGCTATTGCCATGCGAATTATAAATTAAAATGTGGACACGAGGTGCCGTGAGTAAATAATGAGGATATTTGGCACGTGAATTGTCCGTGCAGTTGAGATATGAAATGTGGGCACAAGGTGGTGTAATGAAGTGATAATGATATTTGGCATGTGAGTTGTCCGTGCAATTGTGATATGAAATGAGGGAACGAGGTGCCGGGGAAATATGATGATTTAATTATGGGCACGAGATGCCGTGAAAACATGAAAAATGGACTGAGACCCGTGTTTACGAAAAATATGAAAATGGGCTGAGACCTGTATTTTTATGATTTTGAAATGAGGTGTCACATGGTGACTCTTTAATTGAAAGAATTATATTCAAAATATTTATTTGGAAGAATTTTTATTCAAAACGAATATTTGAAAGATATGTATTTGACGAAATTATATTTGAAAAATAGTTTTAATCGTAAGAATTATATGTGAAAGATATTTAATTGAAGAACTTGATTTAACTGGGTATAATTGTATTTATTAATTGTTAGCGATATTAAATAGTGATTTTATTTTCTTACTGTGAATATCATTGGTTGTTTGATGTTGCCTTGATGTTATTTGTTTCCTATTATTTTGTATATTATATTGCACAGGTTATTAGACTAGTGAGTGTCTTGACTGTACCTCGTTTCTACTCCATTGAGGTTTGTCTTGATACTTATTGGGTACCGACCGTGGTGTACTCATACTACACTTCTGCATATTTTTGGGCAGAACCAGGTATTGGAGATATCAGACTTGAGCAGAGTTAAAGCCAGATCGTAAGGATTCAAGGTAAAGCTGCTTAGTCGTCGCAGTCCCTTGGAGTCTTTTTATTTCATTGTACTGTTAATTTGTAATCAAAAAATATTATATATTCGGTCCTCGTGATCATTCCATGTATTCAGTTAGAGTTCGTGACTCAGTACTACCAGTCTTGGGTGGTAGTTGTATTCATACTTGTTTACGTTGTCAGGTTTGATTACCTATTTAATTCAAAACAAAAATGGCTTCAAAATGTAATTGAAATCGGCTTACGTAGTCTTAGAGACTAGGTGCCATCACGACGCATGTGGCGGGATTTTAGGTCGTGACAAGTTGGTATCAGAGCTCTAGATTCATAGGTTCTACGAGTCACGAACGAGTCTAGTAAAGTCTTGTGGATCGGTACGGAGACGTCTGCACTTATCTTCGAGAGGCTAGAGAACTGTTAGAAAATTTCCAATTCTTTTATTCATGTCGTGCGGAATTTATTGAATTTGGAATTTGAACCTTTGTATCTCCATTCTCTCATAGATGGTGAGGACACGTGCTACTGGGTTAGCTGAGCAGGCATCCACACATACTGTTAGGGCTGCAAGAGGCCGGGGCCGAGGTAGATGTCGAGGAAGGGCACGTGCTGCGACTAGAGCACCGGTCAAAACAACAGTTGAGGAGCCACTAGTAGCTCCAGCTGGGGGACAGGTACCAGAAGCACATGTTGTTACCCCCGGACTTCAAGAGACCTTAGCACAGTTCCTGAGTATGTTTGGTACATTAACTCAAGCGGGATTGATCTCTGTTGCACCAAATATTTCGCAGATTAGGGGAGTAGCTCAGACTCCTACTACAACTCTAGAGCAGCAGGTTCACGTTGGTCAGGTTCCGGGTGTAGTACTGGTACAACTTGTTATTCCAGTTTGGCCTGAGGTTAGACTCGAGGCATCAGAAGAAGAACAAAAGATACTTGAAAGATTTAAGAAATATGATCCACCAACTTTCAGTGGCACAGCTATAGAGGATGCCCAAGGATTTCTGGAAAATTGTCACCGTATTCTCCGCACCATGGGTATTGTGGAAGTGAGCGGAGTTGCCTTTACTACATTTCAACTGTCAGGCGCAGCGTATCGGTGGTGGCAAAGCTATGAAGAAGGTAGACCAGCCGATGCAACACCACCAACTTGGACTCAATTTTCGGAAATGTTCTTGAAAGAGTTTGTTCCCCAGACTCTCCGAGATGCATCGCGCACGGAGTTTGAACGGTTGCGTCAGGGCACTATGACAGTGTCAGAATATGCTATCCGGTTCAGTGAGTTAGCCCGTCATGCACCTATCTTAGTTTCTACGATCAGAGAATGGGTCCGCAGATTCATTGAGGGGCTAGATTATGATATTAAAATATGCATAGCTAGAGAGTTGCAAATTGATGCTCCATTTCAACAAGTAGTGGAGATTGCAAGGAAAATTGAGGGTGTTTTAGGCGAGGCAAGGGAGTCTAAGGAGGCCAAAAGGTCTCGAAGATCTGGAGGATTCAATGGATTTTACTCTTCAGCTGGAACCCATTATAGCGAAGGCTCGAGTAGTCGGTCATCTCAGTTCGCACATCAGATTACTCGGGGTGCTCCAGTTTATAGTGCACCACCGACACGAGACTCTTATAGTGATTATTCCAGTTATCTGGCATAGACTCAGTACGAGCAGTCGCGACCTCAGAGGGGTTGTTATGAGTGTGGTGATACTAGGTATATCATGAGATATTGTCCCAGACTTGGGAGGGGTGAATTTCATCAGAGCACTCCAGCTACAAACTTTATTCCAGTTAATACTCCGCGTGCACAATCATCTAGAGGTGAAGGACAGGCGGGTAGTGGGCGCCTAAGAGGTGGAGGCCCGACCCGTTTATATAATCACTATGATTTGGCTATGGTCAATACACCAGATGGTGTCGTTACAGGTACGATCCTGATTTTTATTATAAAAGGATATTTTCCCTTAATTTGATTTGGTTCCGAATATTGAGGTAAGTCCTCCTATTATGCTCCATTTATAGGTGAGCTTCGTAAATTTGTGACCCACTTATATGTTTATCCCTGTTGGGAGATTTAAAGATGTGAACCCGTGTCTGTCATTTTATTTTTGTACACCAGTGAGGGATATAAGTCCAAAAGTAATTTTTATTATTCATTACTGTGGGTTTAATGTGTTTCGGAATAATTGATTCCAGTTTTTATGAATTATATGACCTACCGATATGAGGGTTCATTATGTGTTGTGAAAACTGTTTATGAAATTTATTGAAAAGAAGAAAGAAAGGAAATTGAAATTTCAGTTGGTACAATGTGCAAAATACTTGTGATTCGGAGTTGAGGACGAGATCCTCATATTTTTATATGGTGTGAAATATTTAAACTGACATGCAAGATGCGATGGAAGTTATATAAGGACGAGGTCCTTGTGGTGAAATGTTTATGAGTTTAAAATTCTCCCTTGTGAAATTTAATTTGTGCAATAATATTAATAGGGAGTCATGCGTGTTAGGCTTATTTGATAATGCTTTTATATTTTCTGTTTATATTCAGCCATTTTCGTGCTATAAATATTGAATTTTAGCCTATGAGGTGAGTGCTCAGGTGGCGTTAAATGTGACTCATTAATCCGAGTAAGTAATCATGAGGTCTTCATGCCTCACATTCTATTGTCAGTGTTGTGAAAATTCGAAACGAGGTGATGGTTAATATGAGATTAATTGATGATGCTATAATTAATTATGAACAACTTTTAAGACCAGAGATGTGGTGATGAGCATACATATAATGTGCTTCATGTCCTAATATCATTATGATAATGCAATACTGAGATTAATGTTATTGATATATACCTTGTGATATTTTGTTGGGTTGCGGATGTGTTGTAGGAGTTATTTTGGTGTTACTCTGGTAGGTGGTTAGGCCTAATTACAGGGGAGACTCTGCCAAAATTTCTGAAAAATTTGGGAGTTAGTAAAAAATTGGGAGATTGAGACGTGCAAAAGAAGAGACAAAATATGTTATGTGTTTGAGGGCGAATGATCCTAAGCGGGGAAGAATGAAATACCCCGAAATATTTTTGAAGTACTTCAACACTATCAAGAAAGTTGATGTGTGCATAGGCACGAGTTGCTATAGCCAGTTAAGACTAATACCGTGCGTCGAAGTAAAAATCAGGCATTTTGGAAATGATTGGAGAGTTAGAGATTTTTGCTCTAAAGCTTATAAGAATGGAGAAAAGAAATAATCTTAATCGAGATGGTGTTGTCGAACCCGTGTTAAATTGCAGGAATGTAGAATCGCCCACAAGTATGTTTACAAGAATATACTCAGTAATTTAAAGTCCTCAGAAAGATTCTTAGCACGTTCGAGGACGAACGTTTGTTTAAGAGGTGGAGAATGTAACGACCCGACTTGTCGTTTCAAAAATTTAAGTCCCGTTCGGCGGCATAAGGCCCGAAGCAGCTTCGTATTATGCGTATAGACTTGTGTGCGTGGTTGAATTCAGTTACCGGATGATTCAAAGTGATTTGGGACACTTAGTCCCTAAAAGGAAGCTTAAGTCCTAGAATTTTGACCATAGTTGGAACTGTGTGAAGACGACTCCGGAATGGAGTTCCGTCGGTTCCGTTAGCTTCGTATGATGATTTTGGACTTAGGAGCGTGTCCGAAAAATTATTTGGAGGTCCGTAGTAGAATTAAGCTTGAAATGGCGAAACTCAAATTTTTTGAAAGTTTGATCGAGGTTGACTTTTTGATATCGGGATCAGAATGCGATTCCGATAGTCGGAACAGCTCCGTTATGTTATTTTAGATGTGCTTGCAAAATTTGACATCATTCTAGGTTGCTTTGATAGGTTTCGGTATGAGTTTTAGAAGTTGGAAGTTTTGGAAGTTTATAAGTTCGATTCGTGGTGCGATTTGTATTTTCGGCGTTATTTGATGTTATTTGAGACCTCGAGCGAGTCCTTGTTAGGTTGTGGAACTTGTTGGTATGTTTAGATGGGGTCCCGGGAGCCTCGGGTGTGTTTCGGATGGGCTACAGACCATTTCCTTCTAGTTTTGAACTGTTGTTTCTGTTTTCTGGTGTTCTTCTTCGCGAAGATCACCTCGCGTTCACGAAGTGTTACTGCTGACCACCTTATATTTCTTCTTCGCGTTCGTGTTCGCATTCATCCCATCATATTCTCGAAGGTTTGTATTTTCCTCCACCACATTCGCGATTAGACACTCGCGTTCGCGAAGCTCTTCATGGCAGCCTCATGTTTCTTCTTCGTGTTCGCGAAGAGCATATCGCGTTCGCGAAGTTTCTGTCCCTTGTGCTTCGTGTTCGCACTCCTTCCCTCACGTTCGCGAAGAGTTTTTTCTGGAAAGCCTTACTTTCCTTCTTCGCGAACGCGAGTCTCTCTCCGCGTTCGCGATGCTTTCAGACCTGGGCAGATTATAAGTTTTCCAAATCGAGAGTTAGGCTATTTTTATCACATTTTGACTTGTAGAGCTCGGTTTTGAGCGATTCCTTGTGGGTTTTTCAAGCAAATCGATTGAGTAAGTGTTCTTCACCTAGAATCTATTTATTTCCATGATCCTATCTTTATTTTTATCATTTAAATTGTGTTTTGAGTTGAGGAAAAGGGTGGGTTTTGAAGAAAAGTTTCAAAACGAAAATTCACGATTTGAGGGACGAAATAGTATCGGAATTTGATAAAATTGATATGGTTAAACTTGTATCGGAATGGGTGTTCGGGTTTTATGAAAATTATGTTGGGTTCCGAGAGGCGGGCCCCGCGTTGACTTTTGTTGAATTTTTGGAATAAATTTTTAAGTCGACTCATTATTATCCGGAATTGTTTCCGATCAATTTTAATGAAGTTATACAAATAATTTGGATAGATTTGAGCTATCCGGAGGTCAATTCAAGCAAGAAGGCTATTTTGGAATATCGGCTTCAAAAAGGTAAGTATCTTGCTTAACATCGAGTGGGAGAATTATCCCTTAGGCATCGAGTCTTATGTGCCATTTTTGAAATGTGAAAAGTCGTGTATGCGAGGTGACGAGTACGCACTCGGCTTATATGTGTAAATTTTATTGAGTTAAAGTCTTGAGCATATTGTGTGGTAAATTGGGTAATTGTTGGTATATATTTAATCATCTATATATCGTGCCTAAATCCTTGTTGTTGTTGAATCTGTTGTTATATGACAATTTGATGTGATTGTTACTTGATTATTTATGTAATTCCGTGAATTTGTTGGTTTGATAATTATTGGAATTGAATTTTATTATGGATTTTTTCTCTATAAATAATTAATTAAATGAGCTTAAGAAGAGGTGTTTATATAATTATTGAAAATTTGAATTTAATGAAGACTTTACTTTATGTTGAGTAATTTTGATCTCTATTAATTGTCTTTGGGTATTGTACACATTGTGTGGAGCTTTTGGGCTATTTGTTGTGAAATTAATTGATTTTGTTATATCTTTGGAATTTGGTTGTGGCCATTGGGCAAATTGTGGTATGAATTGATTTTATTATGTTGTCGTATTAATTTTCTGTGTAAATTGTTGTGTTGTGTTAGTTATTATTTTGGGGAGATAAAGGTGGCATTTCACCGTTGATATTATATGGGTATAAGGGTGGCATTTCACTGTTGTTGTGTTTGTTGGAATATTGTCTGGGCGGAGCGATAAGGGTGTCTATAGAAGCGATAAGAGTGGCAATAAGAGCGATAAGGGCGTCTATTGATATTGTCTGGGCGGAGCGATAAGGGTGGCTATAGGAGTGATAAGGGTTGCAATAGGAGCGATAAGGGTGACTATTGTCAGGGACGACATGTAATGATGTCGGGTTGTGGTGTTGATGATTTTCATGTGATGTTGTGATTTATGTTTAATTTTATACCTTGTGCAATTTGTCTTGTTGTTGGTAAATTGATAACAATCCGATTTATGTTGAAAATGAGAGCATGTGGCTATTGCCAGGCAAATTATAAATTGAAATGTGGGCACGAGGTGCCGTGAATAAATAATGAGTATATTTGGCACGTGAATTGTCCGTGCAGTTGAGATATGAAATGTGGGAACGAGGTGCTATGATGAAGTGATAATGATATTTGGCACGTGAGTTATCCGTGCAGTTCTGATATGAAATGAGGGCACGAGGTACCGGGGAAATATGATGATTTAATTATGGGCACGAGGTGCCGTGGAAATATGAAAAATGGATTGAGACCCGTGTTTACGAAAAATATGAAAATGGGCTGAAACCCGTATTTTTATGATTTTGAAATAAGGTGTCACATGGTGACTCTTTAATTGAAAGAATTATATGCAAAATATTGATTTGGAAGGATTTTTATTCAAAAAGAATTGTATTTGAAAGATATATATTCGACGAAATTATATTTGAAAAAGAGTTTTATTCGTAAGAATTATATGTGAAAGATATTTAATTGAAGAACTTGATTTAACTGGGTATAATTGTATTTATTAATTGTTAGCGATATTAAATAGTGATTTTATTTTCTTACTGTGCATATCATTGGTTGTTTGATGGTGCCTTGATGTTATTTGTTTCCTATTATTTTGTATATTATATTGCACAGGTTATTAGACTAGTGAGTGTCTTGACTGTACCTCGTTTCTACTCCATTGAGGTTTGTCTTGATACTTACTGGGTACCGATCGTGGTGTACTCATACTACACTTCTGCACATTTTTGGGCAGAGCCAGGTATTGGAGATATCGGACTTGAGCAGAGTTAAAGCGAGATCGTAAGGATTCAAGGTACAGCTGCTTAGTCGTCGCAGTCCCTTGGAGTCTTTTTATTTCATTGTACTGTTAATTTGTAATCAAAAAATATTGTATATTCGGTCCTCGTGATCATTCCATGTATTCAGTTAGAGTTCGTGACTCAGTACTACCAGTCTTGGGTGGTAGTTGTATTCATACTTGTTTCCGTTGTCAGGTTTGATTACCTATTTAATTAAAAAAAATGGCTTCAAAATGTAATTGAAATCAGCTTACCTAGTCTTAGAGACTAGGTGCCATCACGACGCATGTGGCGGGATTTTGGGTCGTGACAGAAAATGGGTTGAATCTTCAAGAACACCAAAAAGAGGAAAAATGAGATTCTTCCACCAAGAGCTAATCCCTTTACTTGAGCTTCATATATATATATATATATATATATATATATATATATATATATATATATATATATATATATATATATATATATATATGTCATATTGGAGTATGGTTAGCATGTTTATGAGTTTTATTTGAAGTTATAATGGGATATTGTGTGAACTCTAAGGGTGGGTCTTGAGAATTCTATGTTTGGATAAAGAAGATGATGAATAGTGATGAATTGATATAAATACATATGTCTTGAGTTTCTAATGATTTCAATAGACTTGATAACTTAATTGATGAACGAATTTAATTGGGAATCACCACTTGGATAAGATACAACACTAGTTTTTGAAATGGATGTTCTTGAACCTAGAGTTTTGTTGGAGAAGGTAATGAATAGTGACTTGATGATGTTGGGTAATTAACATAGTATTATTTATATATGCTTGTACTAATAAGGTTTGTGAGAAGATTGTTGAGCTCAAATAAGTAAGGATTGGGTTGTGGAATGAAGAAAATCTTGTAGAAGAACCTTGTAGCCAAATTTGCACACCTAGTGTTTGATAAAATGCTCAAATGTGCTGAAATCATGAATACCTTCTTAATTTGTGTTCAATTTTGTTATGTCTCAAAATAGATTGGGTTTGCTAGAATTTTCGGGACATTGTAGTAATTCAAGGAAAGCTCAAAGCGAGGTATGTTGGCTAAATTACTCTCTTAGAATTGAATTCCATGATGTTCCCGTAAGTTTCAAGTATGGTTGTCTCAGGTTCCTTATTCTATGTTCCGAGTTGTTCCCAATAAATTCGATTCTCCCGAATAAGCAAAGTGTTGAAAATTATGTATTCAAAACGTGTTCTGAATGTTCCTATCACATTATGTTATCCTTTGGGAATTTGTTCAAGAATGATATGTGTATTAAAATGCTATGTCTTTGAGTCGTATTTCAAATGAAGGTTATGATGCCAAATTGTGTGAGAAAATCCCAATATGCTTAGGACTCTTAATTGCTCATATATGTACCTAAAGTCTTGATTGGAGATGTCTTATTATTGATAATCTATAAAGATGGTTGGAAGTAAAATAAGTGGATTGGGGATATAAAGTGTGGCCAACGTGCCATGAGTGAAAGTTATACTTGTGGCCAATGGTGCCAATGAAATAAGATGATGTGAGAAAGATTATGAAATGAGCTTTGATTCAACTGTTCCAAAATTGAATTCAAGAAAATAGAATTGCTTAAAAGCTTATGAACTCAAGTGATGCCCATATGTGGCTGTTTTAACCAATGCTATGCTTTGTAAGTAGTTTCGATGTGTTTTGCGTTCTTACATATTCGTGAGTTGAAATGGTGTATTACCCTTTTTGGGAAAAAGTATTTCAAGAATAAATGATGCGTTACTTGTTTATGATTTTAACTTG
Organism: Nicotiana tomentosiformis; assembly: GCF_000390325.3. Taxonomy (NCBI): domain Eukaryota; kingdom Viridiplantae; phylum Streptophyta; class Magnoliopsida; order Solanales; family Solanaceae; genus Nicotiana; species Nicotiana tomentosiformis. The sequence continues at coordinate 33,138,872 of NC_090815.1, read as the reverse complement.
TGCTTTGATTGCCAATTATTTTACTCCATTTCTTGGAAAGAAATCCATTGTGTTTAAAGCCTTTATTACTAATGAACCTAAAGTTGTGATTTTCGGAATATTTTATTCTTTGATATTTGTGATGATGATCCATGAAAAGGAAGAAATGAAGTGTGAAATATGAAATACGGCCATTGTGCCATGAATGAAGAATCATATGTATGGCCAAGAGAGCTAATGAAATAATGATGTTGAAAGTGCCAATGAGGCTATATACGGTATGAAAGGTTATGAGGTAAATGAATTTGTATTGTTGTTTCCTTTACAAGCAAATCAAAAATATTTTTGGGAGTATCGATAGTCACCAAGGAAAGGTAGGTTGAAATAACCTAATCCCGAAACTACACGTACTGGTGTAGGAGTGGATTGTAATTATTCCCCTTATTTGGGATGAAATTGATGTGATAAAATTATTCCCCTTATTTGGTATGAGATTGATGTGATAAAATTATTCCCCTTAACTGGGATGAGATGATTGATAGAAAAGGATGATGTCAATCCACACGGCATTGTAGTGAGATGTCCTAGCTGATCGGGTCCTGATCGGACACCATGCCGCATACATGGTGGTGATTGTGCTGGAAATTATAATTGAAATTGTGATTGTGGTTAATGTCTCGGATGAGACGGCCTAACCGATCGGGTCGTGATCGGACTCCATGCTAAAAATGTAGTGGTATTGGTATTGTGAACGGTGGTATTGTGAACAGTGGTATGTAGGTATTAAAGATCTCCCAACCAAAAATATATAATATTATCTTCGTTTTTTGGAAATTTTTATGTTTTAACTTGGACATTTGGATATCATTGATTGTTGATTGTTGTTCCGTGGTTTTCCCTTTCTTACATTGGCATTCTATTTTGAAGAAGGACAATTAGCTTTATATACTAGTACTATTCCATATGTACTAACGTTTCTTTTGTAGGGGGCGCTACATCTTCAATGGATGCAGGTGATTCAGCAACGGGAAACTTTGGTCCTCGTTAGCCCTACTCTATTCCGGGCCCGATGTCACTTGATGTTACACTTTGTGTCTTGAGGCATAGCCAGGGCCTTGTTGCCGGCACTTTCATACTATTCTTCTGTCATACTTAGAGGCTCCGTAGACAGGTTGTGGGTGGTGTTTGATGTTGGGAATTGAACTAGATGTGTTGGTATTTTGGCAAACATGCTTTTTATTATATCTATAAACTTGTAATAATTTGAAAATTATGAATTAAGCTACTAATGGAAATGAAATGGGAGTTGTTAATAAAAAATGATTAGCAATCTTTAATTAATGATTTTGAGCTTATGGTTATTAGTGTTATTTTGTTTATATGGGTAGTCTTGATCCTCCCGTGTCTTCCTCATCCTCATCATCCACATACACACTTGATCCCTCTTCCCTATTAATTCTCCTTTCTTCTGATGTACCTGGAGTCTCTCTTGTTGTGGTACCGTTGTCGGGGAATGGGTTTGGAGCTTGGAAGCGTAGTATGATTGTTTCATTATCTACTAGAAATAAGATCAGATTTATTGATGGGACCTGTGTTAAGCCTCCAGAAAATTCTCCTCAGTTTAGGCAATGGGATTATTGTAATAATATAGTCATATCATGGCTGACCATCTCACTCTCACCAGATATAGCTGAGAGTGTGCAATATTCAGATACTGCTGAAAGCATATGGAGATAGCTCAATAATAGATATGGGGTAGTAAATGGGACCAAAGTATTTGAACTAAAAAGAGAACTTGCATCCACTTACCAGGGATCTCTCGACATTGCTTCATATTTTAACAAACTTAAGAAAATATGGGATGAGTTGGGTGTTATGTGTAGTAGTCATGCAAACTCTTGTAGTTGTGCTGCTAAAGAAGGTTTGCAAAAGGAGAAAGAAAAGGACAAAGTCCATCAGTTCCTCAAGGGTTTGAATGAGGTCTATGTAGGTGTTAAAAGCAATTTGTTGATGATGCATCATTTACCCTCTCTTGATTGTTTTGATAACATCGTTTTGCAAGATGAAAAAAAGGCAAATCAGTACATATCCTCAGTTTCACCCTGAATCTGCTTCTTTCAATGTCAATTCTAATAATTTCAAATTGACTCAACCTCAGCCACAACAGAGGTAGTATAATCAAAGGTTGGTTTTTGATCAACTTAGGTCTAGTCTCATCTGTAAATACTATAAGAAGTCAGGGCACTTGATTGATAAGTGCTACAAACTCAATGGATTTTCTCCCAGCTTCAAGTTCACTAAGGGCAGAAAGACAACTACAAATGTGGTTGTAGACTTTGACTTCTCTTCTTCTCAGAATATTTCTACCTTGTTTTCCAAGAGACAGAGGAATTGTGAAACTCCCAAGATCTTTTAACTTAGGAGGAAGTTTACTCTAAACTCTAGCAGTGCACTCTTCAGTAAGTACAACTGTTTCAAACTCTGTATATCTTCGCTTGTTTTTCACAATATCTCTGAGATACCTTGCATACTTAGGCACTTCCTGTAAAATATCCACCAAAGGCAAATTCACATGTACTTGGCTCAAAATATCTAAAGAATTTCTTGTACTTCGCATCATCTTTTTGCTTCTGCAGTCTTTGTGGAAACTGATGTAGTGGCCTTGTCAAAATTACTGGTTCTGATCCTTTGCTCTCTTTCTCATTCTCCTCAACTGGATTGGGAACTAATTCTCCTTCAGGACTAGCCATATATTTCTTTTTCTTTGGAACTTCTTCTAATACTCTTCCATCTCTCAAGGTAACTGCATTGACTTGAGCTTTAGAATTAGGCTAAATATCACTAGGAAGAGCCCCAGCTGGCCAATTATTTTGAGCACTGTCAAGTTGTCCCATTTGTCGCTCCAAATTACGAATAGCTACTAAGTGGGCTGCTGCTTGGGTCTGCTGGTCAGCCCTCAATTTCTTTAGCATCTCCTCAATGTGACTCGTTGAGTTCGTGGGTTATTCAACCTGTGGTGGTCTATATTGATGTTGAGGAGCTAGTGGCCTATATTGATTATGAGCACCTTGATTTCCACCCCAAGAAAAGTTTGGGTGGTTCCTCCAGTTAGGATTGTAAGTGTTCCCATATAGATTTGTCTGGCCCTTATTTGCATTACCCACAAAATAGACAGACTCTAGATTAACTAAGCATAAGTCGCTCGTCTGACCCTCTCCACATACTTCACAAATTATTTGAACATGTTGCACTTGCTGAGCTTGTTGCTTGTTAATAACCAAGGTCATCTTATTGACTTGGTTAGCCAATATGGAAACCTGCGTTGATAATGCAGAGACGACATCTAACTCGAGAACTCCTGCAGATTTTTGCACTATGTGTCTGACCATCTCTCCTTGCCAATCAAGATTGCTTTTGAAAAATTTGTTCAATAATGCATATATCTCATTGAAGCTTTTCTCCAACACTTGACCTCCCGCTGCAGTATCCACCACAATCTTTGTCTCAGGATGTAGCCCTTCAATGAAAGTGTGGGCTAACACTTTATTTGTCTGATTGTGATGAGGACAGTCTCTAAGAAGCGCCTTTAACCTTTCCCAAGCTGAGTATAAAGACTCCCCCGATTTCTATTTGAAGGCGACTATCTTACTTCTGATCTTTGCAGTTTTGCCTGAAGGAAAGAACCTTTCCAAAAATTTCCTCGCCAGATCATTCCATAATGTTATAGAATTAGCTGGTTCCGCCTTCAACCACCGCTTTGCTTCGCCTGACAGAGAAAACGGGAATAGTGTGAGCCTTACATAGTCTGGAGTGACTCCTTAGTGATATAAGTCTCACTAATCTCCTGGAAGTTCAGGATGTGCTGTTGTGGATCCTCATGTGGAAGACCCATAAACTGCCCATTCACATGTAGTTGCTGGATCATGCTCTGTTTTACCTCAAACTGCCTAGTGATTCTGGGCTTCACAATGCTGGAGGTGACATTAGCATTGATTGGGCATCGCCACCTCCTGGACAGCCATATGTTGCTCCTCTTCCATGTCCACATGAATTAGAACAAGTTCCTGAAGATTATATGTGTCCCTTGCTTCCCTAAACCTCCTGTGAAATGTTCTCTCAGGTTCGGGGTCAAAGCCTTGAAGTCTATCCTGGCTTCTGACCCTTCACATTCAATCAAAGTTTCTGAGAGTAGAGCAACCAATAAGAAATGTTAGACTTGACGAAATAAACAACTAAAGTAAAAACTAGAAAGTAGTCAATATTCAAGTCCCCGGAAACGGCGCCAAAAACTTGTTGCTCCCAAACGCACACGCAAGTATACGTGGTCGTACAAGTAATAGAGTGATAAGTCGAGTGTCGAACCCATAGAAGACTTGTGTTAACTACCCACTAGTTTTACCAAGATTATTATCCAATCAAGTCAATCAGAATTCAAGAGTGTGATTAACTACGTAATAATTCTAACAAGTCACTACTTTATCAAGCAGAAAAATGATTATTGTGTATTCAGTAGAGACGAATATTCTAAGGTTGTGATCGATTAACCAATATTATTGTGTTCTAATTAACTCTCCCCATCATACAATTCACTCATGGTTTGCAAACAATTTCTCTCGTATCATTCTCATGAATTCCTACTCGCATATTCAAAATATATTAATGCCTATATTCCTATGGAATCAATCTATTTAGAACATATTAAGATTATGATATTTAATTAACCACGGTGACTAGGTATATTCCTATCCTAACCACAAAGCCGCCTCCACTCAGAGTTAAGATCATGCTCTCTTCAATCCTTCTCTAATCTAAACGTAGCTTTCCCAAGCATAGCATAGATAGTGAATAGAACCTAACTGTTGGCCAGACAATTAAGCAATTAATCGCAGAATTGAATAAATAACCATATATTAGTAAATTATAATCAAGGTTAAGTCAATTTTAAACAACAATATTCATGGCTAAATCGCAACCCCAGAATTATGGGTTTTAGCCACTCGTGATAATATCAAAACAAATTCACAAGTGTTTGAATAATTGAAACTACTAAGAAAGATGAAGAAAACCTAAGAATCCTTGCTCCCGAGTATTTCGTGTATTGTTCTCGCCTCCAAATAATGTCCACCCTCCCCCCCCCTCCAAAATAGTTTTAGAACCCCTTTTATACATGTTGAGGGCGTGTAGGGTTGAAATCACCAAGTCCCAGCCGAATTAGGACAAAATCCGCCCTCCATCGTCTCACTTGGCTCCTGGCGCCAACCTGGACAGTGAACTTTTTAGCCTGCTGTCAACGACGTTTTGGTTAGTGCCTGGCGCGAACCTGGACACCAAACATTTTTCACTTTAGTGCTCTGCTGCCCTTGGCGTTTTGGCTGGTGCCTAGCGCGAACCTGGACACCAAACTCGTACTTCCTCCAAATTCTTCCGTTTTCACTTTAATTCGCACGCCAATTTTCCAAATCACTTCCATTTGACTCCTACACATAAAAATACCATGAATTAGAACAAATCATTACATTACACATACAAAACTCATGAAATATAAGTAAAATGCGAGGCGATATGCATATAAATATGCATACTTTATGCCGAATATCAATGGCAAACATTCAATCTGCTTACGTTGATCATGCTTCCTTCGGGGTCTATCTGATGCCAATTGCAGATGTTGTTTCCCGGTACGGGTTGCTACTTGATTTACTTTCTATCTGTCTTTGGTTCCATGTGTCATGCTACTATTCGATCATTTAATATAAATCGATTTTACCATGTACGGTATCGATTTTATTTTTGGCTAAAATCCATGAATACATTATCTATATTTTATGGAAGACGATCCTGTGCGCTTCCACTATTCATGTTTTCTATTAAGTAATATATGCATTAATAATTTACTAAATAAGTACAACGAATTAATCAATAAATCAAATAATTGTATGATAAAATTTCAAATTCGATCCTATAAAGTTCTCGATCCTTCACCTCCGATTAGTGATAGACATACATCATCATATCACTGAAACCCGAGCATATTTGGTTATTCCCTAAGACAGCTTAAAATTAACACCTACGCTCTATTTAGTCCGTTCATGTGATGTTGCCTGGCACCGGGATTTGTTTTGTGTTTAAGATTGCTCTTCTGATGGGGAGAAAAACACAAAGAACTTCTCCATTATCTCTCAAACAAAATAGAGTGCAGCAGAAAAGAGAATTGGAATTGTAAAGAAAACTAAATTAATGTGGGAAGACCAGAGACAGAAGGCATCGCTTGAAAAGAACTTTTATGGGCTACCAGCTGTCATTAGAGTCGCTAAATTGTTGGTGGTGCTTAAAATATAAGTACAGACAAAGACTTGGTTTATTAAATAGTTGGGGTGAGCTAGAATTTATATTTTAAAAAAAAGACTCGGTTTAATAATTGGGAAGAGAAGTCAATTATAGATAAATTAATAAATTAACAATTACATCCTCATTCAAAATTAGATGTTCACATTTCATAATATTCAACCTTCTTTATATACAGCTAATGTAAGAAGATCTCCTCGCGCGCTAAGAGCTGAAGAAATTAACCATCCCCACTGCTCCATTTATATTTTTTTGCTTACATAAGAAAGACAAAACATGGCAGATACGTTGGTGAATTTTCTGGTGGAGAACCTGTTGCAGCTAGTAACTGAAAATGTGAAGCTGATTGCTGGTGCAAAAGGAGAGCTCGATAATCTGCTTGAAGATGTTCGAAGTTTAAATGCCTTCCTAAGTGATGCCGCAGTAGAGGAAAGCAACAGCAGCTTGTGGAAAGATTTTGTCAGGAAGATCCGAATTCAAGTGCATAAAGCTGAGGACGTCGTTGAAAAATTCCTGGTTCAGGCGAAGCTACATGAAGAGAAAAATGCAGCGGAGAAAGTTTTTTATATTTTCGGACATACCAAAAGAGTTAGGAATCTTGCAAAGGATATCAACGACATCCGCGAGAAGGTGAAGGAAATTCGCAGAGATAATCCAGAAGCTCTCCAGCCCAAACGAATGCTTGATCAACAAAGAACAGTTGCACGGGAGCCTCAGGTGACGCCTGAAACCCAACGATCTTGAAAACATATGTTTCTCTTTTCTTCATTATCTTCTTATTCATAATAATAATATTTCATTTTTTCTAATTTGTTTGATATATAGCCGGAGTAATACTTATGCTGCTATAGATCTTCTCATGCAGGTAAATAAGAATATTAAAATTATTTGTTTTCAAACTGAGAAATATACCAATTTGTTTGAAACGGACTAATAACAAAAACAATGTCAACTAATGTCATAATAATATTATTAATAATAATAATAATAATAATAATAATCCAATTTATTGATTAGATGAGCTGATGTAAGAAATATTTAGCAGCACAATTGACCGTATGTTGGCAGATCACGATAATAAAAGAATAAGCTCAAATTCAAAAAGAGAGGAAGATGAACAGCTAGAATTCTGTGTTTCTCTTAGTAATATCTTTGTTTTGACACGGAAATCTTATGTTATTCTCCTTGACTCAAAATCATAGACTCATTCGAATTTCATCAGTCCATAGACGCCTTTTACAGTACTCCCTATAAAAATACTTCCCCAAATATCTTATATATTTAGAGTAAATTTTACTTGAGACTTATTTGTTTTTATTAAGCTCCCGTTTGACCATAAATTTTGGCTACTTTTTTTCAAGAAAAAAAAAATTAGGAAACATTATTAAATCATGGAATATGATCAATTTTGAAAAATAAAATTTAAAAAAAAAATTCAAGTTCCAAAAAATGATTTAGGGCGGTTTTAGTGAACATTTTTCTTCCACTCATTAAACTTACTTTTTTTCAAATAAAATGCACGTCCAAACACAACTTCAACTTCAAAAAATTACTTTTCAACGCAACATCAAAAACTCTTTTTTGAAGTTTCAACCAAATCTATGTCCAAAGTCCAAGCACTAGCTAAGATTAAAATGTTAAGATCTAAATATATATTTGAATATTAAAATTAAATATTTGAATCAAAATACACATCTGAATATTAAGACACGTATTAAGATTAAAATATTTGAATCTGAAAGCACATCTGAATATTAAGCTGTATTAAGATATGAATATTAAATGATCAAGACTATTTGTTTTCTCAACATCTGAATGTATAGAACTTATCTTTAATAAATATAAAGTACTAATTAACTTAATACTGTATCAACAAGATATTTATTAAAATTATATGATGGTTGGTGGTGGTGTGAAACACTGATTGTTATGAGTATTGACCGGGATGGCAGTTAGTGGTGGTATTGACCGATGATGGTGGTTGGGGGAAATAGTGGTTAAAGGTGATAGTTGATAGCGATAGTTGGTGGTGGCGGGTGATAATTATATGTGGTGATGCTAGTGATAGTTTATGATGGTGGTACTGATAATGATAGTGTGTGTTGGCTGATGGTGGTGATTATTGATAGTGATTGATGGTTATTGTGGAAATAATGGTTGATAGTGATGATTGTAAATAGTGGTTAGTGGTGGTGATGACTGACTGTGGTGATTATCAAAGATGGTGGTTGTGGATAGCGGTTTTAGATGGTGGATGTCGGTAGTTGATAATGTGGGATAAATATAGTAGCAGTGGTGATAGTTGATAATGCCAAGCGGCGACAGATAACAGTGAATGTGGATGGATCTCATATAAATGATATTACAACTTTATTATAGGTTTTAATTATTCATATCTATTTAGACCCATTAAATGATTGTTAGTAACACTTAATGATTATCTACATCTGAATATTTAAAATTTATACCAATTAGTACAAATAAGTGAAATCTGAATGATCAAAACACAATTTTTTATTAAGCGTAAACAAATGAACCTTTTGGATTTCAAAAAAAACATCTCTTGCACCTTTCGAATGGGACAGTGAACTCTTTTGACTCAAATCAAGAAAAAAAAAATGAGTTAGGTTATTACAAGATTTTCAAAAAAAAAAAATCAGAAATGTCCCACAATGAGTAAGAATTAAAACATATGTTTTCATACTACCGTCTTTTATCCCCTTTACTTCTTTCTTTTACTTTTGTAATTACTTATATTATTGTTTGTATTGAAATTTTACTAGAACTACTCAATTTGGCGTAACTCATTTTTGTTATATATTTTTCAAGTCATTTTTGCATGTTCGAAGGTCTAATTATTTTAACATTTCATTAGTAATTAGTTTAAAAATAAAAACTTACAATCTCAAATTCAAATATAGCTTATAGGTGATATGATATTTCAATACTACATGAAAATGTTAATTCAAATGGTTTTTTCATTTAATGAATGAGATATTATTCCTCCCCTCAAAATATTAGCGGAGTTAGATGAAATTTATTCATTTATTTATAATAACAAAAAACAGCTTCTTAAAATATTTGGCCAAACAGAACGTGTAAGTATTTAAAAGTACTTTTTTAAAAATAAAAAAAATCACGGGGTGCCCTATTTGGTCACCCCATTTAACTTGTACCCAGTTTTGAAGACAAGTATAACTAATACCCAATTTTTCGGTAACTTCAGATTCATAAACTTTTCACTTCTTCCTCACTCCTATTTTTTTCTTCTTTGTATTCATGTCTCATGTATCCAGGAGTCGTTTGGTTTCTTTTTTTTCTTCTTAATTGCAAAACACTATTGTAGGTTGTGCTTAGAGTTTTTTTCTTCTTCTTCTTCTTCTTCTTCTTCTTAGTTGAAAAATGAGTTTGTTAGATTTGTTGTTGTTTTAATAATTTGATGTTTGATGTTTGTTCTTTACGATATTTGAAACTTATATTTCAAATCTAAGCTCATTGGAATAGATTTGGATGTTGAATCGTGTTTGGATTATTGAAATTCAAATAACAAGTTTATGTTTCAGAACCTAAGATTCGAATTCTGAACTTGCATTGAAGAGATTGAATTACTTAAAATTTGAATCTTCTGAAAAAGACAGAAGAATATAAGATTTGATTTCTGAAGTTGCATTAAAGAGAGTGAACTACTTAAGATTCGAATTTCTGAAGTTGCATTTGAAAGATGTAAGAACTTAAGATTTGATTTTTGAAGTTGCATTGAAGAAATTAAACTACTTAAGATTTGAATATCCGAAGTTGCATTTGAAAGATAAAAGAACTTCAGATTTGATTTCTGAAGTTGCATTGAAAAGATAGAATTACTTTAGATCTCGATGGATAAATAATTTTATAAATTTTTGTGCAATACAGGTATAACTTCAATGACGGCCCCAAAAGTGGGTATATGTGCAAATGCTCCCTTCTTTTTTTATATTTCTATTTGACATAAAAATACTTTTTAAAATAAGCAAATATTCAAAGTTTAGCCAAACAGATTAATAGCATGTTTGGCCAAATTTCTCCAAAACAAAATTGATTTTTTTTTCAAAAAATGAGAGTATTTTTTTCAAAGTTGAAGTGTTTGACCAAGCTTTTAAAAGGAAAAAAGTACTTTTGAGTAGAAACAGAAGCAGTTTTGAAAAAAAAAAAATTTAGCTTTTCCCCAAAAGCTTATTTTTGAAAAACACTTTTAAGAAAAATATACTTAGAAATACTTTTTAAAAGTTTGATCAAACACTAATTGTTGTTCAGAAGTACTTTTAAAATTAATTAGTCAAACATAAAATGCTTTTGAAAAAGTACTTTTGAGAAAAAATATTTCTCAAAATAAACTGATTTTTGAAGGCCAAATACATATGCAGCCCCTTAAAGTTGGTTCTAATTTTCATTTAGACACTCTAACTAGCACTTGTACCTATTGAACAGTCCAACCTTAACAAAATTGTGCCTATTGAGCACCACAGATAATATGTATAAATAAGTTAGGCGCGTGACAACAATTGCTTCCGACGTGGCAAATCAGACAAATAAATGATAGCAACGTGGAAGAAAAAAAAAAGCTCTTTCTCCACATTGGATACCCTTCCCGACTGTTCATCTATCTTCTTCGTTGCTTTCCTTTTACTCTTCTGCTTTTTCTTTTTCTTCTTTCTTCCTCTTCTTCATTTCATCTTTCCCCTCTCTTCTTCTAAATCTCTGTCCAAAACCTACAACTTTACCTGCTTTCTTTTGTCTTCTAAAATTTATTTCACATCACAGAACACTTATTACCCTTTTTCTTCACCTAATCACCTTCATTCATCACCCGGTACTTATCTTCGATCTCCATTTGGTACAAAATTAAGAGTCATGTGAGGCAATGAAATCTTTAAATTTTTGTTGTATTTAATTCAATAATCTGATGTCACAATATAGAGAGCATAAGGGCCACTATTGTGGATTGTTTGGATAGCCAAGAATGGAGAATGAAGTGGGCGCCATTGATGGATGGTATTTTTTTTAATCTTCAGTATTTAAAAGAGAAATTTTATTGGTGGTGAGATGATGATAGTAATATTAAATAATATCTGTAAATACCACGACGAAGAATTACGAATTCACTATAAGGCCTCTAAAACTACTGTGAATACTTGAAATTAATGTAAAGAATAAATATTTCATAGGATGGGAAATAACTGGTGTGGTTCCACTATACAGAGTTGACTTGGACGCTGGTGTAAAAAACTGGTTAAAGGTGTCGTTTTGGGGTTGAGTAGTCTGCCAGTGTAAAAAGCTGGTTAAAGATGGTGGTGAATGGGTAAAGGTGCATCGCTGAAGATGAAATGAGTGGTCTTCAATTTGTGTAAAGGTTGTTAGAGCTAAACCATACAAGTTGAGATCAAGATGAATGTTACTTTGTTAGCTGACAGTAGTTGTCTGCAATGGCTCTGATGAGGTGATGTGTGATTTTTCCGGCGATGGTTGAGGTGGCTTGGAGATTTTCAGATAAAAAAAGCTAAGGTGGTGATATGGTTTTAAAAAGTGATATGTAGGAAAATAAAGAATGATATGTTTTTGGATCAATACACGCGCGCAAGAGATGTGAAATGCACTCTTTTTGCCATGTCAGCCTATTGTGTTCAATTGGCACAATTTTGTTAGGGTTGGAGTGCTCAATAAGTAGAGGTACTTGTTAAAGTGTCTAAATAAAAATTAAAATTAACTTTAATGGATTGCCTAGGTATTTGGCTATTTTTGAAACTTGGCCAAACAGACTATAATTTCATTGGAATTTTATCATAAAAACTCCATTCACCTTTATACTCCTATATAAAAGGAAAATATCCAGCACATATCCCATATATGAAGAACAGTTATCCGTTCTTCGATATACATCTCCATATGCTTAACCTTTCTTTTCGTCTATGCTATTCATATTTAGTTTTAGTTACAATTGTTACTCAATATTGGGAAGCTAATGACGAACGTCCCTTCCATCGCGTTTCAGATAAATCTATTATTCCGATTATTTTTCTTTATGTTAAAAGCTCCACGCAATCAACCTTTTGTATTTTTTTTTTTATTTTAAGAGCCCGTTTGGACATAAGAAATTTTTCTCTTTTTTTTCAAAAAAAATAAATTTTTTGGGAAATCATCGTTTATTCATAAAAATTTTATTTTTTACTTGAAAATGCATTTTGGAAATTTTTGAAAATTTTAAAAACTCCAAAAAATTATTTTTCAAAATTCACTCAAATCACTCACAAAACTTCAAAAACAACCCAAAATTATATTCATGTCCAAACACAACTCTAAATTTCGAATACCATTTTCAATTGAAAAAACTTTTCCCCCTATTTTGGAATTTTACAATTCTTATGTCCAAACGCCCACTAAGAAAAATGTTCCACACTGATATTGCAATTTAAACCAGTAAAATCTTTTTTTAGTGAATTGGAAGGATTGTGTTTCCGGCATTGCGACTCTTTTGTTACTATGGTGAAATCCTTGTGATTTTTATGTTATAAAACAAAATTGTAGTGAGACTTTAGTGAAAAAGAAAGACATACGTAGTTATTTTGACCTTTTATAAAATTTACCCTTAATCATCACTCTTTGGAAAGATTAACTCTGGAAATTGATTTGGGAAGACAAGTAAACTGCTCAATTTGCAATTAGCCACAATGTAAACATGGTAGTTTCATCTTATAGTAGCATAACACGAAATTTAAGACTCTTTTTCGTAGCTAGTAAATAACTTGAAATGGTTGTTCGAGTTCTAATTGCAAAAATTAAAGGATTTTCAATTCTGATTGATATCCAATCTATTTGATCATCTTAATAGGATACTTTCTTGGAGGTTAAACAAGTGGTTGGCTTTGATGACAAAGCGAAATATGTGATTAGACGACTTATTGAAGGATCAGAGGATCTGGAGTTTGTCCCTATTGTAGGTATGGCCGGACTTGGCAAAACCACACTGGCAAGAAAAGTATGGAGTGATTCTCAGGTTACAACTGAATTTTCCAAGAACATTTGGGTTTCTGTCGGCCAGTCAAACGAACTAAAGCAAATCTTTTTTGTGATTCTCAAATTCATGGGAGGCGTTGAAGAATTTCGCTGTGATGATGGGAAAGAATTGGCTAAAGTAATACGTGAATTTGTGACTGAAAAAGACAAATGTCTCATTGTCTTGGACAATGTGTGGGCAAGAGACCTTGTGGATTTTGTCAAAAACGTACTCCCAGAAAACAAGAAAGGTCATAGGATCATGATGACCACTCGCCTCAGAGATGTAGCTAGCTATGCCAGTGAATATCCTTATGATCTGAAATTTTTGACTTCGGATGAAAGTTTTCAGTTGCTTAAAAAGAGAGTTTTCGGCAGTGGAAGGTGTAGCGATGACTTAGTAAAACTTGGAAAAAGTATTGCAAGGAAATGTAGCGGATTACCACTTGCATTAGTGGTAATTGCTGAAGCTTTACTAAAGGTTCATCCGACCGAATATGATTGGGGAAAAATCGAGGACAATGTGTGGCAGCACCTTGTGAAAGAGAATGACCCAACCAGCTGCTGGAAAATTGTGGAAACCAATTACAAAAGTTTGTCCACAGAAATGAAGGCGTGCTTCTTGTATTGCCTGGCTTTTCCTAAAGGCTATGATATCCCTGCTCAGAAATTGATTCGCTTGTGGATCGCAGAGGGATTAATAAGGTCCAGCCCCCGGAATACGCTCGAGGAGATAGCAGAGAGTTATTTGGGGAAGCTCGAGGAGAGGGATCTAGTGACATTATCGAGAGAAATTACTGGTCCAATAAAAAAGGTCAAATGTAATGACATGTTCTATGAGTTCTACAAGATGGAAGTAAATAACGAAAGGGTTTTTCAAGAACTACGTCTAACACCCGATCAGGGTCTTCCATCCATACGAGATCCAGATATTTCTCGTCGATTGCATATTGAATTCTCTGCTCTGTCTGATTTTATCTCCACAAAACCTATTGCAGAACATGTTAGATCTTTCTTATGTTTTTCCTCGGAAGAACAATCCCAGTTTTCTGCTCCTGACAATTTTCAACTCATCCTCAAAGCATTTCCACTGATCAGGGTCTTGAAAATTGAACCCGTCAAAATTCCCTCCTCCAAGTATCTTAACCAACTGTTTCATCTGAGGTATATTTCAATCTCAGGTGATTTCAAGGAACTTCCTGCATTCTTTGGTAAGTTCTGGAATTTACAATCGATTATAATTAATACAAGTACATCCGAGCCCACTCTTAACATAAAAGCAAATATATGGAACCTTTCACAGTTGAGGCATTTCCAAACCAACAAACCTGCAAAATTGCCGCTCCCTTCTACCCAAAAGGGTGAAGGTCGTTCCAGCCTACAAACTCTTTCTATTGTTGCACCAGAAAGTTGCAACAAAGTTGTGCTTAGGAATGCTAGGAATCTCAAAAAACTGAGTATGCGAGGCCGAATAGAAGATTTTCTTCAAACTAACAAGGATGGATTCAGCACTTTTGAAGGGTTTAACTGTCTAGAGAATTTGAAACTGATAAGTGTTGATCCTTGCACTAGTGATGCTCTTCAGCTTCCAAGAGCATTATTCAGATTTCTACTCAAGCTTAAGAAGTTAACTTTGTCAAACACAATGTTTGATTGGAACGATGCGACTAAACTGGGGCAGTTGGAATGCCTTAAGGTCCTAAAGTTGAAAAAAGATGCATTCACGGGGAGATTGTGGAATCCGGTGATAGGTGATTTTCGAGAACTGCAGGTCTTGTGGATTCAAAACGATGACCTCCAACGTTGGGAGGCTACAAGAGTTCACTTCCCAAAAGTCAGGAAACTTGTTCTTAAGTGTCCTAATCTTGAGAGTGAACCAGCTGAGCTATCTGAGTTTAAGCAGACGAGTTAATTATTGGTGCTGAAAAAACGAAAGCAGTCATAGGAAGATCATCAAACTCTAGCTCATTGTATTTGTCAACTGATTCCAGGGCCACTTAGTGTAGTTAAAAGGTCAGTTCAGTTCTTTTTGCCTTGAAATTATTATCTCCATTGTAGTCTTCAGTAAGTGCTTATGTGTTTACATTCATGTCCAGCTGGTTTCACTTTCGGTAGAGATCCCAATAAGACCGCATCTAACTTTATATGATATGTCTTTCACTTAGTTAAATGTCCTGCATGATATATTTCTTCAGAGAGTAATCCATGAAATTCCATAATTAACTCTTTTTCCCCTGACATATTCTGGAACATTGTTGTTCTTCTCTCAAACAATATTGGATAAGGTGGTATTATTTGTCATAACACAATATAGAATTCGAGCTCTTGTTCTATGAGCATTGTCATGGTGATTATTCAGTTCTTTCCGTGTTTTCTGCTTAAACATATGGTTGGGGCATGATTAAGAAAAGAAACAACATATCTCTAAATTCTAACGTATATTGATTTTTATGGTATTAGACAAGATGTAATCTTCTGCTGGAGTATAAATAAATTTCTTCCAAACCACTAACAGATTTCCTTCTAGGCAAAGAATTATCTGCAACACTTCTACTTTTTTTTACCCCTTAACTTTCCTCCTTTCTACAGGATATAATCCGGACATTGACCGTGCTGAGAGCCTGGGATCATGGACAAATAGAATGCTCTTTCATATGTGGTCACCGCATCTCATGATCTTTTCTGCAGTCCAATCATCTTGTAAGATTGTTATAATAAAGAAACCTGTTTGTCTTTTGTTTATTCAAGTTTTGTGAAGTTTGAAATAAGTTTCACCACTATCGGATTGAAACACCCTTCCTGTATCTGCTGCATTTCAAGTTCCTGATCATGTGAAATGCTTTCTTTCCGAGTTGTAAAGCTTTTACATCTTTCTTGCCTGTTGTTGCTGCATTGTTGCTTCTTTGCTTAAGCATGTAACACTAATATTTTTTATGACACGTTATTCTATCCAGATTACCTGCTATGAATCATATTTAGCATGGGTAGTCTTTGAGATGATTCAGGTGAGTTTAACTTATATACAGTGAAAGTGTAAATGAATTTTACATTATCAGACCAGCTAAAATTAGAAAATTATAGGTAACTGCCAAAAAAGTAGGTTTAGTAACTTGAAAAATAAAACAAGTTACCTGCTATGACAATCTGTTATACACTGATACTGTAAATAAGATTTATGTTGTCAATGTATATAAGTTAAATACATTTTTAATTGGATGGATACAAGTTCTAAGTTATGTTCCATATGTTTGCTAAATATTGGCCTAAACTGTTGAAGAGGGATGATCATTAGACGCTCACAACGAGTTGTAACATAGTCAACCAATGCCCGATTACCATGTCCTAAAATGGAGAGATTTCTAACTTTGATAGGGTGATTGCACTAATCTATTAGGAAGCGTATTAGGAAGCATGTCAGACTAATAAAACGAAAAATATATTTAAAAGAGAAAAGCAATAAATTGCACAAGACAAGACAAGATTTACGTGGTTCGGCAATTTATTTTTATCTACTCCACGACACACCAAGAATAGCTCTTTATTAATTGAAGAGAAAGAAGAAGTTGAGGGATGATCAACAAATGAAAATGCAGACCCTTTTTATATGCATTTGAATGCCCTGTCAACGTAAGCACTTACATCATAAGAAAATTCAACCTGCATGCCGATGTAAGCACTTACGTCATAAGAAAAGAATCAACCTGCCGACCTAAGCGCTTACGTCAAAAGAATTCAAGATGAATTCTTCCGCCTATCATTTTTCTTCTCTCTTTGACTTTTCTTTCTTTTGTTTTGTCTACTTTTCTTTCTTTTACATACAACAACAAGTTTGCTCCTATCAATCTCCCTCTCAAGCCTATGTTATATCAAGAAAGAAATTTAAAAAAATTTCTATTCTCTGGTTGCGCCTTCACGCTATCAGTCTTGAAGGCTAACTGAGGCAGTGCAGAGCCTCAGTTTATCAACACCGACAACTTTGGTCAACATGTCTGATGGGTTCTTTGATTCTGGTATCTTCTGTAGGGAAAGAGTTCCTTCACTTATCAACTCTCGGATATGATGATACCTCAAATGGATGTGCTTTGATCTTGTATGAAATACTGGATTCTTGGCAAGATGAATTGCACTCTGGCTATCGCTGAAAAGCTCACAATTGTCATGCTCTTTACCTAGCTCTTTAAGAAAATTCTTGAGCCAAATCATCTTATTTCCAGCTTCTGAGATTGCCAGTACTCTACTTCAGTAGTAGATAGAGCAACACTTTTCTGAAGTCTGGACATCCAGCTAACAGCAGTACCACCCAAGGTGAACACGTAGCATGTGGTACTTTTTCTACTATCCATATCGCCACCTAAATTTGCATCAGCAAAACCTTGTAAGATAATATTGTTCTTTTTAAAACAAAGTGGCATACCTGAGGTGCCTTTGAGATATCGCAATATCCATTGTACACTTTCTCAATGCTCCTTTCCAGGATCTGACATGTATCTACTGACAACTCTAATTGCATGGGCTATGTCAGGTCTAGTGCAAACCATAGCATACATCAAATTTTCTACTGTTGAAGCATATGGAACTTTGGACATGTACTTCCTTTCTTCATCTGTCTTAGGTGATTGGTTCTTCGACAGATTAAGATGGCTTCCGAGTGGGGTGCTTCTGGTCTTTGCATCATGAAGACTGAACCTGCTTAGTACCTTCTGTTTGTACTTTTCTTGAAACAATTTTAAGGTTCCTTCAGACATGTTTCTGCTAATCCTCATCCCAAGCATTTGCTTAGTTGGTCATAAGTCTTTTATTTCAAACTCCTCCGCCAGTTGTCGCTTAACCATGTCGATCTCATTTATGCTAGATCATGCAATTAGCATATCATCAATGTACAACAGTAAAATGATATAGGATTCATCAAGATTTTTAATATAACAGCAATAGTCCATCTCACATTGTGTGAAACCATTGTTATGCATGAATCCATCAAATTTCTTGTATCATTGTCAGGGAGCTTGTTTCAAACCATACAAACTCTTCTTCAACTTACACATAAAATTTTCTTTACCAGAAACTTGAAAACCTTCAGGCTGCTTCATGTAGATGTCTTCTTCAAGGTCACCATGCAAGAAAGCAATTTTAACATCTAGCTACTCCAAATGCAAATTTTCTATAACTACGATACTTAGCACCAACCTGGTAGTAGTTAATTTGACTACAGGAGAAAAGATCTCGGTGTAGTCAATTCCTTCCTTCTGCTGAAATCCTTTTACTATTAACCGTGCTTTGTATCTCTTCTTACCATCATGTTCTTCCTTGACTCTGTACATCCACTTGTTCTGCAATGCCTTCTTTTCTTTTGGTAACTCTGTATGTATCCATGCTTTATTCTTTTGAAGAGAATTCATCTCTTCTTTCATGGCTAGCTTCCACTTATTAGAGTATATCATCTGCATTGCTTCAATAAAATGCTTTGGTTCTCCAGCACCAGTCAGAAGTAAATAGTGAAGAGAGAGTTAATCTATCTGGAGCATTCGTGACTCTTTTAGATCTCCTTAATGTAGGTTCAACAGTAAATGATCCCGAATTTGATTTAGGTCCTAACTCCAGATTTGGTTCTGCGTTTGGTTCTATCTCTGATTTTGGTTCTGGTTCTGATCCAGATTCGCTAATTCTTCATCTTCAATTTCAGAATGAGTTGTAATCCCTCTAGCCACTTCATTTTCTGAGATTTCTTCTAACTCAACTATTTCAGATGTTTGTTTGTTGGTGCTGGTTGGTTCTACTTCAAGTTTGTCCTTGTACATCACATTTTCATTAAATGTGACATTTCTGTGTCTTAGGATCTTTCTATTCTGGTCATCCCAAAATCGATAACCAAAATTATCATCACCACAGCCAATAAAGAAATATTTCATGGCTTTAGGATCAAGTTTATCTCTATCATTAGAGTTTACATGCACATAAACAACACAACCAAAAAAAAATTCAGATGTGAGAGAGTTACCTCATTTCTTGTCCATACCTCCTCGGAAATTTCAAAATTCAGTGGTACAGAGGGTCCCCTATTAATGAGGTAAGCTGTCGTGTTAACAACCTCGGCCCAAAAATACTTTGACAATCCAGAATGTATTCTCATAATTCTGGCTCGTTCATTTAGGGTTCTGTTCTTCCTCTCAGCAATGCGATTTTATTCCGGTGTTCCATGTACTGTCTTGATCATTCTGATCCCATTTTTAGAGCAGAATGCTTTAAACTCTTGATTATCATACTCTCCTCCATTGTCAGACTTCAGACATTTTAACTTTAGACTTGCCTGATTTTCAACTTCAGCTTTCCATCTTTTAAAGGTAACAAATAGAACAACAACAATAACTAACATACCAGTATTATCCCACACCGTGAGGTCTGGGGAGGGTAGTGTGTACGCAGACCTTACTCATACCTTGTGAGGATAGAGAGGTTGTTTCTAATAGACCCTCGGCTTAGGAAAGCATAAGCATTACAATAATAAAAATATAGACAAGAAGGGATAGTACCAAAAAGTCATATAAAAGCATAATAAAAATAACAAGACAATAAGGTGATCAACAATAAAAGAAAACAACGGTTAGTCATAAATGCGTCAAAATTACTGTTATGACCACTCCAGACTACCTACTCTACTACCCTAATCCTCAACCTACATACCTTCCTATCAAGGGTCATGTCCTCGGTCAGCTGAAGTTGCGCCATGTCTTGCCTAATCATCTCTCCCTACCTCTTCTTAGGCCTACCTCTACCTCTTCGTAGACCCTCCAATGTCAACCTCTCACACCTCCTCACCGGGGCGTTTGTGCTCTTCCTCATCACATGACCAAACCACCTAAGCCGTACTTCCCGCATCTTGTCCTCAATAGGGGCCACAACCACATTGTCGCGAATAACCTCATTTTTAATGCTATCTAACCTGGTGTGCCCGCACATCCATTTCAACATCCTCATCTCTGCTACCTTCATCTTCTGGTAAAGGTAACGAATACGTCAGATTTATTTTTAGAAAATAAACCCTTACCTTTCTTGTGGAATCATTAATGAATGTGATATAATAGCGTGAGCCTCCCAGAGAAGTTACAGGAGTTGGTCCCTACATATCTATATGCACTAGTTCCAGCTTCTCTTTCTTTAGCGTCCTTCCCGCCTTTGAGAAACTAACTCTCTTTTGTTTTCCGTAAATGCAATCTTCGCACAAAACTAATTCAACATGTTTTAGGTTTGACAACTTTTCTTTGGATGCCAATAATTTCATTCCCTTCTCACTTATAAGCCCGAGCCTCCTGTGCCACAATGTTGTATCACGATCATGATCAACTGTTGCTATAGTATCTCTCTGTATTGCAGTTGCATACAGTGTTCCCTTCTTGAAGCCTCGTGCCACAATCAAATTTTCTTTGGTTATCTTTCACGATCTGTTACCGAATGTTATTGTATATCCTTCACTGCCAATCTGACCCATAGACATCAGATTTTTCTTGAGGCCATGAACATGTCGGACATTTTGTAATTTCCATGGCATGCCTTGTGAAGTCTTTATATGAACTTCACATTTCCTGACAACGTCCAGAGATTCGCCGTCTGCTAAATAATCTTTCCCGAATTTTCCAACAATATAATTATGCATTAATTCTTTGCATGATGTAGAGTGAAAGGATGCACCTGAGTCCAGAATTCAAGATTCGGCTAGACTGTCTGTACAACAAATTAGTGCATCACCGACTTGTTCAGCAATTACATTTGCTGAATTTTCTTCCTTCTTCTTCTTTGGTTCTCTACATTGACTAATATAATTCCAACAAGTAATGTACTTGCTATTTTTGGATTGCCCTCTTCTCTTTGACTTTGATATGCCACGACCATGACTTTGTCCTCTTTGGTTGCTTCTCCCCCTGCTTTCGGTATTAAAAGCAGATCCTGGGGAATCACTTGATTCTCTTCGGCGAATATCTTCGCTTAGAACCAAGTCTCTAATATCATTCAATTTGAGTTTGGTACTTCCCGATGAACTACTAACTGTAGTTACTATTGCAGACCAACTCTCCGGTATAGATGATAGTATAATCAATGCCTTGACTTCGTCATCATATGTTATATTAACGGAACTCAACCGAGTTAATATGATCCCAATCCGCTTTCGCCATATTCTCTGGTTTTACCTCGGTCAGAAGTAAGTGTAATTTTTTCTAGTACAAATAATCCTCTATTTGCATTTTTCAGAATCTAAAATATTTGCCATTGAACTTGTTAATCTTAACCTTCCCTTCTTCCGATGCCATTTTTCACAAAATAATTTTATTTGAATAGTGCTTGTGAATAATAATGATGATCAATAGTGTCGCACTATTCTTATGAATAGTACCTGCACCAATATCATACTTTTCTACCAGAATTACATTGTTTGTGCTATGATGCCAGTTGTTGCGAAGCGTGTCAGACTAATAGAAGGGAAAAAATATTTAAAAAAAAAACAATAAATTGCACAAGACAAGACAAGATTTACGTGGTTTGGCAATTCGTTTTTGCCTATTCAACGGCCACACCAAGAATAACTCTTTATTAATTGAACAGAAAGAAGAAGTTGAGGGATGATCTACAAATGAAAATACAAACCCCTTTTATAG
Source organism: Nicotiana tomentosiformis (assembly GCF_000390325.3). Classification (NCBI taxonomy): domain Eukaryota; kingdom Viridiplantae; phylum Streptophyta; class Magnoliopsida; order Solanales; family Solanaceae; genus Nicotiana; species Nicotiana tomentosiformis. The sequence continues at coordinate 33,116,877 of NC_090815.1, read as the reverse complement.
GTATTTGAATGTCTTGCCGACGTAATCACTTACGTCATAAGAAAAGAATTCAACTTGCCAACGTAAACGCTTACGTCATAAGAAAAGACTTCAAGATGAATTCTTCCGCCAATCATTTTTCTTCTCTCTTTGACTTTTCTTTCTTTTGTTTTGTCAACTTTTCTTTCTTTCACGTACAACAACTAATTTGCTCCTATCATAATCCACATTCAGTTTCCTGATTTATTTCATTTTGCGGATTTGTTTACTAAGTTTTTATCAGTTTGAATAAGTCAGGTGCATAAGTTGTACGAATAGTGAAGAGAAAGGTTACTTTAAACCTAATGTAACCTATGGGTGCTCAGCTACTCCTACGAAAAGCTCGAAACCACAAGTTGGGATGGGTTTTGTAGAAAGTAAGAAAAAGTGAGCTTCTGTATATACTTTTTGAAGGGAAAAAGTGCTGGAGAGCATCAGAATTCCATCTGTTTGAGTTGAATATTAAAACTACGGAAAATGCCGAAAATAAAATTATAATCGTAATCCTCTAGTATTCATTTTTTGCTCTGGCTACCTCACATTTTAGGATTGTCCAACATCAAGGCAAGCAAAAAAGAGAACCACAATTACTTTCTTTTGGTAAGAGAACCATAATTACTTGTCAAACAGAAGAGACATAACGGAAAACAGATCGTGTTGATGCTCAAATTTTAAGTTAACGAAATATAGATGTCATCATTGTACGAAAAGCTTGAGCAGAAAAAAGAAAAAATGATAAAGATTAAGACCAAGCTGTGCCTCAGCTAAGCAAATAAGGGTGACTGTAGCAGCAACACTGCTTGTGGCTTCTGGTGGCCTTTCTGTGAAGTGTAAACAGCTAAATGCCTAAATCTCCTCTAAAAGTTATATCAAACAATTTTCTCTTCATGTTGGTAAACTCCTGCAGCTTTTTTGAGAAAGGAGGCAGCTTCCGTGATATATGGGCGATGAGATGAAGGAACTGGACAGATATTTCACACATACCTGTTGACAGAACTTCCAGAGCTCGATCTTGAAGCAATGCACCGAGAACAAAAAGTGTCAATCCAAGTTCAGAATGCAAACTATCCATCTGATAAAACTTTGGACCGTTAAGTTGAAAAAAGGATGATGAAGTGAGAGCACTGCTCCACCTAATCTTTAGGTCAGAAATCCATCGAATCTTGGGGTTGTCACCGACTAGATTTATATGGTGTATCAGATTTCCCAAAATTGGCAAATACTGTTCCACCTTCTGTATATTCTGCATAGCTTGAAACAAAAATGAAAATGAAAAACTTTCATGTGCTATTCATTTCTTTACAAGCTTAAATATCTGCCGGTGCATATTGAAGCCCTTCCAACCCATTTGTCCAATTAATTAGTGACACAGAATGTTATTATCACTGTTTTACTACGTTAGTAAGCAGGTATTACATAGACTTTATCATGTTAGAAGCAATGTATTATACGAGACTTTACCATGACTAGGACGAAAAGGGTCTTATTGAAACAACATTTATTATGGGTTCTTGATAGCACATGAAACAAGACGACTACCTGTTCACATCGAGAAGTCAATCCCCCAGACATTTCCCTGGCGATAGCCTCAACTCTTTTAATTGCTCCAGGGTACCAGGATCAGACGCTGGAAATGCATTTTCAAACAGAACCTGTCAACATTAGCAAAGAGAAACTAATTGAAAATCAAAACACTGAATCAATAGAACCATACAGCTCTAAATAGCACACTTCTTTTTAATTTTCGCCAATGGAACTTTCTTAAAAGTTCAATTCATGATTCAGGCATAAGGAAGTTCAAATCATACAATTTCATTATAATATATCAATTTACCCAATGCTTAAGGTGGAATTGTTGCATGTACCTCAAATATCAGCATATCCTAAGGTGCAAGTGCTCCATAAATCCTCAAAGAAGAACATTCTTAAATGGGAAAAGGTCCAATCTTGCGCCCCTGAACTTTGCGAAATCCATACCCTCCGTTAAAACTTTGCTTCAAAAATCATCTCGCCGTTATACATGTCACACCTCCTTTTTCGAGGGAAAGGAGTTTTTCCACTTTAAGTGATATTATTGAAATGAGATTAATTATTTTATTTTTATAGAGACGCCACTTGGAATTATTTATTACGGTGTCCCAAGTCACAATTTATTTTGAATCCCAAATCAAGAAAATTGACTCTGATTAAGTCTACGAAACACAGAAGACCGGGTAAGAAACTCTGTTAACCCGGGATAAGGTGTGAGGCACCCCCGGATTCCGTAGTTTTAGCACGGTCGCTACTTTAAACTCGGCTTAATAATCTGATTATTACGTGTTTTAAACCTATATGCATTTTATCTTTTTATCGCCTTTAATTGTATATCTAAACCATTTTTAGTATTTATGGAACTTATTTGAACAAGCCACGATGTCGTACACTTGTTGTTTTCATACACATTGCGAATCACGCCACGTAAAACGTACCCGTGATTCATAATATGTTTATTTTAATTATTTGAAGTTATCGGTCAAGGCAGGTGGACGCACTTGAATTTGAAGTTACGTATCATGACTATGCCACGGGAACCGTACCCGTAGTCAAAATAATTTATCATTAATCGCGCCTAAAGCAGCTACGATGTTCAAAAGTGTAATTATTTTTTACGTTTGAGATTATGTGTGGAAATCCAAAGTTTTATGGATTAATTTGGAGAAGAACATGTATCTAGGTAACTTACTAAATTAATTTACGAAATGCTTCAGCTTTCTTGAATTAGGAATCAACACTCTCGAATCCACGTGATTGAACCAGCAGAACACAAAGGGATTTGGTATTGTTCAAGAGAAACGACTTTGTTTATTTAGCTAGGGAACTGATCTTGCCTTTAGTTCAAACTAAAGGGGCTGGTCCAAAGGTGCACACTAACGGGTTTTTAGGGTCTAAGGGAAGAAAGCCCAATGATAAGTCTTTTAAATGTGCATGGGCATGATCGACAAGTAACCACACCAGGCCCAAACGGACACACTACGAATTAAGTCCAACTTCATTAACCTCAAAGGTATGGGCTTCTGGGACAGGCCCGTTGGAATTAAATATGGGCTGCCAACAATGTAAACTATACTGTCTCGTCATTAATCCAACTAAATACACAATTGAAGAAATCTACAATTTAATTATACATTCTGCTAATCTAGGTCCAATTATATGACTGAGCTATATTATCTTTCCTGTAATAACTATCTCCAATCCATGTGGCCTTGCATTTCTTCATGCGGACTAAGAATTTTCATCCCAGATCTCGCGCACATTAATCAGGCGAGCAGAAATGAGAATTAAAATTTAGCAATTAACCTTGACATTAATAACATAACAATCACACTTTTAAACTTAATAAACCAGATTCCAAATCATAAACTATAGTTCAGAATTATTCTATTGTTGTTGTGCGCACAACATGCGTTAACTACTCGTTTAACTATTATATCAAGCAATTCAAGCGTGTTAAACATTTAAACAACAATTAAAATCAGAAACTGAGTCAAACAAAAGTCACAATATAGGATTCAGAATTTCAGTATTCAAGAGAAAATACAAGGCATGGAAAGTGTACCTTGTGTTCAGAGACAATTTAAAATGTCAAATAAAGGCTAAGAAAACAGTAAGATGAAGATCAGCAGCAGGAACAACAAAATCAGCAGCAGAATCAGCAGTGCTTTTAATCAAAACAAAGTTTAGAAACCCAGAAATTGATAGCAAACAGCCGCAACTTGAACCATTCCAGAGATCTCCTTTCTATCTTTCTTTTTTTTTCGTTTTTGTTTTTGAGGTTTTTGTATTTCAGATCTGAAATTCAAATTTGAATTCAGAAATTTGTTTTTGCCTTTGCTTTTTTGACAGGGAATGAACTTTCGTGTGTGAAGGTGAGTCAGTCCGAATCCATTGTGTGAGGTGAGTGTCTTCTTTTATAGAAAGATTCCCTTGAAGCCAAATCAGTTTTTTCTTTCTCTTTTAAATCCTCTCAACTGTTGTTTATTACCCTCCCAACCCCAAGTTCCGAACTCTTTTACTACTCTGTTGCCATATAGTGCTTCTTCCTCTCTTTGATACGATTCTAATAAGTGCACTTTCCAATTCTGAAAGAACCGGTTTCAATTTAGTTGTAATAGCTTGTTAGGTTAGTTAGCCTCGCCTGACTAGCACAGGCGCGTGAATAACTGGGGAGTGGAGTTCAAAAGTTAGTTATAACTAACTTTCCCACTTTCCTCTATATAGTTGACATTTTCCTCATTTTGTAAGGCATTAGAAGATTTTAGAATAAAAGAATCTCTCTCTTATCTCTCATTCTCTCTCACTCCATCTCTGTTTCCAGAACTACATCGAGCAAGCTGTTCAAGGACAATTCTTTCATTTGTTATTTAGCCGAGCTCACTTTTCTTTCTTTTTTTTACTTAACATCGATTGAAGTTGCAACATTGGTATCAGAGCTTTTTGCTCCTTGGATCTGTGGAAATGGGTGATCACAATACTCGTATGCAAGAGCTGCGTAAGGAAGTTGACAATCTCAAGGGTTCGATGGATGCAGTCATAACTTTTGTTTCAGAATTGAAAAGTTCTGTGATTACATTTTTCAATAAATCTGAAATTAACTCAAAATCGTCCGAGGGGCCAATATCTCGGAATCCGGCGAAAGTTATGAAATATGAACGCACATTCACTCACGAGTCCAACCATATAAAAATTACTCAAATCCGACTACAAATCCTCTTTCAAAACTAGAAATCTTTGTTAAAGAAGTTCTTCCAATTTTTTTCCAATTTCAACCCCAAAATCCGAAATTAAAGAGGAAATTAATGATAGATTAGTGAAATATAACAAAAATTAGAATGTAGAATCATTACCCAATCGATATCTTTGAAACTCCCTCGAAAACCCGTCCAAATCCGAGCTCCCAACTCAAGTTTTTCAAAGTCTCCAGGAGCTTCTTCTGGTTGTCCAGAAGCTCCTTCAATGAATCCTCCACTGATGGAAGTACCTGAAGCTGTGCTGGGGCTGACTGTGCTGCTAATGCACTGGATAAGACAGACATCTTTGATGTAGCTGCCTGCATCCAGTTGTTGATGCTGGATAAGGTATGAGAAATCTGTAGTGCAGTCTGGGGTAAGTAGAAGATGAGGGCACAGATAGTGGCACGGTGATGGATGGCCCGGATGAAGGAGTAGGCCGGATGAAGGAGAAGGCAAGGCAGCTGAAGGTCCCTCTGCTGTGGAAGGCTCTGACCCGGTGGCCACTACCCTTGGCTCTTCAGATTGGCCAGTGGAGGTAGTGGTTTTACCCTTTGCTTTAGGGTTTTATGGTCCTTTGAGGCTATACCAGGAGAAAGGTTTCTTCGGTTTCACCTTCGTGTCATAGTGCCTCCCCTCTACCCTTTGGTCCTCGAGATACATAGTGATGAAGTTGGGGTAGGGGTAGGAACTTTCTCCTTTTCGGGTTACTTTGGAGATGTGGTGGGACATGAGGTTCCCCATATTGCTTGGATATCCCGCCATGATGGAAGCTATTAGAATCGCTCGGGAGAGTGGGAGCAAGCCGGCTGCATACAAATGTGCATCACCCTTTGGCTTCAAAGCTGAGGATATTTCTGGCGATTGGGACTCCAGATGCGAGCCAGGCCGGTGTTTTTCCTGCGATGGCTATTACTTCCGCTAGCCAAGGCCAGGCTGCTTCATCTAGGGCCATCTTCTCCAAATACTGTACAGCTTCCACATCCTCAAAACTGGCATATTTGTTCAAGGTATCGCCATCAAACCGTATCTTCAAGTTCCGTACCTTTGTCAAAGTGGTGCCCTTTTTTATGTGGGCAACATTTGCGTAGAACTCCTTGATAGGGTACTCATTTGCATCCGGAACCTTGCTGGTGAAGTACTTCCACCCTTTTCTCTCCTCAAATTGTCTATTGACATTTGGGTTGTGGGGAAGGAGATCTCTGTCTATAAACTGTCGCTCAAGGGTGAGCAACCTTTGGGGCCACCATTCCCGAAATTTGAGGTATGCTTTCTCGCTCACGAATCTATCCGCCCATACCTCGGGCTTCCTTGATCTAGCAAGACCACTCACATTGGTATCACCCCCTCTCTCATCATCCGGGATCTCATCATCCTCATCTACATTGATAGGAGCAGTTGTTGAGGCCAGAGTTGCAGCAGGTGGGGGAGATGTCTCTGATGCCTCACTACCTCCCTCTGATCCATCAAACGACCCAGAAGAGGAGGTAGCTTCATTGATTAGGCGAAAGGGTTGTGATTGGTCCTCTTATCGAAGTTGTGTAGATTCCCCCTAAGAAATCTTTCGGGATGGGAGATATTCATTTGGGTCTGATGATTCGGCAGGAGGTCTAGTGAGGGTTTTCTTTTTGCTTATGATTCTTTGAGTTACTAAGGGCAAAGCCTGCTTTCCTTTGCCCAGGCCTCGAGAGGATTCTGCCCTCCCTTTTGATTTGTCTGCTCCTCCACGATATCGCATAATTTTCTACAACACACAATTAGTGAAAGATAATTAGAATTAGGGTTCAATCATGCCTTAAAGTAGTACAGATGAAATGAACAACAATGCTTCTCAAAACAGGGCATCACAGACCACGAAAAAGTATTCGCGGTCGTGGAATTCCCATCGCAGACCGCAAAAAAGTGAATGCGGCTTCGAAGAGGTAAGGTTCAGACTACTGACTCTCTGATCTTGGACACACGCGGACCGCAAAAAATTAGATGCGGCCACGAATGACCAATCGCGGACCGCAAAAAAATGAACGCGGCCACGAAAGCAATTAACAGACTTTTTGAAGTTCACAAGCGCGGACCGCGAAAACTTGAACGTAGCCGCGAAGAACCAATCGCGGACTGCGTAAAAGTAACCACATCCATGAACTCTTAGCAATCACTCAGTAACTAAAAGTTGGGGTAGCGCGGACCGCGAAAAAATTAATGCGGCCGCCTACCCTATCGCGGGCTGCATAAAATGGATCGCGGCCGCGAAATTTAAAAAAGATCGGTACTAAGAACACTGATAACTAGGTTTTTCACTAAGTGTGCAAAAATTAGTTCAATTAACCATGCAAAGTTACTAACCCTAGCCCTCATTTGGCATATAAACACTACCCACATATATTTAAGTATCAATTAAGCATTAATTTGAGATCAATGGCATGCATCTAACCCTAACTAACAAAGAAAAATTAAAACAAAGAGAAAAGAAAAGAAAAAGATAAAATCACATCATGGAATTGAACATACTAGTTGTAAAATTGTAGTAGGAAATGAACTCTTAATGTGAATGAGATGAAAATTGAGAGCATGATGAGATGAACAATGCTTTTTGTGCGGTGAAACGTTAGGGTTCAAAAATTGTAAAATGTTTAAAGAAACCTTATTTATACTAATCAATTGTGGAACCCACCGCCTTACCCGAGCGCGGCCTCAAAATTCTATCGCGGTCCGCGCTATGTTACCTTATGTAGAACAGCTTCAAGCACATGGGCGCGGTCCGCGGAATATTGGCTGCGCCCGTGAAATTCAATGCGGTCCGCGAAAATTGGAACGCGGCCGCGATCTCTGAAGGATTTTTGATAGTCCAACTTCAGAGAGTTGGCATTTTGCCTTTTTCAAGTACGCGTCCGCGGACAAAAATGTACTGCCTTGAAATGCTCACGCGGACCGCGAAATTTTGGGAGCGGTCCGCGAACTTCCAACACAGCTAAATTTTTCCTGTCAAAATCTTGCACTGCACAACCAGTTCCTACATACACTTCACAACCAGTTAATCCAAAACAAACTAAGAATAAAATCAAAAGAAAAAAAAACACATGGGTTGCCTCCCAAGAAATGCCTGATTTAACATCGTGGCATGACGCATGTTACCATCATCATTTGAAATAGATCAAGGACATTACGTGGCTATCATAAATCTTGCCAAGGTAATGCTTCACTCGGTGCCCATTGACTCTAAAGATTTCACCATTTTTGTTTTTCAAATCGAGAGCACCAAACGGAGTTACATGCACCACTTCAAAAGGGCCACTCCACTTTGACTTGAGTTTTCCCGGAAACATCCGTAACCAAGAGATGAATAGAAGAACCAAGTCACCCTTCTTGAATTCTTTATTCCGGATATATTTGTCATGTAAGTACTTCATCTTGTCCTTATACAAGGACGAGCTAGAATAAGCATGGAACCGGAACTCATCAAGTTCATTTAGTTGCTCTACCCGGAGATTGGTAGATACATCCCATTCAAGGTTTAACTTCTTCAACGCCCACATGGCCTTGTGCTCTAATTAAACTGGAAGATGGCATGCTTTCTCAAATGCCAACCGATATGGAGACATAACAATTGGAGTCTTGTAAGATGTACGATAGGCCCATAAAGCATCGTCAAGTTTCCTTGACCAATCAGTCCAGTTTGCATTGACAGTCTTGGATAATATGCTCTTGATCTCCCTGTTGGAGACCTCAACTTGTCCACTAGCCTGTGGGTGATAAGTGGTTGACACCTTATGATTGACACCATACTTAGAAAGTAAAGTGTCGAAGGCTTTGTTGCAAAAATGAGAACCCCCATCACTAATGATAGCCCTTGGGGTGCCGAACCTTGTGAAGATATTTTTCTTTAAGAAATCCACCACACTCCGTGCCTCATTGTTGGGCAAAGCCACAACTTCAACACATTTGAAAACATAATCAACAGCAATCAGAATATAAGTGTTCTCACATGAACTCACAAATGGCCCCATAAAGTCGATGCCCCACACATCGAAAATATCAATCTCAAGAATAGTGGTGAGGGGCATTTCATTCTTCTTGAAAATTCCACCAGCTCTTTGGCACTCATCACAATGCCTAACAAGCTCGCTAGCATCTTTGTACAAGGTGGGCCAATAGAATCCACAGCTTAGGACCTTTGTAGCAGTTCTCGCCTCACCATGGTGACCACCATAGGGCGAGGAATGGCAAGCTTCAAGAATACTCAATTGCTCTTCTTCCGTAACACATCTCCGGATAACACCATCATTGCAAATTTTGAAAAGGTATGGCTCGTCCCAATAATAATCCAAGCAGTCCCGTTTGAGCTTCTTCCTTTAGTTTGAAGAGATCTCATTCGGGTCAATGCCGGTCACAAGAAAGTTAGCCACATCGGCAAACCAAGGTATCCCAGTACACGAAGAGGAGTTGTTCATCCGGGAATGAATCATTAATCTCGAGGCCATCATGGGGCCACCCCTCCTCTTCCAAGCGGGACAAATTGTCCGTCACTTGATTTTCACTCCCTTTTTGGTCTATGATTTCAAGGTCAAACTCTTGTAGAAGAAGAACCCATCTCATCAACCTAGCCTTAGAGTCCTTTTTACTCATCAAATAACGAAGTACCGCGTGATCGGTGTGCACAATCACTTTGGTACCCATGAGGTACGGGCTGAACTTTTCCATGGCGAAGACAATGGCTAATAGCTCTTTCTCGGTCACCGTATAGTTGACTTGGGCGTCTTTCATTGTTTTGCTTGCATAATAAACGGATGAAATATCTTGTCGATTCTTTTCCCCAAAACCGCTCCTACCGCAACGTCGCTAGCATCGCACATGAGCTCAAATGGTAAGCTCTAATTGGGTGTGATAATGATGGGAGTGGTAGTCAATCTATACTTGAGAATCTCAAAAGCTTTCATGCAATCATCATTGAACACAAACTTTGCATCATTTTGCAACAACTTGCACAAGGGGTTCACCACTTATGAGAAATCCTTGATGAACCTTCGATAAAACCCCACGTGACCAAGAAAGCTCCTCACTCCCTTGATGGAAGTAGGAGGAGTGAGTTTTGAAATTACTTCAATTTTTGCTTTGTCCACTTCAATACCATTCTTTGAGATCTTATGGCCAAGGACAATGCAATCCTCGACCATAAAGTGACACTTTTCCCAATTAAGCACTAAGTTGGTCTCTTCACATCGGGCCACACACTTTGTCAAAATTATCCAAACATTCTTCAAAGGAATCACCCATAACATTGAAATCATCCATGAACACCTCGAGGGAGTCCTCCACCATATCCGTGAATATTGCCATCATACACCGCTGGAAGGTAGTCAGTGCATTACACAAACCAAACGGCATCCGTGAGAATGCAAATGTTCCATATGGACAGGTGAAGGTGGTTTTCTCTTGGTCTTCAGGTGCAATGAGAATCTGGTTGTACCCGGAGTACCCATCCAAAAAGCAATAATAAGCACGTCCGACAAGTCTATCCAATATTTGGTCAAGAAATGGCAATGGAAAATGGTCTTTGCGGGTCACTTTGTTCAGCTTCCTATAATCCATGCATACCCTCCAACCGGTGATAGTTCTTGTGGGGATCAATTCATTTCTATCATTTGGGATCACAGTCATGCCCCCCTTCTTTGGTACACATTGTACCGATGATGTCCATGAACTATCAGAAATGAGGTACACAACCCCTGCATCTAGCCACTTGATGATCTCTTTCTTGACTACCTCTTACATGGCCTCATTCAACTTCCTTTGATGTTCCACGGAGGGTTTTGCATCTTTCTCCAATATGATTTTGTGCATGCAGAAGGCGGGGCTTATACCCCGAATATCCGCCAATGTCCAACCTATTGCCTTCTTCCTTCTTTGTAGCACCGCAAGGGTGGAATCTACCCGTATGTAAGTTAAGCACGAAGAAAGAATAACAGGTAATGTGGAACAAGGGCCTAAGAACTCATACCTGAGGTGTGAAGGAAAAGGCTTCAACTCCAATATTGGTGGCTTCTCGATTGAGGGCTTTGTTGGTGGAGTCTTCCGGTTCTCAAGGTCCAAGGAAAGTTTACGAGGTCCATATGTGTAAGATCTCATTCTTTGCAAAGCATTTGCACATTCTATCAAGCCTGCCTTCTCATCATCCTCGTGATTCAACAACACAGCTTCCAGAGGGTCTTCCACATTGATCATAGCATTCGTGTCATCAACAATCACCTCCGCTACAAGATCCACAAAAGAGCATACTTCGTTGCTATTAGGCTTCCCCATTGACTTGCACACGTGGAACATAACTTTTTCATCGCCCACCCGGAAGGTGAGCTCCCCAGCTTCCATATCAACCAATGCCTTCCCTGTTGCTAGTAAAGGTCTCCCCAATATGATTGGCACCTCATAGTCAACCTCATAGTCGAGTATCACAAAATCTGCGGGAAGTATGAACTTGTCGACCCGTACTAGCACATCATCAATTATCCCCAATGGCCTTTTCATTGTTCGGTCCACCATTTGCAACCTCATGGAAGTAGGTCTTGGTTTCCCAATCCCCAATGTCTTGAACACAGAATATGGCATCAAATTAATGCTCGCTCCCAAATCGCACAAGGCTTTGGCAAAATTGGAACTACCGATAGTGCATGGAATTGTAAAGGCACCGGGATCTTCTAGCTTTGGAGCTATGGAATGCACAATGGTATTCACTTGATGTGTCATTTTGATCATCTCACAATTCATTGACCTCTTCTTTATTACCAAGTCTTTCATGAACTTGGCATATCCTGGCATTTGTTCTAGAGCTTCAACCAAAGGTACATTTATGGACAAACTTTTCATCATATCAATGAATTTCTTGAATTGGTTCTCGTTGTTTTACTTTTCGAGCCTTTGAGGATATGGTGGAGGAGGCCTTGGCAAAGGAGCCTTAGCTTTGGGCAGTACCGGATCCGGTATGTCGATCACGTGTTCCTTAGACGGGTTCACATCATCTTGTGTCTCCTTCTCGTTTTCATCAATGTCTATCCTCAATTCATCGTTCACATTCTCATCATTTATTGCCTCATCCTCTTCTTGCACAACCACATCATCATTCACGATCTTTCTTGGATTGGAGGTACTAGCAACTTCACCTCTACCACTTCTTGTAGTCACCGCCATAGCGTGGCCAGTATTGTTTCCACCCTTCGGGTTTACTACCGTATCACTTGGTAGTGCCCCCTTAGGGAGAGTATTCAAGGCTTGAGAAATTTGACCCATTTGGACTTCCAAGTTGCGGATAGAAGTGTTGTGGGAGGCTATTTGGGCATTAGATTTGGCATTTCTTTCCATCATTTGATTGAACATAGTTTCTATCTGTCCCATCTCATTATTGGAAGAACTTTGCCCTTGTGACGGATATGGAGGCGGGTTGTTGGGTTGTTGATACATCGGGGGCCTTTGAGGGGCCGACCCCTGGTTCCCTTGATTATTGTTGTTCCAACCCCCTTGGTTTCCATTGCCTCCCCAATTACTATTATTGTTGCCACCCCAATTTCCTTGGTTATTTCCTTGATTCCCCCAATTTTGATTGTTGTTCCCCCAATTGTTCGGATTGTTGTTGTTGCCACTATTCCAATTCCCTTGGCCTTGGTTTCCCCAATTTTGATCGTTTCCCTGTGATCTCCATTTGTTTTGATTTGGAGCATTGCTCCGTTGACCTTGGTAATTATTCACATATTGAACCTCTTCACTTTGATTGTCATAAGCGTCATCTTGGTCGTACCCACTACCACTTTGCTCAATTTGATCCTGATTGTGTTGAACTTGTTGACCTCTTTGTCTCCTCTTGTTAACCATTACATTCACTCCTTCCATGGCATTTACTTGCTTTGGCCCCTGAACCTGCTGAAGTTGTGCCTTGGCTAACTGATTCATGGTAGTTGTCAACTCTGCTATGGCTTGTCCATGATCATGGAGTTCCTTGTGAAGGTGAATAACATTAGGGTCACCCTGAGGAATGTTGGCCCGACTTTGCCAAGCTGAAGAGGTGTCCTCCATCTCATCTAATATTTCACATGCTTCTGAATATGGTGTGTTCATGAAGTTACCCTGTGCGAGCTGATTCACCACATACTGGTTAGTTGTGTTGATACCCCCTATAAAAGGTTTGCTGGATCATTGCGTCATTCATATCGTTGTTGGGGCACTCTTTAACCATTGTCCGGTACCGTTCCCAAATCTCATGTAACGGTTCATTTGGCTCTTATTTAAAAGCAAGGATTTCATCTCTCAATGTTGCCATATGTCCCGGAGAAAAGAACTTCGCTATGAACTTGTCGGCCAACTCATCCCAAGTGGAGATGGAATGGTTGGGTAGCCTCTCAAGCCAATCTAAAGCCTTCCCTCTAAGTGAGAAAGGGAAAAGCCTTAACCTCAAAGCGTCCTCAGATATATTCATTTGCTTGCTCCCCCAACATATGTCTACAAAACGTTTGAGATGCTTATATGCGTTCTAATGTGGAACTATGGTGAAGAAACCCATTTTTTCCAATAGAGTAATCATGACATTGGTTATTTGAAAATTTCTCGCCCGAATCCGGGGTGGGACAATTGCACTTGCGTAGCCTTCATTGGGCAACACCCGGTGTGCTGCCCTTGGAGGAGGTGGGGGAGGGTTTGGAACGTTGTCATGAGGTGGGAGACCTCTTCTTTGTACTTGATGTTCAAGATGAACCTCATCCACTTCATTTTCATCTACCTCCTCCCCCTAAGGAATATGTACGAGGACCTCGTTAAGAGCCATTTGGTACCTAAAAGCAATTGACACACAAAAATTAGAAAAACGGAAGGAAAGAAAAACAAAATACACAAATAGTTAGATATATAGCTAAGACCGTCTAATCCCCCGGCAACGGTGCCAAAAATTGATCGGTTCTAAACCTACATCACTATTGAGTAGCGAGGATGGTTGATGCAGTTTTACCCAACAAGGTCGGGATCGATTTCCACAGGGAGTTAATTGATTTGGAATTAGGTTTATATCTAAGTCTAGATGCGTGTTTTGTTCCTATTTTCACTTCCAAACATGATGGTGTTGATTCTAATTCTAATTCTATTCTATTGTATGCAATGATTAAAGCTAAGTACAATATTTTTGATGTTGGTTTGCAAGTGTTTAAAAGGACTAGGGTAGCGACTTCCGCCTAGGTGGACATCTAACGGGTAGTAAGAATCTAGGGCAAGCTTTATTAATTTGGAATCGTAATATAGCTATCACACCCAAGTACTCACTCTATATCTCTCGATAGTTTGAGTGATTTTGCCCAAGTTAGTTTTCTCAAGCCCAACTAGGTATTCATGCAAGTCATGTGATATTAGCTTAAGTCAGGTATTACTATCTCTAGGTTTAACCCTTTAATTGAGGCTATCAATTTCTTGAGTTCACCCCAATTCCTTATTAGCCTAGTTTTCCCAAACTTAATCCTTCTTTCTCAAGAAGAGACCAAATCATAAAGGCATGAATCAGTATTTGCAACCACTAATTCTATAATTCTAGCAAGAACTACGATAAATATCTCTAACCCATAAACATTTAAGCCCTAAAATTCAAGACCCATTAAATACACACACTAGGGTTGAGTCACAACCCTAGCTATGGGTCTAGCTACTCATAATAATTGCAGAAATCAAGATAAAGAGAAGATATAATTCATAATACTAAATTAAAAGATGAAAATCTAATGTTATAAGGTAAATCTTGTACAAAATTTTTCAAAAAGGAAAACCTAGCCGTCTCACGTACTCAGCAAAAACATAGCATAACCTAAAATTGACAAAAAGATATATTTATACTAAGATGAAACTTCAGGACAAAAATACTCCTACGGAAGTTTTGCGGCCGCGTAATTCTGACCGCGGCCGCACACTTGCTTTCGCGGCCGCGTAATTCTTATCGCGGTCCACGTTTCTTCACATCTGGACTTGGGTTGAATCTTGTTTCGCGGACCGCATAATTTCCACCGCGTCCGGGTGAGAGAATTACGTGGCCGCGTAACTTTGATGCGAACCGCCCTTCTCATTTTTGCTTGAATTAAGCACTCTTTGAACTTTAGCAACCGCGGTCCGCGAAATTCCCATCGCAGTCGTGCTGGTACTTTCGCGGCCGTATCTTCTTGTCGCGGTCCGCGTTCATGTTTGTGCCCAAAAAACCATCTCTCTGATTCTTCATATCATGGACCTCGAAAAAATGGTCGCGTCCGCATTGATACTTTCGCGGCCGCACTTATTTGTCGCGGTCCGCGTTCCACACCTTTTGGCCCAGTTTTGGTTTTTGTTCAAGTTTTGACTCCTTTATGAGTTGATTATGGCTCCTTTTTCTCATTTTAAACAATCCCTGCAAGCAAGCATATTAAGTTAGTTTTCGGGAATACCTTCACGCATTGTTGGCCCAAAACACAAGTAAAAGAGAGAAATTAATAGGCTAAAATCCCTACTTATCAATGAGCCCCATACAAATAATGACACCAAATCTTCAATGCAAAAGCCACCGCCACAAGTTCTAAGTCATGTGTTGGATAGTTCTTTTCATCATTCTTGAGTTACCTAGAGGCATAAGTGATCACCTTGCCATGCTGAATCATTAGCGGAACATCTATATCACATTTCTCTTGCATATGACCTTCTAGGAATTGAGTTCTACAATAATTTCCTTCATATGGTTACAATCTTTTGTGAATACTTGCAATTTGATCTTCCAAATTTTCAACAAATGACATTACTTGATGAGTTTTCTTATAGGACCTTCTGTTTCAAATCATGAATATCCACTAGCTTGCGCACACACCCTGATAACATCAACCTGCATGGCATTGCATCAAATGTAAAGTAACATTGTGCATAGACCTTTCTTATCCACCATCTTTTCTCTTTATGTTCCTTATAGGATTTAAGAAACCACTATACATCTCGTGTGAACATTCTCAAGATTCCTCCTTACTGTTAAACACCTCCAAAACACATATCAATATATATATATAATTGTGCATAGACCTTTCTTATCCACCATCTTTTCTCTTTATGTTCCTTATAGGATTTAAGAAACCACTATACATCTCGTGTGAACATTCTCAAGATTCCTCCTTACTGTTAAACACCTCCAAAACACATATCAATATATATATATAATTGTGCATAGACCTTTCTTATCCACCATCTTTTCTCTTTATGTTCCTTATATATTCAATTAAAAATAGTCACTGGCCCGAACATGGCCTTTTCTGAAACTTGGGATATCTCCCAAATTCTTCAACAACGACTTCTTGTTTTCCTTATAAGTATAAGACTTAGTTCACCTTATCTCACCCTCGATGAGTAACTCACCATATTCCTAGCATTGTAGCTACCAATAGTGTTTTCTGGTATTACATCTTGGGAGCTATCATGCTAAACATGCCTGGTTCGTAACGAGTGTTCATCCTCTCTCAGTCTGTTTCGAACATTTCCCTTTGTCCTTTGGGTAGATTGTGTTGTTTTTCCCTTTGTGATCGCCCTTTGGTCTGGACAATATGCTGGTACTATCTTTTCTTTGTTAATGGAGCATTCACTCCCATCCCATTTTGCCCTTAATGCATAGTTAATAGCCTTATTGTGCCACACACATATCTGCCTCCTATGAACTCGTAGTATTATTATGCCTGGTTTGTTGAGTTTACCACACCACCACTTCACCACCAGTAGTCTCACTTTCCATTGTAATATGTAGACATGAAATCTCTCTAAATATTTTAGTTGATATTTAGTGTCACCCAAGTCGGCTGCATTACGGTTGATCCTTTATACCTTCTATTAACATTTGTGCTCTAGGCAAGTCCACAATTCTGGTAGAAACTATTTTGTGATACTATGACCACCTCAATTTATAGATTTTCTTCCAATTCTTCTCGCCTCATTCTTCCTAGTTATAGAATAGCTATGTAGTCTTGGGTTATTATACCGTCACATTTATTTCCCCCACTCGTTTTGCCTTCCTTAGAGTCTTGAAACTTTAGCTAAATTGAAAATCCACAATTAACCCATTCTACAAACTCACAAGGCTTTTACAGTTGTTCTACAATGCTTCCTTGGGTTCCATTGTCCTTGACTATCTAACAACTATAAAACCATTTTACAAACCTTATTCTTAGTTTTTAGGATCGTTGACCATGTCATGTACATTGTCATGTATGAAGAATTTGCCTTTCTTAGCCTTCCACATTCTTGGTGTACTAATGGTCTATCATTAGCATATCCTTTCAGAGAATCACATTATCCCTTACCACTTTTCTAGAGTACACACGTATTCAACAAAATATCCAAACATCATAGCTACACGGTCCAACTCTTATTTTATTGTACTTAAGTAGCCTCACCATGGCCCTTCCTTTCCCATTTGGGGTGAATGTTCCAGATTTCGACACAAGTCTTGAATTTAGCAACTTGTTGGACATATTTTTCATATCTCTAGTCCTCTTGTATATGATCGACTATTAGGGAGATTTAAGTCTCCATGGTATTAATATCATCAGTGCTCTACTCTTATTCAGCCACACATGCTTGGGATCCAAATTCCCCATGCCAATATCTTTTAGGAGTGTAACATCCCACACTATCCACATGTACTAGTTAAGCTTAGGTCTCATTTATTATGTCAATGTCTCCTTGGAGGTGGGTAACCACTTCTAACATTTTTCTCATATAAAGTATGCTCCTGGTAGTATACACTTATATTGTATGTCTATATCATTCGTTCAACATGATACATGTGACATCTCCTTAATATTCAGGCCATCACCCATTTGTCATGTCATATGGAAATATTACTTGGAATAGTCGAAAGAGCATTTAAACTTACCCTGAACCTCAACACACAAGTTAGAAGAAAATTTTATAGTCAAGCTCTATAGCACGATATGGAGTGTTGAACAAGGGTAACATTCCTAAATGCCCAAATAGCCACCTAATTATAGATGTAGTTGACAACACACTGATAAGAAGAAGTCTACTAGACACGGCTCCGAGACATTCCAGGATACTTAAAACCTTAGGCTCTGATAGATATACCAAAATATGATGGGACTTCGGATCCACAGGAGCACATCATGACCTACAATATGGTAGTAAAGGGAAACTGTCACGCCCCAAACTCGAGGAGCGCGACCAGCGCTCAACCGAGTGAACCCGGTCAAGAAAGCTTGTTGAATACTTTCTACCCAACTCAACTATGATTTAAAGAGTATACATAACTTTGTTAATTAACCAACAAGGAGATCATGTAGACAATACCAAATTCATTACCATTAATTACTTCATTTAATAAGTCTCAAAACACACACACACCTTCATGGTTAAAAGTGGAACAAATGATTCAATCACAACACAACTTGTTTAACATTTCCAACACCCATATACAACCCACACTAAGTCTACGGAGCCTCTAAAGATACAAAAGAGTACAATGATAGTGCCGGCAACAAGACTCCGACTATACCTCAAAACATGATAACACATACGAAACAAAAGATGCACAACCCCGGAATGAGATGGGGCTTACCAAGTCAGCTGGGAAGAATGAGCACCGCTATCACTAGTCAATATCCTCCGTTGTGGAACCACATGCATCCATTAAGGATGCAGAGCTCCCGACAAAAGGGACGTTAGTACATGTCGAATAGTACTAGTATGAAAATCAAACACCAATTTAAGAACTCGGAAGTACAATATGAATATGATGAATCAGGGCGACAATAGAATAGCATAGACAGTCGTTTACGCCAAAGCAAGCTTATCAAGAGTTGTCAATAACATTTATGGAATTGAAGATAAGATCCTCTGTAACCATCTTTACACAAAGCGGCCCCGACGCTTCAGCCCAATGTATGCCGGTGGAGATGTAAGCAAAATACCATAACTTTACTCAAGCAGCCCTACCACCTCACCCCAATGTATATGGGTGGAGGTATAAAAACAGAACCAAAAACCTACACAAAGCGGCCATACCGCCTCACCCCCAATATATAGGCGGGTGGTGGTGTAACAACAATACCAACATCCTACACAAAGCGGTCATGTTGTCTTACCCCAACAAATATGCCGGTGGTGGTGTAACAACAATACCAACATCCTACGCAAAGAGGCCATGCCGCCTCACCCCAATAAATATGTGGGTGGGTGGTGGTATAACAATAACACCAATATCTTACACAAAGAGGGAATGCCGTTTCACCCCAATAAATATGCGGCTGGTGGTGTAACAATAATACTAACATCCTACACAAAGCGTCCATGCCGCCTCACCCGAATAAATTCGGGTGGAGGTGTAATCCCAAACACCATCTCTACATAATTTGGCATAATAGCTTTTATATGAAATATTTCATTGGAGTCACAACATGTAAATAAAAAATACATAGGTTGGTACACACCTCAATTAATAGTACAACATAATAAGAGCACTTAAGACACGAATCGAGCATATATCTTTGTCACAAGCTTATTCGGAAAAATCGATTTATGATAAACAACTTGGAACTTACAAGGGTGATTTGGGGTTCAATTCTTAAAAAAGAGTTTAGCCAACATACCTCAATTGAGCTTCCTTAAACTCTAAAATGTTTCAGAATTCTTAGTAACTTCAATCTATTTTAGAAATATCACAAATCGAACCAATATTAGGAAGATGATCATGGTTCTAGCTCATTTGAGCCTTTTATCAAACAATAGGTGTGCATTAAGGTTTCAATGTCCTTTTATGTAGGATTCTATCATCCACAACCCATTATTTACCATTTTTAGCTCAACAATCTTCCTACACCCCTTGATAACACATGCATGCAAAATAGCCAACTTACATACCCAAGAATTATCTTACTAATTACCCATTTCTAGTTAAATTTCAAAATTGAAGGATTGGAGAAAGAAATTTTTACCTCTTTGAAGCCCTAGCTACCCTTTGATGGAATCTCAAGGTTTGATTCAAGGTAGGGTAGTGAAATCCTTAGTCCTCCCTTTCCTCTCTATAGAATCGCTCTTCCCTCTCTCTAAACCACCAGAAAATCCCCCAAAAATGAACTCTTAGACTAGATAAATGAAATGGGGTCGGGCTATAAAAAACCCAGAAATTGCACAGTCGCGCCGCATGGGACACCTCGAGGCTCGGCGCGGAAGTGACAAATGTTCCCAAAAATGATTTTTTGAAGTGTTCTGGATACTCCCACAGGCGCGCCGCATGGAGCGTCGCATGGGGCGGGACGGTAGTGCAACATTCTGCCAGCTTTTGGTAATTTGGTCATAACCTCTTGTAGGAGTGTCCAAATGACAAACGGTTTAAAGCGTTAGAAATTAGACTTGGAGATCTTTCATTTGATAGGTTGTTCATCACATAAAGCTTTATATATATGTAGATATTCTTGTCCAAAGTTTGGTCTTGTGAGTACTCATTTGGAACTTTAGTGTATCATGTAATTTTCCAACTTGTGTTAGACTTAGGCCTCTCCTTAGACCCCACAACACTTATAATATACCTCGTACACTTATTATCATATCTAATTGATATCCATCATATAAATAGTCCTCGTCTGCACATAAAATAATATAATTAGCGCACGTCAACTTTCTTAATAGCGCTTAAGTACTTCAAAACTTTTCGGGGTTCTACAAAAACAACTTGGCCCAACATGATATCAAATTGGTTCTGTTGAAGAAGGTTTGCGAGACCCTCATGAAGGGTGCCTTAACTTGGTATTCTCTCTTACCAGAACATTCTATTGACTCCTTTAAAATGCTCGCAGATGCGTTTATTAAAGCTCATGATGGAGCAAGAAAGGTCCAAGCAAGGAAGGTGAATATGTTCAGAATATCTCAAAAAGGAACTCAATTATTGCGATAGTTCATGATTCGGTTCCACAAATAAAGGATATTGTCACCAGCGGTTCTGGATAAGTTGGAGGCGGGGCATTTACAAAGGGTCTCAATCCATTAAGCTCTGATGCCTCACAAAAATTGTAGGAAAGCTTACTCGAATTCAGGCAACCACATGAGCTGATGTTCATAACCACTATGAGTTGAAGATAATAATAGAGGATGCTCAACTTGGTTCTTCGGTGTCTTCCAAAGGACGAAATTGTGATCCGAATCAGAATAAGTTGAAAAATTATTTTGATACAGATCAGAGACCCTCTAGAAGTCGCTTCCAACCTTACGAGAGGGTCGATTGTCATGGTAACAAGGGATTCTAAGTCTTCAGATATGTTTACTTCTGATAGAAGGATGAATCGTGGCCGGAATAATAGATTGTTGCAAGATAAAGAGGCACCAGGGTCCTAAGATTCAACGTATCCCCGGTTATTCGCTTACAATTTTAATATCATCCTGGTGGAACTGGTGTCGACCATGAGAAATATTAAAGAAGCCAGGTTCCCTAAACCGATCTGATTGGATCCCAGCCAAAGGAATCCTAATCTATGGTGTGAAAACCATGGGACTCACAGACATAGGACTGGGGTTTGTCGACGTCTATAGGAGAAATCGGGATAATGCACAGCCCTCAAAACTGGCACAAGGTCACCTTGGATGACAATCAACATGATCTTCGAGGAGATGAAGTTTATCGGATGACATTTTTGGTAACAAAGATGATGAAGATATCAGTGATGCATGGCAAGAGGATCCGACAAGTCTCAAAAGATAACATCACCTTTAAGGAGGAAGATGTTGATAGACCTCTTCTACCACACAATGATGCTTTGGTAATTTCTCTTATTGTTTTAGATTTCAAAATTAAGTGTGTCTTGGTTAATCTAGGAAGTTCATCAAACATCATACAATAGAGAGTTCTGGAGCAGGCGAAGTTTACCGGGAACATAATTCTGGCAACAAAACTCCTAGCTGCCTTCAATCTAAAAGGTGTGACAACCCGAGAGAAATTCTACTGCCCCACCCATGCTGAAGGTGTAGCGAAGACTACCCTGTTCGAAATGGTAGATGGCTACATGGGTTATAATGTAATCCTCTGGAGGTCGTGGATACATGAAATGAAGTTTGTACCTTCAACCTACAATCAAAGGTTGATGTTTTCTACACCAGAAGGCTCGTTAATAAGATGTTTGAAAACCTGATAGGTAAGATGATGGAAGTGTATATCGATGACATGTTAGTCAAGTTTTTAAATGAAGGATATCATCTGAAACATCTCCAAGAGACGTTTGACATTCTAAGAAAGTGCAACATGAAGCTTAACCCGGAGAAGTGTGCCATTGGGGTGGGTTCCGGTAAGTTCTTGGGGTTTGTTGTCTCTCAAAGAGGATCGAGGTAAACCCCAATAAAATCAAAGCCATCGAGGATATCCCAGACTAGCTGACAAGCATGAAGGAAGTACATAGGCCGACCGGTAGGTTGACATCTTTAAGTAGGTTCATCTCGAGGTCTTCGAAAAAGTGCCATCACCTCTTTTTGCTTTTGAAAATGAAGATAGACTTCGTATGGACTCTAGAATGCTAGTAGGCACTCAAAGACCTAAAGAGATACCTATCTAACCCGTCGTTGTTGTCAAAACTGGGTGAAGGTGAGCAGTTGTTGATCTATCTAACAGTCTCGAAATAGCGGTAAGTGCCGTTTTGGTCCAGGAAGAAGAAGGTACATAATTTCTTGTTTATTACGTTAGTAAACTATTATTAGGAGCGGAGACATGTTATCTGCACCTTGAAAAGCTGGCCTTGGCTCTTGTAGTTGCCTCTCGGAAGCTTAGGCCTTATTTTCAGTATCTCCCAATAGTCGTTGTGACAACCTTTTCCTTATGATATATCCTTCATAAGACTAATTTGTCGGGCCGTTTAGCTAAATAGGTAGTCGAAGTTAGTGAATTTGACATTGAATACAAACGCAAGACCGTAAATAAGTCACAAGTTTTGTCATCTTCGTGGCTAAATTTAGTCTGAGATTATATACCTTTAGCTGCTAATGAGGCAGTGTTGGTATTGGGAACGGTATTGAGAGTTTGGACCTTGTTTACGGATGAAGCCTCCAACGTAAAAGGGTCCAACCTCGGGGTTGTTTTAATCACTCCTTCTGAGAAACCCTAAGGCAAGCCATTAAAACTTTATCATTAACTAATAATAAAGCCGAGTATGAGGCTTTGGTTGCAACTTTAACTAACCAGGGGACTAGGTTCTAAGGTCATTGAGATCAAATGTGACTCTCAGCTGGTGGTAAACCAAGTGTATGGAATATTGAACACCAAGGAGGAGCGCATGCAGCAATACTTGAAAAAGGTTCAAGCATTACTTTCACGGTTCCGAGAGTGGTCAATCGTCCACATTCCAATGGAGGAAAATGTGGATGCAGATGCATTGGCTAATTTGGGTTCGTCCATAGAAATGAAAGGATTTGATTTTGGCGCGGTCGTTCAATTGCTGCATTCGGTGTTGGATGTGTACGACTATTGTGAAGTTAATTCAACCAACTTAATCTGGGACTGGAGTAATGAGTTTATTGAATATCTCAAACACAAAAAATTACCCGAAGACCCAAAAGTACCCTGGGCACTACGGACCAAGGTGGCTCGTTACTGTCTTGTTGATGGGCAGTTATAAGGGAGGTCATTCCAAGGACCATTGGCTAGGTGTCTGGGGGACTCAGATACTAACTACGTGATAAAGGAAGTTCATGAATGATATGCGGGAATCATTCAGGTACAGAATTATTGGTTCTCAAATTAGTCAGGGTGGGCTACTATTGGCCCCGGATGGAACAAGACGCAAAGGCATTTGTACAAAAGTGCGACAAATGCCAACACCATGCATAGTTAGTGCACCAGCCGGCGGAACTTTTGCATTTGGTGGTATCACCATGGCCATTTATGAAATGAGAAATGGACATAGTTGGTCCCTTACCATAATGGCCCTATAAGGTAATATTCCTTTTGGTTTTAACTGATTATTTTACTAAATGAGTTGAAGCAGGTGCTTACCAAAAAATCGAAGAACGTGAAGTGGTTGATTTTATATGGGGCAACATCGTCTGCCAATTTGGAATACCAAAGGAGATTACTGGTGACAATGAGCCACAATTCACAAGGTCAAAAGTCATAACATTTTTGGAAGGGTTAAAGATCAAACAAATTACGTCTTCACTATACCACCCGAGTGCTAATGGACAAGCAAAGTCAACCAACATGGTAATTATGCAAAACCTTAAAAATAATTTAGAAGATGCCAAGAGAAAGTGACCAGATGAGGTACCGGGTGTGCTATGGGTATATCGGACCACAGCGAAGTCGAGCACGAGTGAAAATCCCTTTTCGCTAGTATACGGTTCAGAGGCTTTGATACCGATGGAAGTGGGGGAATCTACCTTAAGGTTTTCCCAGGAAAATGAAGAAGCAAAGAATGAAGAGATATTACAATCAAAGCGAAATTCTCCGTTATTTCAAAGTCAGGTATTTGGTTCTGAGAAAGGTTACTCAAAACACTCATGAAGTTAACGTCGGGAAGCTGGGACCAATGTGGGAAGGACATTACCGGGTTTCAGCTATGACCGGTAAAGGCTCATATGAATTAGAAAATCAAGATGGAGTCAAACTGCCGAGCAGCTAAAACGTGACTCACCTCAAAAGGTATTATTGCTGAAGATCCTTGTTGGTACATAAAGTATGTGCTGCACTCTTTTTTTCTTCAACCAAAAATTTCAAATGCTTGTGCCGGAATAAATATGAGACTTTCTCTTCAAGAGAACCGTAAACATAATGGCCCTTTCTTATGAAACCCTCATATTAACGGGTAGATTCCGGAAGGGTTTATGCCAAAACTCAAAAGCTATCAAATACGAAAATATTCCCGAAGCTTTGTCAATTAAAAGGAATAGTTTTTGCACAATATTTAAGCAAGAAAATTTTTTTCATTAATTAAAATTCCAAACTTAATAAAAAGTTTTGGCATAATTACAAAAGAGAAAAACATATATATATATATATATATATATATATATATATATATATATATACACATCAGCTCTTGTTGTCGGAATTTTAAGGGAGAGAGGAGTCTTCATTTTCATTAGTGGGAGAAGGTTGTTCCGCTTCCGGTTCGAGGCCTTCATCTTCATCAGTTTATCCCTTGGTGATCGAATACTCTGAGTTAGTAGTCGAAGAGTCAGAAGTAACGGGCCGAGCAGGGAGGTTCTAGTGAGCAGTTGTCTCCTGGTCCCCGGTATTGGCAATACATTCATTGATATTAACAATGCCCTCTTTGGCCTCCTCCAAGGTCTTCCTCTTCGTATTATAAATGGTGTAGGTTTTCTCGAAGACGATGGAGTCCTCCTGATCTTGGAGCTTGGCTCGGAGTTGTTCAACCTTCGCCTGAAGCTTTTTATTTTCAGCCTTAATTATGTTGATTTTGGAATCAAGATCAACATTTGTTGCAGCATGAATTTGATTCTTCTCCATGACTCTCTTGAGTCTCTCCTTCATCCTTGCTCGTTTCTCCTCGATAGTATTGGCCTCCTCGATTTTAGAGCGTAAGCTAGCCTTCAAGTTATTAACTTGTTCCATGAAGCCAAACTCGCACTCGACAGCGGCAGTTACAACATCATGAAGTTCGGCCCACTTAGCCTTAGCATCTTTAAGGTCTTCATATAACTGGGCGACTTCTTGGTTGTGGGCCATCTTGTCTTGCTCGGATTGCTGCAACCGAGCCTTAAGTTCACCCATCTGTGCAAATTTTGTCTCCAGCACCTGGAGGCACTCGACAAGATGATTCCTTTCAGCCAAAAGTTGATCTCGCTCAGAAGCAAGTTCCTATTTGTCCATGATCAAACATTGCACGCCTTCGAAAGCAAGGAAGTTTGCCTGAAAAAGGTTAGAACCAAAGTTATGTTTGAAAAATATAAATATAAAGAGGATAGGAAGAAGGGAAATTGTTAATGTGTCGAGCAATGCATGCTATTATTTATTAGGCACTCTCCAGAAAGAGAGTACGTTATTCTCCAATCCTTTGCTGAGGCCATTGGCTTCAGATAATTGACAAGCTCCACCGTATTGGAAAGTATATGGCACACCTTCGAAACTGAAAGAATGGCACTTCACTTTCCATGAGGATCTTGAGAGGGTGCCAAATAATTATTTCCCAAGTTTTTGTGGTCGGGAGACCGTGGAGAAGGAGAATCCCCTACTAGTTTGGTTGGTGCCGGCGATGAAGAAACAGCTGGTGCCAGTGGAGAAGAACAGCTGGCGCAGATGGAGAAGAGCCAGCTGGTGTGGAAGGAGTGGCAGTTGTTATTGGCTTAGAGGTTAGAGGTATAGGAAGGTCAGGTACCAAACTCCTTTGACCGGAGGCGTCGATAGGAATCGGAAAATGGGAATCGACATTCTCAACCAAACCCATTTCCTCCTAGAATTCTTGAACTCCTTCTGATGGTGGACTTTGATATTCTCCCGGTTGAGCGCCCAGCTGAGCTGATGAAGATATTTTTCTTCTTTGAAGGGCGACCGTTTCATCTTCGGGCTCTTCGTCATCGAGGACCACTATGGCCGGCCCGGTTGGTTTTTTTTTTGATTTTTTTCCTTAAGCCCTAGCCGAGGAGGTACATTTCCTCTTTTGCTTCTTATTTTTGGGTTGGGGACTCCTGGAGGAGGCACCATCTCCGGAAGCAGATGCACGAGCTTGCCTTCGGTTAAGGGCATCATGTAGCACCCGTCCGGCTTCCCTGCGGGTCATCGAGAGCCTCAACGTCGGAGCACACAACAAAACCCTTTCGAAAGTCCTGGGTGGAGCAAAATGGCAGTTATCAAGTTGTTCTTAAGATTATTTTGTACGGTTAAGATTGAAAGGAAGAAGAATTTTTGCGTACCATGGTTCTTGGATTTCCACTCATATTTAGGAGCCATCTCTTTCAACCGTCGGGATTCCAGAGCAGTAATATCCAGAATTTTCTGAACCCATCGGCCCAGAACTTGAACCAGTGGTGGTTCGGTGTGAGTAGCTGAAATGAGAGAAATAATAAGTCAGAAAATAAAGAAGTTTTCTTTTTACTAGGAAAGGAAACAGGTACCCGAATACATACGAAACAAATTCCATAATTCAGGAAAAGCTAGAGTTGTGGTCGGGATAACGTCCCTGGTAACAATAACAACGAACCATTCCATCCATCCACGGTCATTGTCATCATCAACGTTAGTAAGGAGGGCATGATGACTGCACTTTCTAAGTTTTAGCACTCCCCCACGAAAAACCTTTCGGGAGTAAAGGTTAATCATATATGCCAGAGTTAGAGTTTTCCCGGTCTCGGTACACAATTGACAAAGGCAGGATACCATATGCCATATGGATGGACCTACTTGTGCCAAATAAATTTTGTACCGGTCGCAGAATTCTAAAATTATTTGGTCGATTCCTTCACCCCTTCCCAAGGTAAAAGGACCCAAAGTAAAGAGGTATGTATAAACATATATAAACCCCGCCTTGGAGTAAGTACTCATTCTACCCCATTTGGGGTGAAGATTTAACATTGTTCCTATTACAGTCATTCTTCACAATAGGGATGATGGGAGGAGAAATGAAAGAAGGGTACCTGCGAACTGGAAAAAATCTGTTACTTTTGGAGTATGTAGGTGGTTGTTGTTCTTGAAGATCGGATGTCATGTTAAGGTGAAGTGATATGATGGTGTTTATAGTGGGAGGTTCAGATTCGACATCAACCTCTTTGGTCTTGTTCTTCTTTGGACCTTCACCGAAGAGAAGACTATAGTTTTTGGAGAAAGCAGTGCTTGAAGACATGTTTATGGAGAATAATTTTATTGAAAAAGTTGAAAGTTGAAGAAGGTCTCTAAGATAAATTAGAGAAGAAGAAGAAGAAGAAGAAGTTGTAAAAGGTAAAAAGTAAAATGAGGAGTAGTGGAAAAGATATAGGCAGAAATATTCGTGGCTATGATTACCTCGAGAACTGACAAAAATATTTTTCAAATTGTGGGATAATACGTGTTCGGATTATTAAATACGGAAAGACGTGCGTTCTTTCAAATGTCAGAAACTGTTGAAAAGCTTGCTCGCTAAGGAAAGGGGTTTTCTCTACTTCCCGGTGATAATAAAGTATTGTCACTAAAAAGTAGGAGGGACTATATGTGTACGGTAAAATTGGATAGTAATAGCTTGACAAATAAATGGCTGACACATGGAACTTAAGACAAGTGGGACATGAGTCAGCAAATAACTGGCACTGGATACAAGTTTGTGACTGGTGCTGGATGAATCCCGAAGATAGAGTAATCGAAAATAAACATTCAAAGATTCAATATCGGGTAGCATTCAATGTGCAGCCGTTACAGAGGATATCAGCATTTACATCCAACTGTTATGCAGCCATCAATGACGATTATATTCTCATTCAAGAGTAGCTTGATTTGTGGATCTTGTCTCCTTACATAAGGCTATAAATAAGAGAATTAGCACCATTTTGTAGGCACAAAATACTTTGTACACCAAAAACTATGTTTTGCTCTCTAAAAAGTCATTTACTTTTTTCTGCTTTTATTATTGCTCGTACTTCTGCTACCGGAAAGATCAAGCTCACAATCAGGCCTTTAATTTCATTTCGTAATTCCTTTGTTTTTTTTATTTACTTAATATTCTTTGGGTCAAATCGATTCATTTGTCTATAAATTATATTACAAATTTAATTATACCGCTTTACGTGTAAACAATGACGATACCGGAATGCTTTCTTCTATTCTCTTCAACTTAGGCCACTTTATGATATCAGCTCAGCTTCGAGTCATTTCCTACATTGACCTCTAAACCAACATAGAGCATGAAAATTCAATTTCCCACACCTAAATCACAGTCTAAACATGTAATTAAACTTCATTAATTTAGTCATCAAAAAGTATCAAAATTTCTAGCGGGCTGAACAAAAAGTATATATTTATAAGTGTAAATTGTTAACATTTAGATGCATTCATATTCATTTCCCAATCTCAACAGGGTAGTTAGACAACGGATAATGGATATCAATGTAAAAAACCACTATTTCTTCAACAAAAATAAACAAAAATGACATCAAGAATGGCCATCCTATATATAAATAAATGAATAAGGATGTATTGGCAAAATATGGAAAGGACATGTGGATGCAGTAGCAAATGATATGTGACAGGAAAATCTGATGGCCATTTCTGTTCAGATTAACACCCGAATAGTCACAACAGATGGTATATTTTGGACCAACATTAATTGGGGGCAAGTAGTTCTAATTCAGAGCAACCCTACCGGAGAGTCTGCGAATATCTGGATATAATTATCTTTAAGTGAACAAATCCCCAATATCTCGAGATTCAGCATTTTCAGGCTGTTACAAATCCGCCATGCGTAATTAACGGAAAGTACTAGTAATGTCATAGCACACTAGTGGCGGAGACAGAATTTTCACTAAAGGTGTCAAAATATAAAAAAATTAGATATATCAAAAAGTTAAGGAGAGTCAACATATAGTAAATATACATAAAACAAAAAAGTTTATCTAGTAATACAGTGTAACTTTTCGGTGAAGCCTTGATTGAATGTGGCTCTGCCACTGTAGCAACATGAGAGATTATAAGAAGCCGTTATTTTAGGGTTTAGCTATAAATAGATCCCTCTTATCTCATTGCCATCTATCTGAAAAATATAGCAAGTATTGTACTAGGTATCTGGCAATCTCAACATTCTTGGATTCAATCGGCGCAATTCTTGCTCATATATACTCAATCAATAAGAAATTCTTCTCTTATTTCGTTAATTAGTTTTATTTAATTTATTTCACCTTCTGATACTAATCGTTCTTGAAAGAAAAATACTTAGCTTTAATTTGATTTCTTAAGAACACTACTATAAATTTAATTGATTTAACCTAAAATTAAATTTTAAGTTAAACAGTTTGCCACCGACCATGAAGCCTTAGCAATTGTACCGTTATTTTCTAAGTGTTGTTATTCCTTTCTTATTCACTAAGACTCTCAGTTGTTAATTTTACTTTCTAAAGATTATATGATGTCTGGAAATGACGGTCATTCTATCAAACAAAACCAATAATCTCAAGTTGAGGATCAGGTAACGATCAACGACAGCTAATCCTCCTGGCAAATCAGCAAGGGAATCAAATTTCACAGAATGGTCAAGGACTGACGATTCATGGTGTATTTCCAACCGATCATGTCACGGCTCAAAATTCATTAAAGGTCGTGATGGCGTCGGACACTGCTGTCAGGCAAGCCAACAATAAATACTTAATTTGGTTCTCGTTTTAATATTTTGAAATCATATTTTCCTTCCATTAAATAGTAAAAGATGGAATTTACAGAGTAAATGATAATATTTTTAACAACTTCAATACAAAACAACTCGTAATCACACCAAAACCCGGTGTCACAAGTGCATGAGGATCAACTAAAAAGTAAAAATAAAGTACAGCATCTGTCCGGAATGCAACTTAGACAGGAAAAATACAAATAACTCTGAACGAGTTTCTGCTGGCTGCGGATCGTAACCTAAAATGCAACTCGCGGCAAGTCCCCGCATCATCCTTGCCTCCGCGCTCAAAGGACCACCGGACATAAAAGTACCTGCACAAAAATATGCAGCAAGTGTAGTATGAGCACGTAAATCCACGTGTACCCAATAAGTATCTAGCCTAACCCCGGAGAAGTAGTGACGAGGGGTCGTCATCGACACTCACTAGTGGTCCAATAATATCAGGTATAATAAGGAGGTTAACAAATATGAGGCAAAGTAAATAAATGAAATAAACAAGTGTAACTATGTGGTACAATTATCCTCCTTACAATAAACCCAAACTCTTAATTAGCAAATTTCTCCTCAACCGGAGAATATATGTGTGTATAATGGACCTCACCAAATAGGTTGTTATAATACGAATCAGGGAAAGATTTACAAATACCCTGGCTTCTTGCCAAATATTACGCACGATACCATGAGGATAGTTTATAGAAATGTCGAGGCGTACGACCCGATTCAACATAAATATTAAATTGTGTACCGCCAAGGGTCGGCACGAACCATAGATGCATCTATTAAACTGTTGAGGCGAACGGCCCGCTCCCATGAGAGTGTGGTACATAAATCCTACCGAGGCGAACGGCCCGATCCCATTAGAGCGTGGTTCATAAATTCTGCCGAGGCGAACGGCCCGATCCTATTAGAATAAGAAGCTTAAACGGATCCTTGACCCCCACTCACGAATAAACATATCAGTTATAACTTTTAAGGAAAATTGTTCGATGAAAACGCACAACGCGTGAGAAATCCGTAAGAGGAACACCATCATTCCGTGGAAAATCATGAAA
This sequence comes from Nicotiana tomentosiformis, assembly GCF_000390325.3. NCBI lineage: Eukaryota > Viridiplantae > Streptophyta > Magnoliopsida > Solanales > Solanaceae > Nicotiana > Nicotiana tomentosiformis. The sequence continues at coordinate 33,085,734 of NC_090815.1, read as the reverse complement.
CCCTCGAAAACTCTACAATAGCAAGTTTATCACTCTATGCATGTCTAGTCTCAAGTCATAATGCGAAATAAAGAATTAAACGAGCAAGGATAATCCCTATAGTACAAGAACAACATGGTGTGAACCTAAGTCTACCAGGACAATAACATAAATCTAACTACGTACGAACTCTCATCACCTCGTGCGTACGTAGTCCCCGCAACAAGTTGTACACATCAAATATACATCATCTAGGGGTAGTTTCTCCCTCACATAGTTAGACAGGAGACTTACCTCACTCTGAAGTTCCATAACCGGTTCCAAAACCTCTCTAATACCTCAAACCTATGCACATCGCTCCAAAACTAGTCAAACAATGTGCAAACCCATAAAACTATACTCTAATACTCAAAACAAACCAATTTAAATAAATTCTCACTTCGCTCGAAAAGTCGATAAAGCAACCCTCGGGTCCACGTGCCCGGATTCCGAAAATATTTTAAGATAACCATTACCCATAACATTACGAACTCAAATATATAATTTATTCTTAATTCCATGTCCAATTTCGTGGTCAAAATTCAAAAATATCGATTTCTAGGTTTCTTTCAAAATCTCACAATATTTATAAATTTTCACGCTTGAATCCATATAAAAACCATGTATTTAACTCACACTATGTGGGAATTACTTACCTCATGAAGGATGATAAAATGGCACTCCAAAATCGCGCTCAAGGTCGGCTCCAACGAGAGAAAAGAGGTGAAATGAGCCAACACCCGATTTGGCTAACTTATGCATTATACCCAGGCGACTTTCGCTTCTGTGAATTACTTGACCGCATTTGCAGTCCCACTTCTGCGGATCTCCCATCGCTTCTGCGATCTAGGGCTTCCAGCCCATTTTTGCATTTGCGGTCACCCATGAGCAGATGCGCATCCGCACCTGCGCCCCCAGGCTTTCTCTCTCATTCTCGCACCTGCAACACACCTCTGCATCTCCGACCTAGCAGGTGCAGACAACCCTTCGCACCTGCGATCACTGCCAGCTTCGCCCAGACCGTACCTGCGACCATTTTCTCGCTTTTGCGGCCACGCACCTGCGGTCAAACTTGCGTAGGTGCGATTACACCAGAACTGGTGCACTTCAACCAACCTTTAAGCTTCAACTTGATCTGTTAACCATCTGAAACAATACCAAGGCCCCCGCGACCTCAACCAAGCCTACCAAGTCGTAAAATACCATAAGGACTTAGTCGAGCCTTCAAATCACATCACGCAACGCTAAAACCACGAATCGCATCTCAATTCAAGCTTAATGAACTTCAAACTTCTACGTTCGATGCCGAAACCTATCAAATCACGCCCCATTGACCTCAAATTTTGCACACAGGTCACATTCGACATTACGGACCTACTCCAACTTCCGGAATCGGAATCTAACCCCGATATCAAAAAGTCCACTCCCGGTCAAACTTTTCAAAAACCTTCAAATTTCCATTTTTCGCCAACTGACACCGAAATGACCTACGGACCTCCAAATCCACATCCATACGCGTTTCCAATACCGGAATCACCATACGGAGCTATTCCTAGACTCATAATCCCAAACGGACATCAATAGCATTGAAATGCACTCCAACCCAAATTTACGAAATCCTTCCAAAATGCCAACTTCCACAATAGGCGTCGAAACGCTCCCGGGTCATCCAAAACTCGATCCGGATATACTCCCAAGTCCAAAATCATCATACGAACCTATTGTAACCTTCAAATCCCGATTCCAAGGTCGTTTATTCAAAATCACACTTTAGTAAATTCTTCCAACTTAAAGCTTCCGAAATGAGAATTATCTTTCTAAATCAACTCCAGACTTCCGAAATTCAATTCCGACCACACGTACAAGTCATAATGCCTAAAGTAAAGCTACTCATGGCCTCAAATTGCCAAACGACGTACTAGGTCTCAAAACGACCGGCCGGGTCGTTACATTCTCTCCCACTTAAACATGCGTTCGTCCTCGAATGTGCTAAGAACTGCTTCGGAGTTGTCCAAAATCACCGTTTTACACTTCATGCACCTACCCGTACTACCATAGCCCAGTTGAGCACATTAACTTGAGCCAGTCTAAAGATCTTCCCTTTTATTTAGTCAAATAAGCCTTAGTGCCAAATTCCAACATCTGGAATTCTCCTCCATGTCTGTTTCCAACATACGAACACCGTATAAATCACTACACACTGCACCATACACGGTTGTATACCCTTACTGAATTCTTACCATGCACCGCGTAACTCATTTGTCCAAGGCAATCTTTCCAAAGCACAACAGCTAGAATTTCCATTGACCGAAGCTCGTAGTGTACACCTCATGACCAATTAAGCCTTGCTTTAACTCTCGCAACACTGCCACGATAGATAAGATGTGTAGAACTCATAACCACCTGTTGAATCACAATTTATGGAGTCTCTCTTCCCGACAAGAACCATTACCTCATTCTGGACCGAATAACAATATTTACTCTTTAATATGCTTCATATAAATCTGACGCACTGATCCCAGGTCCAATAATCTCGTCTCACCCAATATAAGTTGCTCAGGCAATAAGCCACCTCAGATACAACCAAAATTCTCATATGCCACAATGTGCCCACAAACTACAAACTCGAATGTGATACATAAGGAAACGAACTCAGGAAAGAACTACTCAACCCACGTAACTAATTTAAACAACCGAAAAGATGTTATGAACCTTCCTCAAGAAATGAGAAGCAAAACACATGATAATAGATATGGGAATCTGTACTCAATATCACACTGTTGCGGCGTGCAACCCGATCCACACCATGATACCCGTGGTGGCGTGCCACCCGATCCAAACAATATATCTGTGGTGGCGTGCCACCTGATCCAAACATAATAATCTAAAGTCCACACATAATAATCTAAAGAAAATACACATTGCACCGTAACGCTTATACTCATGAAATACTCGAATATTAACCATAAGCACACCAAGTGCATAATACAAATCTTGGGGAGACGGGTGGCGTCACGCGCTACAAAACTCAAGCACAACTAAGGTGCGATATATGATCTTCATCTCGAGAGCCATCCTGCTCATATAACACCACAAACTATACGCGATCTCAGTACGAGTGCGAATAATCAAACTGCCTCATAACCCACATGGCACAATAGAGACTACACGGAAGGGTCGACAACAGAAATATCATCCAAGGCCCGAAGACCCCTCCGAAAACAACGCTATGCTGAATTGAACACATCCGACATGATATAGAGCCCACATTCATATTTAGATCCATCCACGGACCTCAAGCCAATTTTGATCATATCGCACTGGGCTAATAACCTTTCAAGGATCCACAATAACCCTTTTTTCCATGACACGTAAGAACAACCGTCAAATCCGGAACAAACTTCCACAGTCCACAACCAAATGAACCGAGCGCCCTTCAGGAATAAATCCTCACATTAGCGATAGTGCCACAATCTCCATACTTGGTTTTAAATTTTCAATCAATCAGGTGACTACATGTCACACTTATATAATCTTTACATGAGATGCACTCCCACGACCTTCTGCGCCAGGTAACAAGTCTGCACGTCCATACCACTGGCCACACTAATGCTGTAAAGCAAATCAAGAATCTGCGATCAGTACGTAAAGCCTCTTACACATAACACCGATCTCAGGTGACGATAAAGACAATGCCAGCTTACTCTAACCATCTGAATCCTTTCCTGCTCATCCGAGCTCTTGACATTCTTGTCGACATCAACTGCAACCTTGATCCTCAACTTCCAATTTATTCCCAACTTGCCTTAGAAACAATAATAGCTCCATTCATTAACGTAACGAACTCCAACAACACTCATCTCGAGTGACCCAATCCACGAGACCACATCGTCTCAATACCCATAAACCGTCTCATATTCTCCTTATGCGCTCAATAGCATATCCAACTGGTACACCCGTTCTGCAAGACCTTCCGTGAATCCGTAGCTACTTTTTCCCTTCCTCTAATATTGCACCGCATACCCAATGATAACATAGAATATTCCAAGTCCTTAGGCACTGTACTCAAATTCTTGAACCCACCAGGACCACTTTTGAAAGTCACCCACTCTGTCTTGGTCCCGAGTATAAGCCAAACTCTAGCGCTCTGCCAGCACGTGAACATCCTATCAAAGAAAAAACCAACTGAATTCTTTTCCCCCGTACATTACTTCCACGAGAAGAATAAAATCTGAGTCTTCTCAAAACTGAACATGAACCGATAAAGCCCAAGTATAGCACACATTCCTCCAATCCTTTGCTCAAATTACTACTGATGTTTGTTGATACCCAATTTTCCCTCATATATTTTAAAATAGTATATATACTTTCAAAACGTCATCTCTGCATCATTATTTAATTTATTAAGCATTTTTTAAAAAAAATCGTAATTTTTAGATCTTTAAAATAATTTTCTTGCATTTAATTAAATTAAATATTTATTAATTATCCCTTAAATTATTCTGTAATGGTTTAATTGTCTAAAGTTATTATTTGCATCAACATATATGTTTCAAAATATTTTTATTTTATTTTATGTAAGCATATTTGTGTTTTTTAAGCTATTTACATAATTTTGCAATAATGGCCTATATTCATATATAATTGTATTTTATTACATTATTTGTGCTAAAATAGTATTTTTATATTTTTATAATATTAATTTATTATTTTCAATCACTTTATTGCCCAAGTAATATTTTATTATATATTAAATAATTTTATAAATTATTTATTAACAATTTTTGTGTATTTTAATTTATAGCCCAATTTTGAGTTACTTTTGACCCAAATCTTTAGCCCAACCTTCCAACCCAAACAAAATAACCCCTTTAAAATTCGGGCATGACCCGTTTGAAACAACCAGCCACGCCTTCTTTAAAATCCTGGTCGTTGATCTCTTAAGATCAACGACCCATGATTAACCACTCATTTTTAATTACCCAACCCCAAACCCTAATCCTCATTTCCCCTGCCCAGCCGCCTCATTATTCTCTCATCTCTCCACTCGCCTCTAGTAAACCCTAGTCGCCATATCCCCAATCTTCTCCAATTCCAACCCAAACATGGAATCAATCCATGATTTACTTACCTATTTTGTGATACTCTGCTATTATACGCGTGTCTATGGTGTTACTTAGTTCTTGCCCTATTTTTGGAAAGAACTACTTCTCAAACGAGACCGATTTACCTTGATTTTGGTGAAGATCTGGACAAAGTTTTGTCTATATACACGCTACAATGAACGATTCTTGCATTATTGATTCGATTCAAGGCCGTTGGACTCAACTAGGGTTTGAGATTTTCCTTTTTCCTTACTAATTTTCGATTGCATGTGATATTCTTTCCTTTCTTGTGTTTGACTAATGATTTTTCCTTGTTTGTGTGTTTAATGTTGCTACTATATAAACCCCTCCCTAATCCCTTTTGAAGGACGGAAGTTTTCACTGCTATTTCACTCAATATACCTTCCCCACTCGTTCATCTTCTTTGAAACGCTCTGCTCTTTGGCTGGCTGAAAGCCAAGGCCATAATATTATCAACCTCTTTCAGTGTAAGCACTGCTCGAGGCCCTTACGAGGCTCTTGTGAACTCTGAAGCATCGGAGATTTGGGGCTCATGCTACCAGTATTCTAAAATCCTTATTCTTTTGCTCGTCTAATTTTGCTACTGGTTAGTGCCTTTAACTCATGCAATGTTCAATATTTTTCCTTCTGCATATCTCTATGTGTTCTAGATATTAAGGATGTTTAAAATTCTGTGAGCATGATTTAGTTCATTTGTTAGTTGTGAAACCTTGATGTTGCACTGCTATGATACTCCCCTGTCATTCTGTATTATTTGATAGTTGAAGGCATTTTAGTACATGTGATAAATTCCAGTTTGTTCTTAGTTTGCGTTAGGCTAATATGTGTTCTTCACAATATCCTGCACTTCTATGTTGGGCTTCCTTGTTTTCCACTGGGATCAGTTCCATACCTTTGTGTTTTTCTTAGTATCTGAACATGTTTGAGTTTTGAGTTTCAATGCATGTCTATTGTAGATGTTCTTTTAATGTAACTAACTACTTTTTGTTAGTTATAGAATCATTTTCATGCCTTGTTTTGGGTACTATACTAAAACTCTTATGAAACCATTCCTTTGCTTTGAATGAATTACTGAGTCTTGTGTTTAATCGACTGTTCTTTGCAAACTGGTCACAACTATATAAATCTCATATTGTCTTAAGATCTAGCCTAAACATGTTTCCTTGTTTTTTGTAATCCTGGTCTTTAGCATCATCTAAGACTTTAGGGTAAATATCACATTTCCTCTCTTATGTATGGTCAACTGACATGTTAATGTGTAGCTAATCTGCCCTTTCACATGCCATAAGTTTCTGTAGAGCCTTTGTTCTATGATCTATTCCCAACATATTAAGTTTCATGATATTGGCCAATCTGTGCCACTAGTATGTTAATATGTTGTTTGTAACCTAATTAGAACTATCATATTAGAACTTTCATGCAAAACTTGTACTCTACTTGTCTCCTACCTATGATTATATCAAATTGACGTTTGAAATCCTTTAGGACAGTGCCCTATTATGTACTCGTTAGGCATTGTGCACCTTTATATGTTTTTCCTATAATCTCAAATAACCTGGTCTCCCCTAACTCTATCTCAATATGTTGTGCTATCTCATGCTAATTGATCGTGTCTGGAATGTCAGTATTGTTATATCAACTTGCCATGAGGAATCTAAGCCTTATTGATTCTCTTAACTTGCATGTTCTTTGTTTAATCAACCCTACTATGTCTGCTTCTAAAGTACAAATGCATTTCTTCAAATTCCATCACTTAGTCACTATTAGTAGGTCCAGAATTCTTTAAGTAATTGCTATGTGTATTAGTCAAATTGTCAAATCCCAATTTCTTGGTAAGTGAGACTCTATATGGGTCTAAATATGTACTTGGGCTGTGCAATTGACACCCTCCAGTTCTTGAGCGGAATTCGCATCTGGGCCTGCTATTCGTAGAAGGTTGAGCTTGTGGAAGGCCCAAATAGTGCTAGGTTATCTTCATTTTCCTTTTGGGGCCTGCTCTTAGGCCTGCAGTTTCTCGTGTATAATATTTACTTATGTTCAATAATTGGGCATTGTAATAATTTATAAAGAAACAATTGAGGTGTTAGTAAAATTGGGGAAACGGGTATATTCTAATATTTGCATAAAAGGGTAGAAACATGCCTGTAGTGTTTATGTGACCTACTTGTTATTCTATCCAACCTGCCATATATGTTATTTGGTTTTTCATGTGCACTAGTAGAAACAATGCCTATAGGGGATCACATACTCACTCAACTTGTTTTACTATGCCTACTGTTATGCGTTATTAGACAGCATGCCTATGGGAAACCAGTGTCAATAACTGTTCATTAAATTTGCGCAGCTGCAGCGTATTCACTAGATAACATGCTTACAGGATCATATTAATATATATTCTGCTAGATATCATATCTATAGGGCTTTAATTGATTAACTAATCAACAATTTCCATTGTCTTATTACGCTACTCACCTAGCTATAAAACACTACTACTTGTTTACAAAGCATGCCAAACAGGATCAAACGAGAGTAATTCTGAGTTTTTCGATAGCTATCACTTCCCCCCTTTGCGTAACTCACTTAGAGATTATGACTATAGATCACAATTATCTGAATAGCAAAATTGCCATAAGACTTTCTTAAAATGTGTGGTCACTTAGAAACCATGTCTATAGGATTGAAGTGATATCTCGAACCTGAAACTGCCTATACATAATACGGAATATGATTGCGTGAATCAGTTGTTTATGTGTGGAGGCTAACTTGGGCCTTTAACCGTCTCTACATGAAGTCTTATTTGTTTTGACTGTCGCCTAGTTTTATCATTTTTGAGCAGCCTAAGTAAGTCTAGAACCACCCTAAATAGAAGCCCAAAGCCTCCTGGAATATAGGCATGGGATGGGTAATGCACGCATAGGACGTGACTTGGAATTGAATTAGAACGCTCTAGGTAAACAACTTTAACATAGTAATCGGGTAGCAGGAGATGATAGTCTGCGCCTGCTGAATAATATGAGCAACTCCTATCTAAAAAGATTTACGAAGTATTATTTATGTTTCACGGGGTGATCCTTTAGGCTAAAAAACTTAGGACCCCCCCCCCCTCCCCTTTTTATATACTTGATATTTATATTTAGTCGTTTAAACATTATAGTTGTATCCTTGTAGTCCTTAAGATATGTACCAATAGTGTTATAATAAACTTCTCCGACTTTTATATTCTCTTTGTTTATTTGATCACCTAGTCTAATTACATAATCCACATAGTTCTAAGTTCGGTCGGGACCCACAGTTGTGGACCTCGAAGAGTGCCTAACACCTTCTCTTTGAGGTAATTTGAGCCCTTACCCGATCTTTGGTGACGTTGACTAGTCAAACAAAATTATTTTCACAATAGGTGCCCTAACGCACCTTAATAATCATTTGGTGGCGACTCTTCTCTATTAATACCTATTTAAAAGAGTTGTCACACGTCGAGGCCCGATTTCACGAGAAAAAGGGGCGCGACAGCATGATGACTCTGCTGGGGATACACTTAGGCTCTTACCATAATGAACTTGACTTACATGGATTACTACATGCACATCCCTTCTTCACCTTTATTTGTTTAAATTTGCTATTACATATATATCCCTTCCCCTATTCACCTTTATTTGTTTTAATTTATTATGACATGCATATCCCTTACCCGTTCACCGTTATTTGTTTAAATATTTTATGACATGCACATCCCTTTCCCGTTCACCTTTATTTGCTATGACCACTCTTCTTTTCATCTTATCTAAGACTTCCATATCATGCCTCTCCCATCCCTATTCTCATATCTGCTTTATTACATTCTTGCATATATTCCACGAACTAAACTAACTCCTTCCTTTTGTCTTTCCTTTCTTTATTTCCTATGTTTACCTTACTATTTTATTTACTGCTTTTACATATTTATCATGCAAATACTTGACAACGTGTTATTTCTGCATAAAGAATGCTCCACATCATACTCTACTCGTGCCCATTATCAATATAGCGGTACTTGATAAGTGTCTGTGCTCTTCCAAAATTGTCTTTTTTAAATCGTAAAGGCGTAGACTAGTCGATCAACGGTGCAATCGATGGTCCCGTGACTTTTCCTCTCAAGTTGGTCCACTTGGGAGTACCAGTCTAAACCATTCTAGAAACCCTACTCCAACTTGAAATGTACATGCATCATGCTAAACCTAGTACGGGTTGAAGCGTTATTAACGTAATAACCCGCTAAGATGAACCTCGTCCAAAGTCTGACGGGATTTCAACAATCCCATTACACGCTATCATACTATGTGCATTGCTTGGAGAATAATATGCCAATGTGTTGATCATTATTGCGTAAACATTTTTGGCATTAATGAAATGACGCAAATGTTGGCATCAATTTTCTCCAAGTCTACGTGTCGTTTAGGCCTACCTCGGGAACAATGAGGTCCCCAAATTAGGACAAGAATTATTGCATGACTTTTTGAAACATGTTTTAATATTGCAAACACTCTTTTAATATTCCTTACTAACTTGGTTACCTTTTGCTTTTTCTTTCTTTTGATTATTCTCATTCCCAAAGGTTGGTTCGTGCATACTGGCATCTTCTCAAGAACTGGACCGTTGCACCGTCCCGGGCCCGTCGAGTTCCTGGGTAGCCTGGTAAATTAGCATGAATTACTTTAAAAAATAGTTTTGAGCATTTGAGATATTTTTCAGTATTCAGTTTTGAAATAATTGCTCGAGCCATCGTGCCGCACTTGTTGACTTTTTTAAGATTTTGTTTAATGCATTACTGCTTTTCGTATTTATTATTATCTTTATATTTTTCTTTTCAGCATTATTATTACCTAACCCGATGAGCCTACGACTGTGACATGTAATGAGACAATGCAACATGAGGATTGTAATTCAATCAATCATCTCTGACAACGCCGCCAATTTAAACAGCGATTTGATGAAAGCCGTGTGTGAAGCGTTCAAGATCAAGCATAGGAATGCCACAACATACAAATGAACGGAGCCTTAGAAGCCGCCAACAAGAAGATCAAGAAGATATTGAGCATAATGGTGGACAATTATAAACAATGGCACGATAAGCTGCCATTTGCTTTACTTGGATATCGTACCACAGTTCGCACATCAACTGGGGCAACTCCTTACCTACTGGTTTATGGCACATCAACTGGGGCAACTCATTACCTACTGGTTTATGGTACTGAAGCTGTTATTCCTGCTGAAATAGAAATACCTTCTCTAAGAATCATACAATAAGCTGAGCTCCGCGATGCAGAATGGATACGAAGCCACTATGAACAGCTAGCTCTCATTGATGGGAAAAAAATGAATGCGGTATGTCACGGTCAACTCTACCAGAACCGAATGGCAAGAGCTTTCAACAAAAAGGTCAGGCCAAGGCAATTTATACCAGGGCAATTGGTGCTAAAGTGAATCTTCCCATATCACGATGAAGCCAAGGGGAAGTTTTCACCCAATTGGCAGGGTCCCTATATGGTTCATCGGGTACTGACAGGAGGAGCACTTATACTTGCAGAAATGGATGGAGAGTTTGGCCAAAACCTATCAACTCAGACGCAGTCAAAAGATACTATATTTAGTATTATTCACACTTTTTCACTTGATGTAACTGAAGATCGCTTGACTTGTTTCCCGTTTAAGAGGGGATACGTAGGCAGCCATGTAGATTCGGTCACATCTTAATAAAATCTTCATTTTTTCCATGATCAGAAACTGGGGCAATATCGCAAGTTCTAGTTGACATCGTCATGTGTGGAACAACCGAAAAGTATTGTCAAAAGTATGCATTTAAACTGGGGCAGAATTTTGAGGAAGACCCTCAAAATTCTAAATCAAGGAGGTTGTAATGTCTCTAAATGTATCACAATCACTGGTTCATCTAAATTATTTGATCTCACATACTACAACACATTTCAAGCAACTATATTTTTGCAAATAATTTGTCAAATGCATACATATTTTTCAAAAACTTTGTTTCTATGACAGTTGGATGCTACCCAGGGTAACTCAAACAGGACTGCAAGACAAGAGTGAAGGTAAAGCAAGGAGTCAAGAGCACGAACCGACCTTCCCCCTACAAAGCTCACGATGTTTCTTTGAATGCAGGCACGATAAAACAATAATATTCGCAAATACATATGCACATCAAATCACTACCTTCATGACGACAACTTACCAAACGTAAACATATACAGCTAAGAAATACTTCACTCTTTCACTGTCACTCATCGCTTTTCTTGCATAAGGCTAAGCAATGCCTTTCCTTTGCATGAGACTAAGCCTTGTCTCCCTTCCTTTGTATGAGACTAAGCCTTGTCTCCCTTCCTTTGCATGAGACTAAGTATTGTCTCCACTCTTGCATGATTCTAAGCATTACCTCTGTAATTGCATAAGGCTAAGCATTGTCTTTCCCTGCATGAGATTAATCATTGTATCCCTTTCTTGCATGAGGCTAAGTATTGCCTCCATAGTTGCATAAGGCTAAGCACTGCCTTTCCTTGGATGAGACTAAGCATTGTCTCATTTTCTTGCACAAGGCTACGCATTGCCTTCATAATTTCATAAGGCTAAGCATTGCCTTCTTCTGCATGAGACTAAACATTGTCTTCCTTTCTTGCATGAGGTAAGCGTTGCCTCCATAATTGCATAAGGCTAAGTACTGCCTTTCCCTGCATGAGACTAAACATTGTCTCATTTTCTTGCACGAGGCTACGTATTGCCTTCATAATTGCATAAGGCTAAGCTTTGCCTTCTTCTGCATGAGACTAAGAATTGTCTCCTTTTCTTGTATAAGGCTAAGCGTTGCCTCCATAATTGCATAAGGCTAAGCACTGCCTTTCCCCGCACGAGACTAAGCGTTGTCTCTGTTTCTTGCATAAGGCTAAGCATTGCCCTTTCTTTACATAGGACTAAATATTGTCTCCACTACATTGCATAAGGCTAAGCACTTCCTTTTCTTGCGTGAGACTAAGCACTATCTTTGTCCTCTGCATAAGGCTAAGCACTACCTTTTCTTTCATGAGACTAAGCATTGTCTCCCTTCTTCTTATCGGGCTAAACATTGCCCTCATCTCAAACAAGACTAAGCCTTGCCTTGTCACATTCCCGCATACAACCAAGCATCACCTGTTTCTTTTATCAAACGATCGATACCGCCATATCTCTGCATCTCATAGGTTGAAACATCGCCATTTTTTCAAAGGCGTCATAGTCCGAAGGCACCATCCTCATAGCCGGGAGACACTATTCCATGGCTTGAGGATCTCTCGATACTGCATATTATTATTCAAAGGTGTCATAGTCCAGAGGCACCATCCCCATAGCCCGAGGACACCATTTCATGGCCTGCAAATCCCTTATCATGAACTTCATAGCCCAGGACGTCATGGTCTAAGGACATCATCCTCACCCTCCAAAGACAACCTTCATGGTCCAAACTGAATTTGCATCATGTTTAAATTTTTGAAATAACCCATATATATCCGCATGTACCGTGTTTTAAGTTTTGCAGGTAACTCGGGAGTAACTGTTCTGCAAACGGGAGCAATCTTCGCTCCAGTTTCCATTCGCAACGCTCACATCCTTCGATTGCTTCAAACGTAACTGACTACCAGTAATTGACTACCTTTTACTCTATGACCGTTCAAATATTTGCCTCATACACTCGTAACATCCAAAATTCACATTCATGATAAAAAAATGCCCGTTACATACAACACTGTCCTACCCAAAAGAACCTTTTCGAAACATACGACCGTTCTTATAACAACTCTATCGGTTTCGCTCACCGTTGTATCCAGAACTACACACGGCTTGATTCTCGTAATACCAGGGATATGTAGGCAACTCAAGAACCAGGGTTCGACCCCCATTTTTAAATCACATCATACACCATTCAACTCGGCCAAAATTGGTCATCATTTTCTTTACCCGATAACTCTTTCATCATTCCCGGGTAAAGAGGGGCAGTTGTTGATACCCAATTTTGTCCTCATAATTTTTTAAATAGTATATATATTTTCAAAATGTCATATTTGCTTCATTATTTAATTTATAAGCATTTTTTATAATTTTTCGCAATATTTAGAGCTTTAAAATCAATTTATTTGCATTTAATTTATTTAAATATTTATTAATTATCCCTTAAATTATTCTGTAATGGTTTAATTATCTAAAGTTATTATTTGTATCAACATATATGTTTCAAAATATTTTTATTTTATGTAAGCATATTTGTGTTTTCTTAAGCTATTTACATAATTTTGTAATAATGGCCTATATTCATGCATAATTATATTTTATTATATTATTTGTGCTAAAATAGTATTTTTATATTTTTATAATGTTAAGTTATTATTTTTAATCACTTTATTTCACAAATAATATTTTATTATATATTACATAGCTTTACAAATTATTTATTAATAATTTTCGTGTATTTTAATTTATAGCCTAATGTTGAGTTACTTTTGGCCCAAATCTTTAGCCCTACCTTCCAACCCAAACCAAATAACCCCTTTAAAATTTGGGCATGACCCGTTTGAAACAACCTGCCCCGCCTTCTTTAAAATCCTGGTCGTTAATATTAAGAGATCAACGGCCCACGATTAACCCCGCACTTTTAATTACCCAACCCCAAACCCTAATCCTCATTTCCCTGCCCAGTGGCCTCATTATTCTCTCATCTCTCCACCCGCCTCTGGTAAACTCTAGCCGCCATATCCCCAATCTTCTCCAATTCCAACCCAAGAATCAATCCATGATTTACTTACTTATTTTGTGATACTCTACTATTATACGCGTGTCTATGGTGTTATTTAGTTCTTGCCCTATTTTTGGCAAGAACTACTTCTCAAACGGGACCGATTTACCTTGATTTGGTGAAGATCTGGACAACCTTTTGTCTATATACATGCTACAATGAACGATTCTTGTATTATTGGTTCGAGTGAAGGCCGTTGGACCCAACTAGGGTTTGAGATTTTCCTTTTTCCTTACTAATTTTCGATTGCATGTGATATTCTTTCCTTTCTTGTGTTTGACTAATGATTTTTCCTTGTTTGTGTGTTTAATTTTGCTACTATATAAACCCCTCCCTAATCCCTTTTGAAGGAGGGAAGTTTTCACTGCTATTGCACTCAGTATATCTTCCTCACTCGTTCATCTTCTTTGAAACCCTCGGCTCTTTGGCCGGCTGAAAGCCAAGCCCATAATATTATCAACCTCCTCCAGTGCAAGCACTGCTCGGGGCCCTTACGAGGCTCTTGTGAACTCTGAAGCATCGGAGATTTGGGGTTCATGCTACCAGTATTCTAAAATCCTTATTCTTTTGCTCGTCTAATTTTGCTACTGGTTAGTGCCTTTAACTCTTGCAATGTTCAATATATTTCCTTCTGTATATCTCTATGTGTTCTAGATATTAAGGACGTTTAAAATTCTTTAAGCATGATTTAGTTCCTTTGTAGTTGTGAACCCTTGATACTATAATGCTATGATACTCCCCTATAATTCTGTATTCTTTGATAGTTGAATGCATTTTAGTACTTGTTATAGTTTCCAGTTTGTTCTTAGTTTGCGTTAGGCTAATATGTGTTCTTCACTATATCATACACTTCTATGTTGGATTTCCTTGTTTTCCTCTGGGATCAGTTCCATACCTTTGTGTTTTTCTTAGTATCTGAACATGTTTGAGTTTTGAGTTTCAATGCATGTCTATTGTAAATGTTCTTTTTAATGAAACTTGTTGTTAGTTATAGAATCCTTTGCATACCTTGCTTTAGGTACTATACTAAAACTCTTAATCCTTTGAATGACTTACTGAGTCTTGTGTTTAATCGACTGTTCTTTGCAAACTGGTCACAACTATATGGATCTCATATTGTCTTAAGATCTAGCCTAAACATGTTTCCTTATTTTTTGTAATCCTGGTTTTTAGCATATTTATGTTTGCATCAACATATATGTTTCAAAATATTTTTATTTTATGTAAGCATATTTGTGTTTTCTTAAGCTATTTACATAATTTTGCAATAATGGCCTATATTCATGCATAATTATATTTTATTATATTATTTGTGCTAAAATAGTATTTTTATATTTTTATAATGTTAAGTTATTATTTTTAATCACTTTATTTCACAAGTAATATTTTATTATATATTACATAGCTTTACAAATTATTTATTAATAATTTTCGTGTATTTTAATTTATAGCCTAATATTGAGTTACTTTTGGCCCAAATCTTTAGCCCTACCTTCCAACCCAAACCAAATAACCCCTTTAAAATTTGGGCATGACCCGTTTGAAACAACCTGCCCCGCCTTCTTTAAAATCCTGGTCGTTAATATTAAGAGATCAACGGCCCACGATTAACCCCGCACTTTTAATTACCCAACCCCAAACCCTAATCCTCATTTCCCTGCCCAGTGGCCTCATTATTCTCTCATCTCTCCACCCGCCTCTGGTACACTCTAGCCGCCATATCCCCAATCTTCTCCAATTCCAACCCAAGAATCAATCCATGATTTACTTACTTATTTTGTGATACTCTACTATTATACGCGTGTCTATGGTGTTACTTAGTTCTTGCCCTATTTTTGGCAAGAACTACTTCTCAAACGGGACCGATTTACCTTGATTTGGTGAAGATCTGGACAACCTTTTGTCTATATACATGCTACAATGAACGATTCTTGTATTATTGGTTCGAGTGAAGGCCGTTGGACCCAACTAGGGTTTGAGATTTTCCTTTTTCCTTACTAATTTTTGATTGCATGTGATATTCTTTCCTTTCTTGTGTTTGACTAATGATTTTTTCTTGTTTGTGTGTTTAATTTTGCTACTATATAAATCCCTCCCTAATCCCTTTTGAAGGAGGGAAGTTTTCACTGCTATTGCACTCAGTATACCTTCCTCACTCGTTCATCTTCTTTGAAACCCTCGGCTCTTTGGCCGGCTGAAAGCCAAGCCCATAATATTATCAACCTCCTCCAGTGCAAGCACTGCTCGGGGCCCTTACGAGGCTCTTGTGAACACTGAAGCATCGGAGATTTGGGGTTCATGCTACCAGTATTCTAAAATCCTTATTCTTTTGCTCGTCTAATTTTGCTACTGGTTAGTGCCTTTAACTCTTGCAATGTTCAATATATTTCCTTCTATATATCTCTATGTGTTCTAGATATTAAGGACGTTTAAAATTCTTTGAGCATGATTTAGTTCCTTTGTTAGTTGTGAACCCTTGATACTATAATGCTATGATACTCCCCTATAATTCTGTATTCTTTGATAGTTGAATGCATTTTAGTACTTGTTATAGTTTCCAGTTTGTTCTTAGTTTGCGTTAGGCTAATATGTGTTCTTCACTATATCATACACTTCTATGTTGGATTTCCTTGTTTTCCTCTGGGATCAGTTCCATACCTTTGTGTTTTTCTTAGTATCTGAACATGTTTGAGTTTTGAGTTTCAATGCATGTCTATTGTAGATGTTCTTTTTAATGAAACTTCTTGTTAGTTATAGAATCCTTTGCATGCCTTGCTTTAGGTACTATACTAAAACTCTTAATCCTTTGAATGAATTACTGAGTCTTGTGTTTAATCGACTGTTCTTTGCAAACTGGTCACAACTATATGGATCTCATATTGTCTTAAGATCTAGCCTAAACATGTTTCCTTGTTTTTTGTAATCCTGGTTTTTAGCATATTTGTGTTTGCATCAACATATATGTTTCAAAATATTTTTATTTTATGTAAGCATATTTGTGTTTTCTTAAGCTATTTACATAATTTTGCAATAATGGCCTATATTCATACATAATTATATTTTATTATATTATTTGTGCTAAAATAGTATTTTTATATTTTTATAATGTTAAGTTATTATTTTTAATCACTTTATTTCACAAGTAATATTTTATTATATATTACATAGCTTTACAAATTATTTATTAATAATTTTCGTGTATTTTAATTTATAGCCTAATGTTGAGTTACTTTTGGCCCAAATCTTTAGCCCTACCTTCCAACCCAAACCAAATAACCCCTTTAAAATTTGGGCATGACCCGTTTGAAACAACCTGCCCCGCCTTCTTTAAAATCCTGGTCGTTAATATTAATAGATCAACGGCCCACGATTAACCCCGCACTTTTAATTACCCAACCCCAAACCCTAATCCTCATTTCCCTGCCCAGTGGCCTCATTATTCTCTCATCTCTCCACCCGCCTCTGGTAAACTCTAGCCGCCATATCCCCAATCTTCTCCAATTCCAACCCAAGAATCAATCCATGATTTACTTACTTATTTTGTGATACTCTACTATTATACGCGTGTCTATGGTGTTACTTATTTCTTGCCCTATTTTTGGCAAGAACTACTTCTCAAACGGGACCGATTTACCTTGATTTGGTGAAGATCTGGATAACCTTTTGTCTATATACATGCTACAATGAACGATTCTTGTATTATTGGTTCGAGTGAAGGCCGTTGGACCCAACTAGGGTTTGAGATTTTCCTTTTTCCTTACTAATTTTCGATTGCATGTGATATTCTTTCCTTTCTTATGTTTGACTAATGATTTTTCCTTGTTTGTGTGTTTAATTTTGCTACTATATAAACCCCTCCCTAATCCCTTTTGAAGGAGAGAAGTTTTCACTGCTATTGCACTCAGTATACCTTCCTCACTCGTTCATCTTCTTTGAAACCCTCGGCTCTTTGGCCGGCTGAAAGCCAAGCCCATAATATTATCAACCTCCTCCAGTGCAAGCACTGCTCGGGGCCCATACGAGGCTCTTGTGAACACTGAAGCATCGGAGATTTGGGGTTCATGCTACCAGTATTCTAAAATCCTTATTCTTTTGCTCGTCTAATTTTGCTACTGGTTAGTGCCTTTAACTCTTGCAATGTTCAATATATTTCCTTCTGTATATCTCTATGTGTTCTAGATATTAAGGACGTTTAAAATTCTTTGAGCATGATTTAGTTCCTTTGTTAGTTGTGAACCCTTGATACTATAATGCTATGATACTCCCCTATAATTCTGTATTCTTTGATAGTTGAATGCATTTTAGTACTTGTTATAGTTTTCAGTTTGTTCTTAGTTTGCGTTAGGCTAATATGTGTTCTTCACTATATCATACACTTCTATGTTGGATTTCCTTGTTTTCCTCTGGGATCAGTTCCATACCTTTGTGTTTTTCTTAGTATCTGTACATGTTTGAGTTTTGAGTTTCAATGCATGTCTATTGTAGATGTTCTTTTTAATGAAACTTGTTGTTAGTTATAGAATCCTTTGCATGCCTTGCTTTAGGTACTATACTAAAACTCTTAATCCTTTGAATGAATTACTGAGTCTTGTGTTTAATCGACTATTCTTTGCAAACTGGTCACAACTATATGGATCTCATATTGTCTTAAGATCTAGCCTAAACATGTTTCCTTGTTTTTTGTAATCCTGGTTTTTAGCATCATCTAAGACTTTAGGGTAAATATCACATTTCCTCTCTTATGTATGGTCAACTGGCATGTTAATGTGCAGCTAATCTGCCCTTTCACATGCCATAAGTTTCTGTAGAGCCTTTGTACTATGATCTATTCCCAACATGTTAAGTTTCATGATATTGGCCAATCTGTGCCACTAGTATGTTAATATGCTTGTTGTAACCTAATTAGAACTATCATATTGAAACTTTCATGCAAAACTTGTACTCTACTTGTCTCCTACCTATGATTATATCAAATTGACGTTTGAAATCCTTTAGGACAGTGCCCTATTCTGAACTCGTTAGGCATATTGCACCTTTATATGTTTTTACTATAATCTCAAATAACCTGGTCTCCCCTAACTCTATCTCAATATGTTGTGCTATCTCATGCTAATTGATCGTGTCTGGAATGTCAGTATTGTTATATCAACTTGCCATGAGGAATCTAAGCCTTATTGGTTCTCTTAACTTGCATGTTCTTTGTTTAATCAACCCTGATATGTCTGCTTCTAAAGTACAAATGCATTTCTTCAAATTCCATCACTTAGTCACTGTTAGTAGGTCCAGAATTCTTTAAGTAATTACTATGTGTATTAGTCAAATTGTCAACTCCCAATTGCTTGGTAAGTGAGACTCCATATGGGTTTAATATGGGTCCAAATATAGACTTGGGCTGTGCTATTGACACCCTCCAGTTCTTGAGTTGAATTCGCATCTGGGCCTGTTATTCGTAGAAGGTTGAGCTTGTGGAAGGCCCGGGCAGTGTTGGGTTATCTTCATTTCCCTTTTGGGGCCTGCTCTTGGGCCTACAGTTTCTTGTGTATAATATTTACTTATGTTCATTAATTGGGCATTGTAATAATTTGTAAACAAACAATTGGGGTGTTAGTAAAATTGGGGAAACGGGTATATTCTAATATTTGCATAATGGGTAGAAACATGCATATAGGGTTTATGTGACCTACTTGTTATTCTATCCAACCTGCCATATATGTTATTTGGTTTTTCATGTGCACTAGTAGAAACAAAGCCTATAGGGGATCACACACTCACTCGACTTGTTTTACTATGCCTACTGCAATGCGTTATTAGGCAGCATGCCTATAGAAAACCAGTGTCAATAACTGTTCATTAAATTTGCGCAACTGCAACTTATTCACTAGATACCATGCTTACAGGATCATATTAATTTATATTCTGCTAGATATCATGTCTATATGGCTTTAATTGATTAACTAATCAACTGTTTCCATTATCTTATTACGCTGCTCACCTTGACAACATGCCTATAGGAATAAATGATAAATCTGCCAATCATTAGAACTTAGCTATAAAACACTACTACTTGTTTAAAAAGCATGCCAAACAGGATCAAACGAGAGTAATTCTGAGTTTTTCGATAGCTATCACTGCCCCCCTTTGCGTAACTCACTTAGAGATTATGACTATAGATCACAATTATCTGAATAGCAACATTGCCATGAGACTTTCTTAAAATGTGTGGTCACTTAGAAACCATGTCTATAGGATTGAAGGGATATCTCGAACCTGAAACTGCCTATACATAATACGGAATATGATTGCGTGAATCAGTTGTTTATGTGTGGAGGCTAACTTGGGCCTTTAACCGTCTCTACATGAAGTCCTATTTGATTTGATTGTCGCCTAGTTTTATTATTTTTGAGCAGCCTAAGTAAGTCTAGAACCACCCCAAATAGAGGTCCAAAGCCTCCTGGAATATAGGCATGGCACGGATAATGCACGCATAGGACGTGACCTAGAATTGAATTAGAATGCTCTAGTTAAACAACTTTAACATAGTAATCTGGTAGCAGGAGATGATAGTCTGTGCCCGCTGAATAATATGAGCAACTCAAAGGAGTTGTGAAGTATTATTTATGTTACACGGGGTAATCCTTTAAACTAAAAAACTTAGAGCCCTCCCTTTTTTATATACTTGATATCTACATTTAGTTGTTTAAAAATTGTAGTTGTATCCTTGTAGTCCTTAGGATTTATACCAATTGTGTTATAATGAACTTCTCCGACCTTTATATTCTCTTTGTTTATTTGATCACATAGTATAATTACATAATCCACATAGTTCTAAGTTCGACCGGGACCCATAGTTGTGGACCTCGAAGAGTGCCTAACACCTTCTCTTTGAGGTAATTTGAGCCCTTACCCGATCGTTGGTGACGTTGACTAGTCAAACAAAACTATTTGCACAATAGGTGCCCTAACGCACCTTAAAATCGTTAGGTGGCAACTCTTCTCTTTTAATACCTATTTAAAAGAGTTGTCACACGTCGTGGCTGAATTTCGCGAGAGAAAGGGGAGCGACAATGTTTTCTTCCCTTAGTTGTAATAACCCACCAATATGCCGATAACCAAAAACCTCACAAGTAGACAATCATGCAATCCAATCGTAGAAGGTGGGGCTCTCCCACTTAGCTAGAAGCTATAATTACATAACCCCGGAATCCACCAATATTCCTCCTTCCTCATAGACATGAGCCTGCACAATCGACCTGCCAAATTTCTCGAAATCCTCATGTAAAACATTTCGTGAACATTCTGAATCACTAGCCACATTCACATATTCGACCTCTTACTAGATAGCTAGTAGAATTCTTCGTAGAAGCTCCATCAACACCACGAAATCAGTAAACCATCCTGACCCATGCTCATTCACCAGTTGTACAAGTCTGTGCACTCCCCATTGACATCAACTAAAGGTGCGATAATGCATTTCATATCCGAAGTCATGTTACATCCATATTGATATCAAGCAACTCCTTTATGTCGTATCCAACCTTCCTCAGTATAGCGACCAATATTCCAAATTAGTCCGTAGACCCAATCACTGTCCATCATAAACCCCAAATCACTCTAAACTTTCCTCAAGGCATGCAGCCATTTCCGTATTTGTGATCACCTCATGCGCAGATGTGCATCCGCATCTGCTGATATACTTCCGCACCTGCGCCCCCAGGCTTTCTCTCTCTTTCTCGCAGCTACGACACACCTCCGCATCTGTGACCTCACAGGTGCGGACAACCCTTTGCACCTGTGATCACTACCCAGCTTCGCCCAGACCGCAGCTGCGACCATTTCCTCGCTTCTGCGGTCATGCACCTGTGGTCAAACTTGCACATGTGCGATTACACCAAAACTGGTGCACTTCAGCCATACTTCAAGATTCAACTTGATCCGTTAACCATCCGAAACCACCTCAAGGCCCTCCGCGACCGTAACCAAGCCTACCAACAAGTCCTAAAACACTATACGAACTTAGTCGAGCCTTCAAATCACATCACGCAACAATAAAACCATGAATCGCATCCCAATTCAAGCTTAATAAACTTTAGAACTTCAAACTTTTACGTTCGATGCCGAAACATATCAAATCACGCCCGATTGACCTCAAATTTTTCACTCAAGTCCCATTTGACATTACGGACCTACTCCAACTTCCAGAATCGGAATCCGACCCCGATATCAAAAAGTCCACTCTCGGTTAAAGTTCTCAAAAACCTTCAAATTTCCAACTTTCATCAAATGACCCCGAAATGACCTACGGCCTCCAAATCCATATCCGGACGCGCTCCCAATACCAGAATCACCATACGGAGCTATTCCCAAACTTAGAATCCTAAACGGACATCGATAGCATTGAAATGCACTCCAATCCAAATTTATGAAATCCTTCCAAAATGCCAACTTCCACAATAGGCACTGAAACGCTCCCGTGTCGTCCAAAACTCGATCCGGACATACGCCCCAAGTCCAAAATAATCGTACAAACCTGTTGGAACCTTCAAATCCCGATTCCGAGGTTGTTTACTCAAAATCACACCTTAGTAAATTCTTCCAACTTAAAGCTTCCGAAATGAGAATTTTCTTTCTAAATCAACTCCGGACTTCCCGAAATTCAATTCCGGCCACACGTACAAGTCATAATACCTGAAGTGAAGCTACTCATGGCCTCAAACTACCGAATGACGCGCTAGGGCTCAAAACGATCGGTCGGGTCGTTACACATCAAAGTGGGGAATCTTCACACGGACTTCTCAGAGGAACTCCATTAAAAGATCCCATAGGAAGCAATCCAACTTGGAGGACAGTATAAAATCTTTTATTTCCAACAACAGTATTGGAATCACCAGATAAGAGTTGTGTTGATAGTTGTGGTGTTGATGGCCTTGATGGGAAGTAATACTGTCGGAATACCGACCCCATAAGCAAGACAAGCACCAGTCGTGGAGGCCTCAATCCTTTTATGGAGAAATACTGACAAAGGGGGTGATATGCCGTAGAAATGTGGCACTCTCGATACCAATCACATAGACTTTAGCGCATCTTTTAAAGAATGGTAAGTTATTTCTTATATAGTGTTGGTGTTTGCAGGAAACCGGACTTGAAGAGGCAAGAACATGAAAAAGATGACAAAAACCGTGAAAAGGCAGATATGCAACAGATCTGCGACCGCAGAAGTAATGTGTGCATCGTTGACCCATCGCAAACGTAACCAGGCCATCTCAGTGTCAAAGAGTCAAATATGCGATTTACTATCACTACTAGAAAACTGGCAAATTTCGTCCAAGGCATTCCGGCCGTCTTTGGTCGGAACGAAACACCGACCGAAATCGTCTGAAACAAAGAAAAATGGTCGAAAAAATCAAATAAAAATTGTAACAAAGAATACCGACCGATATCGGTCAGTTTATTTGGTCCCAAAAAACAATTAAACTCCCGACCGCCTTCAATCATAAAATGGTCAATCTTTGACCAAAGACTGGTCAGACTTGCATACTATCTACAAAAATAATGATTAATTAAAAGAAATATAGAATACTGACTGATGTCGGTCGAAATTTTTAATTTAATTTTTTCCCGTCCTACGTCAATTGGTTTTTTTTATAATAAATAATTATTTATCATATAATTATAAAATTTCCGACCGATATTGGTCGGAAATAGTAAATTGTGTATATATTTATTTTTGTATATACATACACACACACACACACATATATATATATATATATATATATATATATATATATATATATATATATATATATATCAATTAAACAAATCACATTTTGTTTTTAAATAAGATACCGACCAAAATAGGTCGGTATTATTGGTCAAAATGGTCAAACACACACACATTTTATTTTTAAATAAGTAACCAGCCGAAATATGTCGGTATTATTGGTCAAAATGGTTAAACACACACACACATATATAGAACAACATATACTAGGTCAAATCACACGATATATATATATATATATATATATATATATATATATATATATATATATATATATATATATATATATATATCAGTTAAACAAATCACATTTTATTTTTAAATAAGTTACCGACCGAAATCGGTCGGTATTATTGGTCAAAATGGTCAAACACACACATACACACACACACATATATACAACAACGTATACTAGGTCAAATCACACGATTGGAGAATATACAAAAACGTGTGTGTGTATGAATATGTTGATGGTGCGTGTGCGATTGGAGAATATATATATATATATATGTGTGTGTGTGTGTGTGTGTGTGTGTGTGTGTGTGTGTGTATGTGTTAAATATTAAATATTATAAATTGACAAAAATCAATTAAATGAATTATAAAAACAATTTTAAAATAAATTACCGACCACTTTTTGTTGGTTATGTGTAGTCAAAACGGTCAAAATTAACTTAATGATACCGACCGAATATTTTCCGACTGACTTCGGTCGGAAACTTCTAATTAAGAGCACAGAGCACGGGTTTCTTCCCCATTTTTCTCTTTACTCTTTCTCTCACTCTTTCTTCCACATCTGAAAATCCTTCCCAAATCACCTCACCACTCCCTTCTCACCCAAAATCAAACCCCCCACTTCGTCTCTCCCGCGCCACCACTGCTCCTCCGCCGCCACTGCTCCTCCGCCACCACTGTCATGCCACCACTGCTCCTATGCCACCACTGTCGTGCCACCACCGCTCCTCTGCCATTCCCAAAATCATACCCCTCTCCTCTCTTTGAAGGCTAGTTATCCACATTTGTTAATTTTAGTTATATAAATTCTTTCAATTGTATAAACTAGGGTTTATAATTTGGGATATTTGGAATTTTGTAACTAAAATTTATTATGTAACTTAATTCTATAAATTAATTCGAATTATGATTAATATAATATGTCCTTTATTTGTTTTTTATGTAGATGGAATATCGTAGTTGGACTTTTAAGGCACAATAAATTATGGTTTAGGGTTTATTAATTAAGATTAATAGTAAGTCAGTTAGTCTAATTGAATGGCTTAACTAATTCAATATTCTAGTATTTGACTATGTTGTACTTTGTAACTAAAGTTTATGATGTAACTTAATTCTATAAATTAATTTGAATTATGATTAATATAAATATAATTTATTTGTTCTTTATGTAGATGGAATATCGTAGTTGGACTTTTAGGGCACATTAAATTATGACTTAGGGTTTATTAATTTGATTAATAGTATGTGAGTTAGTCTAAATGAATGGCTTAACTAATTCAATATTCTAGTGTTTGACTATGTTGTACTTTGTAACTAAAGTTTATTATGTAACTTAATACTATAAATTAATTTGAATTATGATTAATATAAATGTAATTTATTTGTTCTTTATATAGATGGAATATCGTAGTTGGACTTTTAGGGCACATTAAATTATAATTTAGGGCTTATTAATTATGATTAATAATAAGTGAGTTAGTCTAATTGAATGGCTTAACTAATTCAATATTCTAGTGTTTGCCTATGTTGTACTTTGTAACTAATGTTTATGTCACGACCCAATTTTCCCTCTGTTGGGTATCGTGATGACACCTAGTCTTAGGGACTAGGTAAGCCTAACATTTACTGAATAACAACAATAATTAAATAACATCTAATAATTTTTGAAATGGAAATCCCTATAAAATTTACGATTCCCAAAATCGGTAGTACAAATCATAAGCTCTACAGAGTTTGCTACAAATTTCTAAATACGACTGTTTGGAAATAGGTAAAACAACGTGAATACAAAATAGGAAGGTGACTCCGAAGCATGTGAACGCAGCAACAAGTTTACCTTGAGTCTCCACAACAACAATCTGCACAGCTAGCTAATCAACTGACTTCAAAATACCTCGATCTGTACAAAATTGTGCAGAAGTGTAGTATGAGTACACCACGGCGGTACCCAGCAAGTATCAAGACTAACCTCAGTGGAGTAGTGACGGGGAACAGTTAAGACACCTACTGGACTAAATAACCTGAACAAGTATAAGTATAGAAACAACAGAGTATGATATCTACATAAAGACTACGCGAAGTGGCAATTAATATGGTAAATTTCAGTAAGAAAGGGATACAACAACTATCAGCGGAACACCATAATAATGACATAGAAGAAAGAACGGAAACACAACCTAAATCCGATGAATGCAATTAAAGGAAGGGCAGGTAGCAACTAGATGAAAAACAACCACTTTCACACCAAGTTTTTAGTCAATAAACTCCACGAGGTACCGAACCTCATACTATTCACAACTCACAGGTCCCAATACCTGAACCCTAACACTTGGCATTCTTTACCCTCATTACACTTCATAACCGCACTGACGACTCGCGTGCCAAATAGAGCCATTCTCACATAGAAGGCAAGTAAACAAGGATGTGCATCTATACTCAGCAGTATCAAGAAAACTTCCTAACCGATAAGAGTACTCAACTACGTGTATACTTGTGCAAGTGTCCTAACATGGTTCATGCCAGGTAGTAAGTATAGGAAAAGAAATGGACAGCATGCAGAATGTTTTCTCGCAACTTTCCACAAGATAAAGCTCACACAGGTAAGTGTTCCACTACACAAACATCAACAACAAAAATGCCTCCAGGCCATCACAAGTCATCACAAATCAATCCCTCACATAGCCCACCTTGTCTCGCCATGTGTGCAATAATAAAGTAAGTGCTCGCCTTGTCTCGCCACACGTGCATAACAATGTTCCCACCTTGTTTCGCCACATGCGCAACCCATATATATATATATATATATATATATATATATATATATATATATATATATATATCAATAGTAACAATAGCACGGCAGAAACCTCATGCAATCCCATAACAACAACCTCACGTCAGAAACCTCGTGCATCACAATAACAACAACCGCACGGCAGAAACCTCGTGCCTTACCACAACAAGTACAACAGCAACAATGGCAGTAGTACAAGGGTATGAAAAATAAGTCAACTCAGAAATTCCAGAACTCAAAGGAACAAAGGAATTAATTCACAAGGAGTAGCCACAATAGAGAATGCTAGTAATAATAAGAACAACTCAACAGGGAAAAAAATAATAGGTAACAACGGTCCCACAATATACAGTTCAACAACAAGGGAGCTAACACAAGTCGAATAATTCCAAATAAGGATAAGTCAACTAAGATATAGGATATCTAAACTTCTTTTAAGGTTGGGCAATTGCGAAAGAGACACAACAACTTCAATTAAGGATAAGCAGTATAAAGATAATCATAGCCTCAATTAAGGATGAACAATTACAGAGGAGATAATTATAACTTCAAGTAAAGATAAGCAGTTAGGGGAAAGACAACATGGCAATAGAAGAGATAACAAATTTCAGTTAAGGCACATATGAATCAAATGAACAACAAGAGCGGATTATGAAGCAATTAATTCTAATAAAAGCAGGTAGAAGTGAAACTAGTAACTAAGAAACGTAATCATAACGAGAACAACTGCATATTTAGTGAATACAAGGACCTAAGAACCCTAAAAGGCCAATTTTCCACAAATAAGTCTGAGCACGTACTCGTCACCTCGCGCACACGGACTACAATTAGCATAGAAGACTCAAATCTGAAGGGGTAGTTCCCCCACACGAAGTTAGGCAAGATACTTACCTCAAAAAAGACAGACTGATACTCTAAAATGAACTTCTCGGGTGAAATGACCTCCGGACGGCTCAAATCTAACCAAAATAACTTCAAAGCACAAATAAAACTCATAAGAAACTATTCTGGATCATAAAGCCTCAACTTTATCAAAATCAAAAAATTGACCCAAAAGTCGACCCCCGGGACCGTACCTCAAAACCCGACAAATTTAACAAAATCCGAACACCCATTCCGATACGAGTTCAACCATACTAAAATTACCAAATTCTGATACCATTTCGTACCTCAAATCATGATTTTTCATTTTGAAAATTGTCTTCAAAAACCTCCATTTTCCTCAACTCAAAATACAAATTAAATGATAAAAATAAAGGTAAAATCATGGAATATAATAAATTCTAGGTGAAGAACATTTACCCAATCGATTTTCTTGAAAAAACCACAAAGAAATTCCCAAAACCGAGCTCTCAAAGCCCCAAAGTAAAAATGAGATCAAACCCTCGTAATTTCCCCTATTCTACCCAGTGATCTCGCACCTGTGGACCCATAGTCACACCTGCGACGCCGCACCTGCAGAAAATCCATCGTAGGTGCGGACTTTACTTACACACCTGAGTCCGCTTCTGCGATCAAATGGTCGCACCTGCGAGTGCGCGCCTGTGAACAAATGTCCGCTTCTGCGGACTCCCCTCCAGCTCACTCTCCGCATCTGCGGAACTTCAAGCGCATATGCGGGCTCATATATGCAGAAATTGTCTCGCACCTGCGACCCCTGGCCATCTACTCAATCCCGCTTCTGCGCTTAGCCTCTCGCACGTGCATGTACGCACCTGCTGCCACTCCACCGCAGGTGCGATTACAGCCAGAAGCAACCAAATAGGGGAACTCGCCCCGATAAGCAGAACTGAAATAAAATACGAATGGTGCCCCTCTGTAAAAAATCAAAAATGTACATGTATGATATCATATGGCATAGCGGCCTCCAGCCTACTATATGAGACACATCAACGAGTCGGGCCTTCCCCTTTTGGGAGCCCTCTACTCGCCTGAATACCCCGCTGTGACACATCTATCCGGAGTCTAGGACAATCTCTCACCCTATGGCTGGTATCTCCACACTCGAAGCAACCTTTATGCTGATGTGGCTGTGGAAACTGTGTGGTACGGGTACTCTGAGACCCATGAGTACCTGAAACACCGTGCGAAGTCGGAAGTGCAAACTAAACTGGCTGACACACTAAACCTCTACCATGCCGTCCCCTGCCTCCAAAATAAGGTCTAGTAGATCTCTCAGGTCTACGAGGCCTCTTCGCCTCTCTGTCCTCTCTCTCCTAACCTCATATGTCCTCTATCTCATGGCCCCGCTTGTCCTCCCTCTACTGATCCCACATGCCCTCCACTCGACGAGTGTTCCCTACCACCTGCTGAAATGAAACGTCCGACTCTAAATCCCGAGCAATGCTGAACCGAATATCATGCTTGAGCCCCTCAATGAATCTACGGACACGCTCTCTAACTGTAGCGACCAAAGCAGGTGCATGTCTGGCCAAATCACTGAATCTAATGACATACTCGGATAGTGACATAGTGCCCTAACGTAGCTGCTCAAACTCTGCGCCCCATGCATCTCGAAGGGACTGAGGTACAAACTCTCTCATGAACATCTCTGAAAACTGAACCCATGTAAGTGAAGCTGACTCGGTCGGGCTACCCAACACGTACGCCCGCCACCACTGATAAGCCTCTCCCCTGAGCTGGAATGTATCAAAAGCAACCTTGCTCGTCTCCACAATACCCATAGTACGAAGAATGCGGTGACATTCCTCCATGAAAATATGGGCATCGTCTGTCGCCAATCCACTGAAGGTAGGAGGGTGGTACTTCTTGTACCTCTCAAATCTAAGCTGTTTTTCCTCAGATGCTGATGTCCTAACCATGGGCTGAACTAGGACCACAAGCTGTGTCGCCATGACACCTGAAACCTGACCAACATGAACTCGCTGCTCTGGAGTGTGGGCGACGGGAGTCTAAGCTCTTCCCCCGGTCTGTGAAGTAGTTGATGCAACCGGAATCAACCCCGCCTAAGCCAATGTACCAAACATGCTTAGGAACTATGCTAAGGTCTCCAGAAGTCCGGGGGTAACATCAGGCGCCTTCGGTACCTGCCCCCCAACTGGAACTATTAGTGGGTCCTCAACTGCTGCTCGGGTAGATGCTCTAGCTGCGGCGCGTGCTCCTATTTGGCCTCTACCTCTACCCCTAGCGACACCTACTCCGGGGGCAGCGTCATCAGTAACTGCAGCTCGTGTCCTCACCATCTGTGAGAGAATGAAATGATAAAAGTTCAAACTTCGAGATCAATGAACTAGCACGATAGGAATGAAGGAAGTGAAACTGTTCTAATAATTATGTAGCCTCTCGAAGATAAGTACAAACATCTCCGTACAGATCCACAAGACTCTACTAAACTCTCTTATGACTCATAGCACTTATGAACCTAGAGCTCTGATACCAACTTGTCACGACCCAATTTTCCTTATGTTGGGTATCGTGATGGCACCTAGTCTTAGGGACTAGGTAAGCCTAACATTTACTGAATAACAACAACAATTAAATAACATCTAACAAATTTTGAAATGGAAATCTCTATAAAATTTACAATTCTCAAAACCGGTAGTACAAGTTATAAGCTCTACAGAGTTTGCTACAAATTTCTAAATAGAACTGTTTGGAAATAGGTAAAATAGTGTGAATACAAAATAGGAAGGTGACTCTGAAGCCTATGAACGCAGTAGCAGGTTTACCTTGAGTCTCCACAGCAATAATCCGCACAGCTAGCTAATGATCATCTGACTTCGAAATACCTGGATCTGCACAAAAATGTGCAGAAGTGTAGTATGAGTACACCACGATGATACCCAACAAGTATCAAGACTAACCTCAATGGAGTGGTGATGAGGAACAGTCAAGACACCTACTGGACTAAATAACATGAACAAGTATAAGTATAGAAACAACAGAGTATGATATCCACATAAAGACTATGCGAAGTGGAAATTAATACGGTAAATTTCAGTGAGAAAGGGATATAACAACTATCAGCGGAACGCCATAATAATGACATAGAAGAATGAACGAAAACACAGCCTAAATCCGATGAACATAATTAAAAGAAGGGCAGGTAGCAACTAGATGAAATACAACCACTTTCACACCAAGTGTTTAGTCAATAAACTCCACGAGGTACCGAACCTCATACTATTCACAACTCACGGGTCCCAATACCTGAACACTAACCCTTGGCATTCTTTGCCCTCATTACACTTCATAACCGCACTGACGACTCGTGTGCCAAATAGAGTCATTCTCGAATAGAAGGCAAGTAAACAAGGGTGTGCATCTATACTCAGCAGTATCAAGAAAACCTCTTAAACGATAAAAGTACTCAACTATGTGTATACTTGTGTAAGTGTCCTAACATGGTTCATGCTAGCTAGTTGTCACGACCCAAATTCTCCCTCCATGAATCGTCGTGATGGCACTTAGTCTCTACAACTAGGTAAACCTAACACTTGCGGAAATGAAATGAAAAACATCCAAATTTAACAAACTAATAGTAACAGATATTTTAATAAGCAATTGAGATGTCGCTCGGCATATACAATAATCAACTCTCGAAATATACATAATACTCCCAAGACCTGAAACACCGTAAGTCACAACCTTCTATGAAGTTCTAACTGTTCTATACATCAGTGTCTATAGAAATAAGAGAAGAATCAACATGGGGTGGGGGGGGGATAGAGGGGGACTCCGAGGATCTGCGGCACGGGCAGATGTACCTTGAAGTTCTCCGAAAAACAGCAACGACTGCAACTAAGGATGAGGCTGGTAAAAGGAACCTGGATCTTTACACGAAAAACATGTGCAGGAAAGGGTATGAGTATACCACATCGGTACCCAATAAGTGCCAAGTCTAACCTCGTCCGGGTAGTGACGAGGTCAGGTCAAGGCCCTACTGGTATATAATAAATAAGCAGGAGAGTATAACAATATAATAAGAGACTGGAATTTAAACAAAAAGAACATAGCAAAGTAGCAACGCAGAAAACAAGGATAAACAGCAGGGGATCTCCCGAGATACCGTTTCGTAGTCCCAAAAATAAAAGTGCAAGGAGATTTCCCGAGGTACCGCCTCGTAGTCTCAAAAGTAAATATGCAGGGAGAACTCCCGAGGAATCGCCTCGTAGTCTCAAAAGTAAATGTACAGGGAGAACTCCTGAGAAACCGCCTCGTAGTCTCAAAAGTAAATATGCAGGGGGATCTCCCGGGATACAGTCCCGTAGCCCCAAAGTAAATACGCAGCTCAAATAAATGAATATAACAGTTACAACACGAAACCTATAATTTAGACTAAGTACAAGTCAAGAATGAAACATGATTCTTCTAAACATGTTGCAAGGAGTTCAAATAGGCAATTAGGACACGTAGGCATGCTATTATGGGCTAACGGGATAACTACACATGCTAGTATACTCAGATAAGATGAAAACAGGCTATTACTCGGTACAAATCAGGTTTTCCACAAATAGCCTGTGTACACACTCGTCACCTCGCGTACACGGGGCTCATATATCATAACAACACCAAATCCTAAGGGGATTTCCCGCACACAAGGTTAGGCAAGCCACTTACCTCAAACCCAGCTCAATCAATCCGTAACAATGCTCTTTCCACGAAAATTAGACTCTGAATGGCCCAACTCTAGCCAAAATCATTTACATATCATAAATATAACTACAAGGAACTAATCTAGCTACTGAAATCAAAGCTAAAGCAAGAAATTAGAAAATCGCCCCAAAAAGTCTCCCCGGACCCACGTCTCGGAATCGGGTAAAAGTCACAAAATGTAAACACCCATTCACTCACGAGTTCACTCATACAAAAATCATCCAAATTCGATGCCAAAATCCCAATCAAAGACCAAACAAAATCTTAGTTGAAGAACCTCTACCATTTCCCCCCAAATTTCTCAACCAAATTTCTTAATTAGATGATGAAATCAACCATAGATTAGAGGAATATACCCCAAATCTTCCTCTGAAAATCCCTCAAAAAATTGCCAAATTCCGAGCTCTCAAGTCCAAAAATGAAGAATGAAATCAAACCCTCGCACTTAGGTCTTTTCTGCCAGTAAACTCGCACCCGCGAGCCTTCAACCGCACCTGCGGTACCGCTTTTGCGGCTAAGACTACGTACCTGCGGAGTTTCATTAAACTCCCAGGCTTTGCACCTGCGCACTAACCTCCGCACCTGCGGACGCGCTTCTGTGCTCAATTGTCTGCTTCTGTGGAAACTTGGCCACCTCAGCTTCCTCCCCAAACCCGCTCCTGCGACCACTACACCGCATCTGCGGATGCGCAGATGCGACTCTCATCTTGCATTTGCACTCACAGGCTCTTATGACCAAAAGAGCACCTGTGCCCTTCTCTCCGCATGTGCGAGCACGCACATGCGGTCTCCCCAGCGCAGGTGCAAAACACCAGAAACCAACAACATCAGAAATTACATAAGTCAAATTTTCCATCCGTTAAGCATTTGAAACACACCCGAGGCCCCCAATGACCTCAACTAAACATACCAACCAATCCTAAAACGCCATACGAACTTAGTCGGGCCCTCAAACCATATCAAACAATGCTAAAATCACAAATCATCCCCCGATTCAATCTTAAAGAACTTGAAACTTCCAAATTTGACAACCGATGTCGAAACCAACCAAACTACGTCCGATTTACCCCAAATTTTGCACATAAGTCATATTCAACACTACAGACCTATTCCAACTTTCAAAATTAAAATCCGACCCCGGTATCAAAATTTCACTACCGGTCCAAATTTTCAAAACTTCAACTTTCGCTATTTCAAGCCTAAATGAGCTACAGACCTCCAACACACTATCCGGGCATGCCCCTAAGTCCAAAATCACCTAACGGAACCGACAGAACTCCATTCCGGAGTCGTCTTCACACAGTTCCGACTACGGTCCAAATCCTAAGGATTAAATCTCCATTTTAGGGACTAAGTGTCCCAAAACACTCAAAAAAAAACCCAAAACGAAACCTCCCGGCAAGTCACAATAGCAGAAATAGATATGGGAGAAGCAGTTAATAGGGGATCGAGGCTATAACTTTCAAAACGACCTGCCGGATCGTTACATCCTTCCCCTCTTAAAATAATCATTCATCCTCGAATGAGCATAAATACATACCTGAAGTGGTGAAAAGATGAGGATAACGGTTGCGCATAACATGCTCGATCTCCCAAGTCGCCTCCTCGACCGGCTAACCTCTCCACTGAACCTTCACGGAAGCAATGTTCTTTGACCTCAGCTTTCGAACCTGCCTGTCCACAATAGCCACATGTTCCTCAACATAAGATAGATCCTTGTCCAACTGGACTGAGCTGAAATTCAATACATGAGACGGATCACTGTGATACTTCCGGGGCATAGAAATATGGAATACTGGATGGACTCCTGCTAGACTGGGAGTCAAGGCAAGTTCATAAGCAACCTCCCCAACACGCCGCAATATCTCAAATGGGCCGATAAAACGTGGGCTTAGCTTGCCCTTCTTCCCGAACCTCATAACGCCCTTCATAGGCGAAACCCGGAGCAAGACCCACTCCCCGACCATGAATGCAACATCGCGATCCTTCCGATCACAATAACTCTTCTGTCTGGACACATCCCGGAATGAAAACAAACTTTATGCACAAGTCACAACTCACGATACGAACCTATTACAAGGCTCGGAACCCCAAACGGATATCGATAACATCAAAATTCACTTCAAATCAAACTTAAGAAATTCTTAAACTTCCAAAATGCCATTCTTCCATAATAAGCGCCAAAATATTTTCGGACCACCCGATACTCAACCCGAACATACGTCCAAGTCCGAAATTATCATACGGACTTATTGGAACCCCCACATCCCGATTTCGAAGTTGTTTGCTCAAAAGTCAACCCTTGGTTATCTCTTCCAACTTAAAGCTTCTCGATTGAGAATTTTCCTTCCGAATCAACTTCGAACTTTCCAAAATCCAATTTTGACCACAAGTACAAGTCGTAATACATGAAGTGAAGCTACTCAAGGCTTCAAACTACCGAACGACACAATTTTACTTGTTGAAGAGATGTTGATTCTTTAAACTTACCCGACAAACTGCATCTGCCGAATTTTAACCGCTTCTGTGATTTTATTTTTGTTTCTGCGCAAATGTCATATCTGCGGTGCATTGAGCGCTTCTGTGGTGCCACATCTATGCACAATTTTTCGCATGTGTAGTTGCACCAGGTTTCTGATTGACAGAACTGGGCAGCCACTGTTTTGGCTTATCTCCGGCACCTCAACCTCCTCAATTCAACTCCAAAAAATTTGAAACTTTGCAGGTTAGTCAAAAATAATATCATAAACTATTCTAAAAAAGAAAATTCTCCTTTCGCAGATGCAGACTATTCCTCGCAGATGCAATCAGTTTTGCACAGATGCGATTTCACTTTTTCAATTCTTTTTTGCTAACTTCCAATTCAATTGATTTCTATTCTCTTCATGACTCATTATACTTGAAAATCAATGCACACCATAAAATCTCATATCTAATTAAAGAATACAAAAACTAAAGCAAAAGGAACTAGAATAAGTGCTAAAATCACCACTTATTAGTATGATGATTTTTGATTTAGGCGTATGTCCGACTTTGAATTTGGAGGTTCCTAGAATATTTTGGCTCTATTTGCTGAAAGTTGGCAATTTGAAGATTTGGAAAATTTATAAGTTTGTCCGGGAGTTGACTTTGATGGTATCAGATTCGGTTTGTTGTTACGGAACTCAGTAGTCATGATACTTACTGAGTATATGGGGTCGATTGCAGTCATACTATGCTCTTCACTTAATTGTGCAGATCTAGGAGTTGGACTCAGCAGAGCATTAAGAGTTGTAGCGGTTGCTGCGAAGACTGGAGGTAGAGCTGCACCCTGATTGCAGTCTCTGGGGTCTCCTTATATCCTATCATTAATGTTATTGTTTCGAACAGTGTATTATATTAACAGATTTATATTCTTATCTTAGAGCTCATGACTCAATGTTACCAGTTTCTGGAATTATTGTATTGTTTTGGTATTTATCTATGCTTATTTGACTTTTAATCTCATTTATTTCAGTATTCTTATTATTTTCGTTAATATTTTATGAATGACTTGTTTAGTGAGTGGGTTAGGCCTATAAGTGTCTTGACAAAATGTTAAAAATTTACTAAACATCAAAAACAAAACAAAAAAGAAGGAAAAAAGAAAAAAAAACAAATTATTTCACAATCTCCATAAAATGTAAGCTGGTGCGTATCACGCCACTGATTCTCTTTTAACTGAATGCCACCTTTTATCATTATTTGACTCATATGATGAATGGGCTCAGGAAGTCAGCAATGGAATTAGTTTCGGCTTCTTCCACTTCTAGCAACTCAACTTCCCCAGATTCTCTTAACGAGTTCGAAATTTGGTCAGAAAATCTACTTTTTGCACGTGGGTATTTGAGTTCAGGCCAAATCAGAAACTGAGTCATCGCCGCTGACCGGAATTAATCAACCATCTCCGGCTCCGGCACCTGCAATGTCCAAGAAAGGGAGGGATTGGTGTGCAAAGGTCGTAAGCAACCTAGGTGATGAGCAGATCTGATTGATTTTAAGGCTGCAAAAATATTTCTCAATAAAGTATATTGCTAAAAATTAATTACTAATAAAAAAGTGTAATAATATTAGAAAGGGCAAAACAGTCAAATTCTAATTATTGTACATCAATAATAAATATTTTGAAACAATTATTACAAATAAATTAACATATGAGAGAGAGCCGTAATATCACAAACCGTAAAGGAGGTTAATAGTATGAAACCACACTTAACGGGAGGTTTTTGTAAATTATTCTAAATTAAAAGGACCTATGAATCAACATCAAATAGATTTGGGTGAAAGCTTTCTTCCTTTTTTTTTCTCTCACATCTCACAGTTCTATATATCGGTGAATGTCTATTCCACTTGTCTAACTTCTGCAAGTCTGACTTTCTCACTTCTCAAAGTTCTATATGTATGTGGATACAATCATCCTTCTTTCTCAGGTCTCCCTGTTCTATACTCATGACGGCAAGCTTTTAAAGCTTAGAAAGATCACTAAAATAAACGTCGAAGCTGGTCTAAATTGAGAAATTCAGGTGAGAATTATATTAGCATAAAGAAATTCGTATTTTCATTTACAACTCATATTTCTTCTGCACGTCAAAGAAGGTCATGCCTTTTTACTTTGTAAGAACTAAGACGTGGAACTATTCATTGTTTGGATTATATTCTGGTTTCAACTTAATGTTAAACTCCCTCCATCTTAATTTATATGAACCTATTTTTTTTATTTAGTACCAAAAAAAATTATTCATTTCATATTATGAAATATGGGTGAGTTGCTCTGATGGTAAGCACCCTCCACTTTCAACCAAGAGATTGTGAGTTCGAATCACCCCAAGAGCAAGGTGGGGAGTTTTTGGAGGTAAGGATGCCGAGGGTCTATTGGAAACAGCCTCTCTACCCAGGGTAGGGGTAAGGTCTGCGTACACACTACCCTCCCCAGACCCACTAGTGGGATTATACTTGGTTGTTGTTGTTGTTGTCATATTATGAAATAATTTACTTTTAAATAATAATTTATAACCATACAAAATATATGTGTCTCATTTTACACTATAAGTTTAAATTTTTTTTCTTTCTTAAACTCTTTGCCTAGTTAAATAGGTTCACAAAAATTAAAACGGGGACTAGTAGTTATTATGTTAGTTTTTCTTTCCTTTTATACATTATCGGTTCGCAATGGTATTATGTTTATTTTATCCTTATGTTCAACATGTTCATCGCAACCAAGCATATGTGAAACATAGATATATAGGTAAAAATTACTTGAATTTTAACAAATATTATATTTGAATCATAATTTCAAAAGTACAATAAATCGGTGCTAAGAACTTAAAAGTCAACTCCTATTAAGTTTGAATCCTAGATCCACATATGCAGTTGATAGATTGAACAAATTCTTCAGTTTTTATGTCCTTCGAACCTAGAGTATCTTCTTTGTTTCCCTTACCAATAGTTCTTGCTTAGTGTTATTTAGGGGCGTACATATGACTTTTTGTAAGCGGTGTTGTATTTATATTAAAATAAATAAATATTATTTAATATCACTTTCCTACTAGCTGAATGCCTTGACCCAATGGCTTAGTTGAATATTATTGCAAAGGGCGGTTTAGGTTCAATTTTCCTTAGCCTGAAATTTTTAACAAAAATGCTCGCTCAAAGAACAACAACAACAACAACAACAACAACCCAGTAAAATTCCATTAATGGGGTCTGGGGAGGGTAGTGTGTACGCAGACCTTACCCCTACCCCGAAGGAGTAGAGAGGCTGTTTCCGAAAGACCCTCGGCTAAAAAAAAAACAAAGATAAAAGGACAAAAAGGGAGACAATATTAGTATCACAACAACACTCATAGGATAAATAGGAACACCATGAAATCCAGAAGAAAGATGCAAAGCTAAGGGAGACAATATTAGTAAATATTAGTATCGCCACAACAATCATAAGAAAAATAGGAACACCGCGAAATCTAGAGGAAAGATGCAAAGCAAAAGCGATAGCTAGTAAATAGGACATACACTAAAAAGCGAAATAGTAAGCCACAACATTGCCACTAGCTATCTTAGACAAAACCCCTAAATGGCTAGTCCCACAATGGTACGAAGTAAGGCACGACTCAACTACCTCCTAACCTACAACCCTAATACTCGACCTCCACATCTTCCTATCAAGTGTCATGTCCTCAGAAATCTGGAGCCTCGCCATATCCTGCCTGATCACCTCTCCCCAATACTTCTTAGGCCGCGCTCTACCTCTTCTCGTGCCCTCCACAACCAGCTGCTCACACCTCCGTACCGGAGCATCTGGGCTTCTCCTCTGAACATGTCCGAACCATCTAAGCCTCGCTTCCCGCATCTTGTCATCAATGGGAGCCACATGCACCTTCTCCCGAATATCATCATTCCTAATCTTATCTATCCTAGTGTGCTCGCACATCCACCGCAACATCCTCATTTCTGCTACTTTCATCTTCTGGATATGTGAGTTCTTAACGGGCCAACACTCAACCCCATACATCATGGCCGGTCTAACCACCGCTTTATAAAACTTACCTTTGATTATCGGTGGCACTCTCTTGTCACACAAGACTCCAGATGCTAACCTCCACTTCATCCATCCTATCCCAATACGGTGTGTGACATCCTCGTCGATCTCCCCTCCCCCCTGGATAACCGAACCAAGGTACTTGAAACTGCCTCTACTCGGGATGACCTGCGAATCAAGCCTCACATCCACGCCCACTTCCTCTGGCTCAGCGCTAAACTTACACTCCAGGTACTCCGTCTTCGTCCTGCTCAGCTTGAAACCCTTAGACTCAAGTGTCTGTCTCCAAACTTCCAGCCTCTCGTTAACACCGACTCGCGACTCATCAATCAGAACTATGTCATCGGCGAATAGCATGCACCATGGCACATCCCCTTGAATATGATTTGTTAACGCGTCCATCACCAGAGCGAATAAGAACGGACTGAGCGCAGAACCTTGGTGTAACCCCATTACAACCGGAAAATGCTCAGAGTCGCCTCCTACTGTCCTAACCCGGGTCTTAGCCCCATCATACATGTCCTCAAAGAAGTTAAAAAAAATAGAATGTCCAACCTCGAACCTAGGACCTTTACAAACCCAAGTATTGCTTGACCAGTGAATCAACAAATACTCTTTGCCAAGAAGTGGTGTCATTACTATATATTGCTTCATTTTTGCCGAATATTAATCTAAACATTTAGTATTTTTCCCGGCAAAGTAATCGGATGACACCGCTTCCACCCATTTGCGCCCGCCCTGGCATTATGAATTCATTTTTTTTCAATGAATTCATTTCTTCTCTTAAATCAGGAAAAGGACTTTCTGATTTAAGAGAAGAAATGAATTCATTGTAATAAGAAAAAAAAAAGGACTGCTCCTGAGCTGAAGGTTTATTGGAAATTGCCTCTCTATCCTCACAAGGTAGGGGTAAGGCTTGCGTACATACTACCCTCCCCAGATCCCACTGTGTGAGATAATACTGGGTATGTTGTTGTTGTTGTTGTAAATCAGAAAAAGGACTTAAGAACGACGATACACAATGATACCTAATAAAATATTGTTCAAGAAATTTGCAATGCTATTGGTAGCGTAACTGTCTTGTCAAAATAGCTTGGACTTGTTAAATGAAACTAAGACTCATTCCTAAGAACCAGATATCTCTTAGTGTATCCGACCTTCTATCCAATTCTCCCTTTTTTAACATTTGAGTTAAAGGTTAATTAAATAAAGATTTGTTCAAGACCAGTTTAAGGATGAAATATTTGTGCAATAATATTAAAAATAAATTATATAAACGTCAAATCCTATAGAGTTTATGTACTGGTATATTACAGAAATCCACGCAAACATATCTTTCACTAAAATTTAGTTCAATGTTGAGAAGTCAACATGAATGAAAAAGGACAACAAAACATATCTATTTCGATAAAATGATAGCTTGAATGACTTTAAGCATGTCATCGATCAACTTTTTAGCTGTATGTAAGAACTTCCAGAACAAGACACAGTGAAAGATCTTCTTTAAGCTAACCAATGACTGTGTAATACTTGTATGGCTTGAAAATCGATCATAAGAAAGGTCGCCGCAACTTTGGATATGTACCTGTGAAAGAGAGTGTTAGTAAGGGAAGAAGAACTTGCAGAAATCAACAGATTTCTTGTAGGTGCAATTTTCCCCATATATGATCCCCACCTTTTTATGTTTATTTTTCGCTTTTGTTTTTGTACATTGGCAGTATGCAACTTTGTGAATTTTCTTTCAGTGGTTTATTCAAGTTCTGAAGCTAAAGTTCCTTTTTCTCCTTATGATTTCCAGCTCAGACACGATCTTGGAGAAATATGTCACCCGATCCCATTGATGTTCGTGATCCGGTAAGCATTCTGCAGCGGATTGAGAATGAGCATGACTGGACGGGTTGTGAAAAAAATAGAACAAGGGCTGTTAAGACAGAGCTATGGTTTCTGGGTATATTTCTGCGCATGAAGCCTGACCCGCTGCAAATGGACATCAGAAGTTTCATGGATGATGCAGGAGCTCAATTCCTATCTGATTACTACATCATCTTGGATGGAAAAGAGCCTCATAATTTTGATGCTAACTGCTCTAATGTGCTTGCGAAGATTCAGCATTACAAGCAGAGTAGCAGAGCTGATATTTCAAATCTAGAAATTTCAAGCTCCAGTCCTCTGTCCCACGAACTCTTGGTGGAATTCACAGAAAACATTGTTCATAATCTTAAGGATTTGCTGATTGTTTGCTTTGGTGAACCACCAGCCTTGCGTGCTGAGTTATTCAGCATGTATTCTGAAGTCAATGATCAAATGGAAGTGGTCGAAAAGGAGTTGAGAGCACTCAAGAACTTTGTTGTCTTTGTGGGGAAAATATGCAGTGCAGAACTCCAAAGCTGCCGGCAAACTTTCTTGCGTCATGCTGAACATGTGGTTACCCTCGTAGCAATTATCTTCTTCTTGTATATGCCTAACCTCAACGACGGAAAATCTGTTTCTCTAGAATTCACTGATTTGCTTTCTGGTATGCTGCAAAAGCGGATCAAGCCTATTGAGCCACAGGTCCGCAACATCTATACTGACGTCCTGAGAGATTTGAGGTCGTCAAACACTCCTCCTATGTCCTCAATTGAACCGGCTGCTGGATTCATCAACACTCTTCTACACATATCAGACGAGTTAAGAGCGCTTTGTACCTTGAATAAGGTTCAAACAGAAACCCTCCTTGAGCTGCTTAGCACATTGAGAAATATTCTTGATGAGCTGGCGTTGACAATCAACATTCAGGATAAGATGAGGGTCCGTTTTTTCAGACGAGTTGAGACATTGGTCATTGATACTGGAGTTATTGTTTACTCGTTATATGATAGCACCAAGAGTAAAGAAGATCGAGACCAAGACCTCCTTCTTTTGGCTGACAAGATTCAGCTTGTCAAGAAGCAAATTTACCTCGACATCCGAGAGGGGGTACAGTCCCATTTGCCTAAGAATGATGTGTTGGGCATTTTTGTATTCCTTCTGGACAGCTTGAAGGAGCTTCTTTGTAGCCATTCTGATTCGCTTGCTTCTGTGAAGAACCAACTTGATGTGGTTCTTGAGGAGCTTCAACTTTTCCAACCTTTCCTCAACGGCATAGCAGAAAAAGGCAATAATAAACATGACGAGCTTCAAAATCTTGCTAAAAGAATTACTGATAAGGCATATGAGGTCGAGTACATAGTTGACTCTTTTGTAGTAGGAGATATTCCTCTTACTTATCTTACAGTATGGCTTTCAGAAATATTATGGGAGATCAAGCTTATTAACAAAGAGTTGCTCAAATCCTCAGAAATGAGAATGAGTGAAATTGCTTCCCCTGCTGCCAACGAAGAATTGGTGGGTTTTAACGATGTGAGGGAAACTATAGTAGGTCTACTACTAGGAGGATCACCACAGCTAGATGTTGTTTCCATTGTCGGTATGCCTGGAACCGGTAAAACGACCCTTGCTCGAAGTTTTATTAATGATAGGTCAACTAAGTTTCATTTCAGTTTTCGAGCAGAATGTCGTGTTTCCCAGGTATACACTCGTAGAGACTTGCTGCTTTCCCTTTTGAGTGATTCTAATGATGAGATTACTGATCTTAGTAAATTAGATGACAACGATTTAGCTTCTAGACTAAGGAAAGTTCTGTTGAAAAAGGGAAGATACCTTTTAATCGTTGATGATGTGTGGGAAAACAATGCATGGGATGATTTAAAACTATGCTTTCCTGATGATAAAAATGGTAGTAGAATCATTCTGACCACCAGACACCAGAAAGTTGCTAATTACGCTAAATGCGTTACTGATCCCCTTAATTTGCGTTTGTTTAATAATGATGAAAGTTGGCTGTTACTACAAAAAAAGGTGTTTGGGACAGAAAGTCCCGAAGGGCTAAGGCAAGTTGGCCAAGAAATTGCCAAAAAGTGCGAAGGGCTACCTATTTCTGTTGTATTAGTGGCTGGTCTTCTCGCAAGGATGGATAAGACAGAACAATGCTGGAAGCAAATGGAATTAAATTTAGGTGAAAGAATCCAGGGTAACTCAAAGATTTTAATCAAATTAAGTTACTTTGATTTACCTTATAAATTGAAGCCATGCTTCTTGTATTTTGGGGCATTTTTAGAAGACAGGGAGATTGTGGTCTCAAAATTAATAAATCTATGGATCGCCGAGGGATTCATAGAAAACGAGAAGGAGAAGTATTTGGAGGATATTGCAGAAGATTACCTAGAGGATCTACTTGGAAGAAACCTCATCATGGAAACTAAAAAAAGATCAAATGGGAAGATCAAAGCATGCCGTGTGCACGATCTGTTGCTCGAGTTCTGCAAGGAAAAAGCTAAGGAAGATAATTTTCTGCTGTGGCTAAAAAGGTATTTACATCTTTTTATAATTCACTAAGTACTGATAAATTGTAGAATTTTTTCCTGTTGTAGCTAGAAAAGCATTTACCTCGTTCTATAATTCACTTAGTATTGATAGATACATAATTTTTCTCTTGTTCTTAATCCTGCTTAATTCTCCATTACCAGGGATTACGATTCCGTCCCTCCACATTTCTATTCTGGAAAACCCATGCATCGGCGATTGTCGTTTTGTTCTAATCAGGATGATCTTGCTGGGTGGAGGCCATCATGCTCGCACGCTCGTTCAGTATTATTCAGGGAGGTCAGTGACAATACATTTTCTGTCATGAAAAATGCATCATACATATTTGGCAGCTTCAAGTTTCTTAGGGTGTTGGACTTGGAGTTCGTTGTTGTGGAATCTTTTCCCACTGAACTTAATCATCTACGGTACCTTGCTGTCCAAACTACTGAGGATTCTATCCCATCATCCATAGGAAATCTTTCGAATCTTCAGACTGTCATAGTCAAAAGAACTGGAGATACAGCGGTACACATACCAGATACTTTTTGGAAGTTGACTAAGCTGAGACATGTAAGCATTGGCGACAGGGCTTCGTTTGATTTGCATAGCACTCAAGAATCCCTTGATCGGTGCCCCTCAAAACTCGGCAATTTGACAACACTTTCCTCACCATATGTTTCTAGGGCGGAAGATATGGAGAGGATTGTGAGCAGAACACCCAATCTTCGAAAGTTAAAATGCATCTTTGCCGATTCATGGAGTTTGGAAAAGAATGAAAGATTCCCTGTGTTGGAGTCTATACCTCGACTTGAATCGCTAAAAGTGGTCTTCATCAATATTCCAGATATCGGTCCTTCAAGATTGAACTTTCCCCTAAATCTCAAGAAACTGACATTATGCAAATTTCCTTTGCCACATGCTGAAATTTCAACTATTGCCAACCTTCTCACTCTTGAAGTACTTCAACTTCAAGAAGTTGCCTTTGAAATGGATGAATGGGAAGTGATTGCTAATGAGTTCCGTAAGCTCAAAATCTTGAAACTTGAAAATCTCAAACTCTCGGAATGGAGTGTGTCTGATGAAGCCTTTTGTTGCCTGGAGCGATTGGTTTTGGTTAGGTGTTTGCATCTCGAAGAAATCCCTTCTTGTTTCGAGGACTTGGAAAAATTGCAATACATTGAAGTAAATTCATGCAGTGAATCTGTTGCCAACTCAGCCAGGGATATCAGAGACACAATAGTTGAATATGGATATAGATGTGATTGCAGAGTTCTTATTTAGCATTGGAATAATGAGGCTGCAAGCCTTCATCCTTCAATTCATTCGTAGTCAAACTACAGGTACAATCTTAAGCAATTACTGGCATTTCTATGACTGTCCTCATAAACTTTTTCTAAATAAAATTTCATTGCACTTCCAGTATAGTTTTCGTTTTAATCGCACAAACTTGAACGTGAGATTATGGCGAGAGTAACTGAAAATGTGTGGCCAGGAAGACAACCGAATCATATTTGTAATTTTGGATATCATATCAGGGGAGGGGAAGCTTGTCTGGCGTGTAGATGT
The DNA here is from genome assembly GCF_000390325.3 of Nicotiana tomentosiformis. NCBI lineage: Eukaryota > Viridiplantae > Streptophyta > Magnoliopsida > Solanales > Solanaceae > Nicotiana > Nicotiana tomentosiformis. Next base: position 33,040,851 of record NC_090815.1, on the reverse strand, counting down.
TTGTATTAGAACCATTTCCTTAAGAGAATGAACTCCGTTTTTAAACGATTGATTGTAAGGAATCTTATCATTCCGCCGTTCATTCTTTCTTTCTTTTTTCCTTTTTATGACCTTATGTGCTCTTCTTTTTTCTTTTCTTTTTTTCCTATTGCAGGCTTGCAGCTACTGTTTGTCGTTGCAGGTTTTTTATGGGGTGCTGGTTTATGAAAGCTGTCGGGTGCAGTTGTTTCTGCTTTGCACTACTTTGTTTCTCTGCTCTATGATGTTCTTTAATTTTGTGGCCTATGCACTTGTAGTCTTGTCACTTTTCTTTTATGAATTATGTCTTCATTTCATTTGAATGTATGGATTGGTGGAACATCTTGATCTATAATCAGGATATGTTGTCACTTCTTTTTTTAGAATTTATGACGTTTTCTTTTCCTTTTTTTATGTTTAGCTTGTTGGTACGATGTTATTAATTTGTCGCTCAGGGTTTTTTTGTACTGTTGTGTTACTTGTGTCAGACAACCATATTCAAAAATAATTTTCGTTTATCTATTTCTAATCCAATTTGGAGTCAATATAACTATCAAAGAGAGTATTGTATACAATGATTGAGGTGATCTAATCTGGCACAGGTGAGAGTCTCACGTTGCTCTTTTGAAGGAGAGACAAAACGTAGAACTTCTTAAGAATCTTTCAAACTAATACCAACAAAAATAGTTTTGACTAAATATTTTTTCCTAACAAAACAACAAAAGAAAGGTTGAGGAAAATATTGTAAGTGCCCAAAAAAAAAAATTAACTTGACATCGAAAGGTCGCAGACTATTGGCATTCACTTGCAAATATTTTTATGGGGTATCACTTGTCATTAGAGTTGTCAATTGTTGTTGGATGCATTATAAATAAGAATGTGGAGAGACTCATTAAATAATTCAGAGTAACAGCCAACTTAAATATAATCATCGTATCATAATTTATATATTTATCTATATCTATACTATATTAAAAGTACGAAACCCCTTAACGAAATATCGTTCATCTTTTTTACCCTTAAAAAATAGATTTTACATTGGATATAATTATAATTTAAATTATCTTCCTAATACGTAGGACATTAAAATCAACTAAAATTTTGGTTATTAAATCTTTCCTTATTTGAACTATGTAGAAATTTCCAATATTTAGGACTTTCAAATTCATTTAATTTACCTTATATAAATTTTTTCCCTTACATCTTTTTGATTTAATGTGTAATGTCCTACGTGCCTAATCTAATTTCAAATTAGACTTACCACATGTATTTGTTTGTGGTAAAATACATTGTTGTTTTGTGAGAAATCATAATTGTCGAAATACAAAACTTTAGCCTGTTTTCATTAAAAAGGTCGGTTCACACATATAGTATCACATCAGTTAATGTAATGTTATGTTTAGGATTATTTTATCTAGCTAAATTGTCCTAGAATTACAACTCCTTTAATCTAACTTTAAAACTAAAATCATGTAAAAATAAGGAGGTCTTGAACATTATATATAAAAAGAAGAGAATATTTCATATTCTTCATCATAAACTTTTTGACAGTATCACTAAATAGTGTCACTTACAAGGAGGTAAACTTGCTTGTGGTTCAAGGTAAATTTTCTAACCTTCAAGATATTCTTGAAGTTATGCAATAATAGACGGTGGTGTATTCTTCACACATAATTGCAAATTAAAAAGCTATCAGTTGTGATTTTTTGTTAACAATTTCTCTCGTACGATTATCAATTTAAAATTTAAATATTTATAATTTTTGTGTTGGTCGTTTGGGTTATGTATTGCGTAATAGAAAATTGATTAGGCATTATAATTGATCATACCAACAAAAAATCTTATTAATTCAAGATAATGTTTACACTATGTTTTATATTTAGATTACTAATTATTATGTCAGCTCAAGTTGCTCATATTTTGTAGGAAAAAAAATAAATCCGACTTTTAATTAAATGTATTATACATATTACATGATTTTTAAATTGTGTTATTTAAGAATTAAATATTATATACTGTCGTCCTTGCATCAGGTCAGAATTTTATTAGTTTCATTAATTCGGGTAAATAATTCTCCTTGTCTTATAAAAAATAATCATTGTAGAATTTCTTTGATACTATTTCACATTCTTCATCATAAAAATTTTAAGGAAGTTTAGTTTTAAAGGATGGTACTTGATTTTTCTATCTCACCTTATCTTTTCCTTCTATTAATTTTAGTTCTTAAGAAATTACGAAGTTCATCAAATTAGGAAATTTAGTTTAAATGTGTGCATTGAGTTTTTTCCTATTGAGTTAGATAAATAAGACCACCAATTATTATTATTGTTATTAGAAATTTATACTTTCAAACACATTATTAAATATAATATTTATGTTAATTTTTAAAGTTTAATACTCATTAATATGGGGTATACGCGCAACGCGCGTACTCTTGACTAGTATTATATTAAAAGTGGGAAGCTCATAACTAAAAAGTTGAATTACCAAATTACCCCTCTTATTAATCTAAATTCTTTACTTGTTTAAATAAATAAATAAAAATATTAAATATATTTGAAGGGGTGTAACCCTTAAGATTTTATATATTACTAATGTGAGTAACCATTCCTATTTTCTATAGTATTCAACCATTGCTACTGTTGGCTTAGGCATGCATGTTATGTAGCACAAGACTCGGCCTTGGTCCTACCCACCTCCCTCGACTCTGCTTCTCTTCCCATGTGACACCGCTCAAGTCCTGAATCTTATTTAATATTGGGTCTCCGTCAATTGTCATCAAACTCGGTAATTACTTTAATTGAAATTTTGGTTCATTTTTCTTTTCAAAAATTTGATTAGAAAAATTACATTTGGAATCTTTTCTTTCCTTCCGATCCTATTTTAACTAAGATTTTTGTACTATGTATTGACAACGTACATAAAAAAAATGATACTATTAGTACATCTTTAATTATAACTTACCACCTATGTTGCGTGAACTCTCCAAAATGATGTCGTACCCGTATCGGATCCTCCAAAAAATACACTACTTTTGGATGATCCGACACACACCCAATTACATTTTCGAAGAGTCCTAACAAAATAGCTTACCACTATTATACTTTATGTACATGATTATCTTTAGTTACCTCTTAATGCATTCCATTTTACACTATTTCCTCCTTTATCCATATTTTTCTACAATGTTCTTCCTTTTCGTTTTGAGAACTAAACAGGTATGCTTTTGACCATAAATACCCTACATATAAAAATCCTTAAATATAAATATATACATATATAATTCTATATTTGTTAACAATAGTATTTGTTAAGAAGAATAAAACTAATTTGATTTGAAGTGTCATTTTAAAAATGTTATATCTTTTTAATAAGTATTTAATTAAATGTTTTTTTGTGTGAAAGTTTATTCAACCAATATATGATGTGTGGAAGTTTTTTTGTGTGGAAAAGTAAATGTTATTTGTAGGAACCCCAAAAACCAAAATATTCTTTTAAATAACTTAAATACCCTACTTTTAATTATATAAATATTATCTAATAATTAATGTTTATTAAATAGATCGGGTAGAGAAGAAAACTATGTGATGTGTCTTTTACTAAAAGTTGTGTTCATTCAAAATCGTAACTAACTTCTTCTTCTAACACAAATGCCACAAGTATAAATGCATAACAATATGTATAATCCTTGATATACAAATGCCCTGCAATCCGTTCTTATATCTCCAAAGTTAAACATGCATATTAACTCTATGTTAACGGTAGTGATCACTTTCTCAACCTTTTTATCTTTAAAGTTCATGAATAAAAACGTAGATAAAATGTTACTGCCATTAGCATTGATACAATTATTGTTACTTTTATAAGATATATATTAGCTTTGTTAATTTTTTAATAATTATACTATTTGCATTAAAAATACAAACTATGGAATACCAATGTTATGTTATGGTAACTGACTGATATATCTGGGTTCGATATTTGTCATTTTTTACTTTTGGTAACTGACTAACGGAAGACAAGAGTGAGTTGCTCTAGTGGTAAGCACCCTCCACTTCCAACCAAGAGGCTGTGAGTTCGCGTCACCCCAAGAGCAAGGTGGGGAGTTCTTGGAGGGGAGGTTTCCGAGGGTCTATCGGAAACAGCCTCTCTACCCCAGGGTAGAGGTAAGGTCTGCGTACACACTACCCTCTCAGATCCCATTAGTGAGATTATACTTGGCCTAGACCCCACTAGTGGGATTATACTTGGCTGTTGTTGTTAGACCCACTCGCCACTAGTGGGATTATACTTGGCTGTTGTTGTTAGACCCACTCGTGGGGTCTAACGGGTTAGGATGCTAAGTCAATAGGTTAATACCTATTGCACAAGGAAAGTTTCCAATCAGAAGATATTTTCTCTTTTTATGTATCAAGTTTTTATTTTACTCTCTTTTAGGTGGGAGATTGAGGAGATTTTTGTTGCTCTCCTGAGTCAAGTTTCTATTGTAGAAGGTGGCAAACAATGACCAATTTTCTCAGTTGAGGTTTAAATAATTTTAAATCCTCGAAGTGTGTGGAGAGAAACTACAATAATATGATTTCTAATTAGAATTTTTTTGCAGAAAAAGCAGAAGTAATTAATCCTATACAAAATGTTCAGTGTTCGCACATGATTGGTGATGATGAACTTATATCGGAGAAGCCACAAGGTAAGTTTTAATATTTTATCAATATTTTGGTATTATATCAAGTGATCTTACGTTTGTTTGTTTATTTGTAGAATAACCGGTATTAAACGAATTTCGCGTAAAAGCTTGACACAAACAAAAGATCCTAAAAAGGAAGTCAAAGAAGGGCGAAGAAAATGCTAAATTATATTTTGGTTCATTTACTTTATAATGTGAAATGTTCTTAGACTGATATGGTAACTATGTCAGATATATCTTAATACGATGAAGACCTTTATAAATATGAGCAATCAACGATTGCTATAATGAAAAGTTGATGAGATTATTAGACCCTAGGTTGTGCTTTCAATTTTTAAACTATATACTCAATTGCAAGAAAAACGACACTAAAATAGAGATAGAGTAAAAAGGTTGGGTGACGTACGAAAGAAATTGTGTAACACAAATAGGAGGTTTAGAAGAACTAATGAAACATGTGAATGCACTAACTTTATCTATAAAGATAATTAACCTTCTGATAATTAAACCGATCCGTAATCCCTAGGTACTTATCTAAGAATTTAAAATTTCTAAATAACTTACTTGGGGATTTACATATTTCTTTACATGCAGGGCGGAGCTAGCCCTTCGACTACGGGTTCAGTTGAACCTAGTAGGTTTGATCCAAACCTTATATTTGTCTTAAGAAATTTATTGAATTTGCGCAAATTATTAAGTTAAAACCCAATAACTTAAAAAAAGTAGAATCCTAAACCCATAAACTTCAAATCCTAGCTCCACCTACATGTGCCAATTTTATGTTACACTTTCAAGAGAGATATTAATATCGACCAACAAGAGTCTTAATCATGAAAGAAATTAATCGAAACGGATGAAAGCAAATTACATTAAAATCAAAATAAGTAAGAAAAACACACGTACCTAATTAAAACTTAATTGTTCATCTTCATAGATTTAGATGATATCCAATCATCTTGACTATAACAAACAAGTCATCATACAACGATCAACATTAATCATTTATAGAAACTTGCACTTTATTCGTTTGTGTATGATTATTTATTGAAATCTTTATTTTGATTATATTGAATTATTTTATAAAATCATATACAATATGACTCGGTATACACGTGCAACGCACGTGTCGAGAAACTAGTCTATATATACTATATTAAAAGCACGAAAGCCCCTTATCGAAATGTCGTTCGTCTTTTTTACCCTTTAAAAATAGAGTCCATACTAGACAAAATAATCATTTAATTATTCACTTAATATTTCTAAGATTTTGGTTATTAAATCTTTTCCCATTTGAACTAGACAGAAATTCCTAAACTTTAGGACTTTAAAGTCAATTGAAATTTTATCTTACTTAAATCTTGTTCTTATTTGAACTATATATATTGAGTAATTATAATTCTTATATGTTACTTTTCATAGAAAAAAGGCAAATTAACGTGTGTTTTTTTAAATGAAACTAAAGTAACTAATTGATCCAACAATTTTAAGGCTAATATTTAAGAGGGCACGTAAAAAATTGTGCACGCAAGTCAAATTTTTTATTTAAAAAATGGGAACATTAATGATAATTCATACTGAGGTGGCATGAAATTAGACTTTAAAGAGCATTGGGTCGTTCTTTTTTCTTTGAACAATAAGGACTTAGAATTTGAAGTATACTCAAATTTTGTATCCACTTGATTGTCTAAATATTAAGAAATAATGTTTCAAAAAAATATATATTAAGAAATAATTATATGATAATCTTTTTTAAATGTAAAATTATTTTAAACTGTAAAAAAGTTGATCAATATAGAAGATATTTTAATGAGATAGAGAATGGCTATGTATATTTGTACAAAGAAATAAGAATAGGAAAAGAAAGTACTTTAGAAAAAAATCATAAATAAAATAGGATAACAATCGAGCAAAACATTTATAAGAATTCTTAATAATAATCGAGTTCGGATGCCTATGTGATTACTAAGGTATCAATAGAATAAGGCTATAACTTTAGCAGTACCGTCAAATGAGTAAATATTTTTTAATTATTGATAAACTATCTCAACACAAATTTTGTAATAAGTAACATGAAATATACATGCAATGTACGTACGTACCCGAGTTCTCAAGTAAAGTTGAACGATATTTTTACTTTTCAATCAAACGCTACTCCTGCGACTTTTCGACAATAAAGCAAGTAAGAGAACAAATTGTAGGAGAACTAGTAGACTAGATCAAACTCCTAATATGATTAATATTTACTATTTTGGAGCTTGCAAATTTTTATTAATTTTTATATTATACTATAAACATGTTTTTTGAATATTATTTATGTTATTTTTAAAAAACTATTTTTATTAACACGAGAGATACGCGTGTACGTTAAGACTAGTTATTATAAAAGTGTGAACCTCAAAAGCTAAAAGTTAAATTACCTAAATGTCCTTCTAAATAACTAAAATATTATACTTATCCAAAAAAGCCCAACACAATGGAATCGTACCAATCGAAAGAATTCGCGTCAGTTATTGCTCGCTCTCAAAGGGTTGCACCTTTTAGTTTCATTCCTTTAAAATCAATCATATCGCTATGAGTATGCAAGACTCAAAAGATAAGTAAAGTAATTTTGATGTGAAAGAGAAAGATCTGAAATCGGAATGCGAGACTTCTTTACTATGATGTTCCAACCTACTTCATCTGAATGAAAGTTCGAATTCTGAGACAACAAATCCACAATTAGTTATTTATTCTAGACGTGCATGATACTGCTTCTTTAAAACAATCTAAGGCTGCTAGCTGACAAAGCCATTCCTATCCCATCATCCTAGAACCATAGAAGAATTCACAATAGAGTAAGCGACAACTGTTATTCGCTCCCGAAGAGTTGCACCGTTTAGTTTCGTTCTCTTCAAAAATCTATTGCCCTTATGATTTAGACACTTATATATCTATATGAAGCAGTAAATATTTGATTTCTCCAATACACATGGATCGTATTTCTTTTTTTGTGTGTGAATACTATTTGCTAATCTTGAAATCTAATCATCCTACGCACACGCACGTTCTGCACAAGTATGCTAATGAGGATGTATGGGTGGATTCATGGTTCAGTTATTTGGATGAGGAATCAAGTGAATTAGAATCATACACATATTTTTGTTAGAATTTCTTATGGACTTGCACATATATATATATATATATATATATGGTATTAAGAATAATTGTATGTTGATTGCTATCGTTAAAAGGTTGACCCAGCTTAAAAGTGTTCTGTTAAGATGTTAAAGTTAAATGGGTCTACTAGATACCTTGTAAAGTATATGGTCTTATGTGTAGATACCCGAATGTAGTTTCTAATTTGATGATGGACTAAATTAGAAATACATAAATTTGTGTACCTATTAATAGGGTTATGATCCCCAAATGACGTAGGTTTTTTTTTCTAACATCCTATCGCTCAAAAGAGTAGAACGGCTTATGTATTAGTTTGAAAGACTGTACACCGAAAGATCCAATAATTTATGGAAAGAGCAGAACGGCTTACGTCTAAGTTTGGAAGGCTGTACACCGAAAGATCCAATAATCTTATCTTTGTGGCACTCATGGATTCAGGTACGCTTCCGCATCTAGTTTTATTTTTTTATAATTTGTCATGATAGGTCTTGGGTAAAAGATGAAAATCTTCATCTTTAAAGTAATTTGGTTCTAACAATTGATATCAGAACCTATATCATGTTAAGTTGTTGAGATTAATTTTCAAGAATATTTTTTTATAAATAAATAAATAAAAGTGGCCAGTGAAGTCGCCGTTGTTGCGACAATAGTTTTCTGTCAAAAGGATTGTTGTGCGCCACTTTAAGGTTTACTTTGATGAATATTGAATTAAGGCTAAGGGTTGAAAGTTTTGAATGCTACTACTGACTCTAGTATTAAAGAGAAAGGAAAATTTACGGATTTTTGCTCTTTTGCACTTTTGGATCTTGCTAAACGCCGTCAGTATTGCGGCAACTTCAGATTTTGTTTGAGACGAATCCTTCTTCTTCCTCATTACTTAATTAATTAATATTTTTTTTAAAAAGGTGGTGGCGTGAATATGCTATACGAAATGGAGTTTTAACCTCCTTTATTCATGTATTTGATATTTTAAATTTCTTTCGTAAGAGAAAAAAAATGTGTAATACTATATTGTTCTGCGGCACAGAACGATTCTTGTATTTAGGTATTTTTTGTTTTGATGTCCTTTCCTTTTCTCTGGACAATTTAAAAATGGAAAGAAAAGGAAATAGAAGTTTGAGTTGTGTCATAGAACTCTTGAAGCGCCATTATTTTTACGGCATAAGGAAATTGGGTAGTTCAATCTCTCTTTTACATGTGTTGCCAGAAAAGGTATTTTGAGTTTATGAAATTATTATAATTTTATGCTTTGATGAATTTTATGCTGGCAGACTCATGTTTTAAGGTCAAAAGCTAAGCTTACAGTTTATGAAATTTAATTTAGAGCTACCATTCAGTTATTTTTGGTTTGGGATTTTAGAGCCGCTTTTGCGGCTTACTAATTTCTAGAAAAGTATAGCTCGTTGAGTAATTTTTTAATTCAGTTTGGCATATTAATTTTTATATTCATCAGTTTTAAGTACCGGCAGTTATTGTTTGTGGTTAATTTATTTTGGGGCCTATCATAACTTAAGACTTATATATCACTGTTTTTGGAGAATTTAAATTTGAATATTGAAAAGGTTGTATATATTTTGAGATAAATAAAGTGAAACTTGATGTTGCCAAAGTGACCTCTATTGTGAAGATGTATTTATTTTGAAATATAAAAGGTTATGTATGTGTAACCTATGTGAATATTGATCGGCCCAAAGGAAATTCAATGTTTAATAGAATTGCATGTGCATTCTTATGGTAATAAACACATTATGATTATTTGATTTTACGTGTGAATAATAAATCGGCCCAAAGGAAGATTTACTATTCGACATGTTCTTTATTGTCAATGTTTGATTACTACACCAAGATATCACTTACAAGTTAATATCTTGTCCAAAGATGAAGTATTAATGGAGTGACCGGTACATTGAGATGGGGTTTACCTTTATTCAAATTTATTTTCATTTTGGTTTTAAGTAGTATGTGAGCTTATTTCATTGTTTGTTGTTCTCTGATTCAGCTGAAATTACTCCTGCAAATATAACTGCCAACATCAATTTAATTCCTATGTTGAATGGCACTAACTTCAAGTCATGGCAAGAGAATCTCAACATAGTTCTCGCAGTCATGGATCACGACCTTGCGTTAAGGGTTGATTCTCCGGCACCTCTTACAGATAAGAGTACCTCTAATGAAAAGAGGGAGATGAAAAGGTGGGAGAGATCAAATCGCATATGTATGATGATCATTAAGAAAGCTATTCCAGGAACATTCAATGGCACTATGTCCGACAAGGTTAAGACGGCTAAAGAATTTATGGCTGAAATTGAAAAAGTATTTGTCAAGAGTGAAAAGTCTAAGATTTGTACACTCTTGACAAGTCTGATTTCAATGTGGTATCAAGGCAAAGGTAATATCAGGGAGTACATCATGCAAATGTCTTATTTTGCTTCTAAGTTGAAAGCACTTAAGTTGGACATCTCTGAGGACTTGCTAGTGCATTTGGTTTTGATATCTCTTCCACCACAGTTTAGCCAGTTTAAGGTGAGCTATAATTATCAGAAAGAGACTTGGTCTCTAAATGAGCTCATTTCACATTATGTTCCGGAAGAGGATAGACTGAAGCGGGAAAAGATAGAAAGTGCTAACTTAGCGGATGTGCCTAAGGACAAAAGGAAGGACAATAAGAGAAAGAATAAGGAAGTTGCGAATACAGCAACACAAAAGAAACAATATCAGGAACCAACTACATGTGGTTGTTTCTTTTGTAAAGCTGCAGGTCATAAGAAGAAGGATTGTACCAACTATCACGCATGGCGTGAAAAGAAAAGTACACCTCTTAATTTTGTTTGGTCTAAGGTTAATTTGACTTTGGTACCAAGACACAGATGGTAGATAAATTCTGGTATAATAACTCACATCACTATATCTATGCAGGGTTGCCTGAACTATTGAAAACCTAATGATGGTGATGAAAAGTCGGTGGAAGCCGAAGCAATT